>NW_006408748.1:4797272-4803381 GCF_000296735.1 Chrysochloris asiatica
CCTCAAGGTCTGCTTGAACTGCAAGGCCAGTGTTTAAACTCACCAACCTCTCCTTGGAAACCCTATACAGGGTCACTATGAGTCAGAACTGACTCGGTGGCACTAAAGAACAACTCCTGGTGTGGCACTGTAGGATAAGCATTTGACTGTGAACCACAAGGTTGGTGGTTCAAACCCAACAGCTGCTCCTTGGAAACCCTGTACAGGTTAGCTATGAGCCAGAAGCACATAACAACAACATGATGTAGTGGAAGTGGGCATTTTGTTCTTAATCCATTATGAATACATAGAGAATTCATGTTGTTGTTGTTAGGTGCCATCGAGTCGGAACCGACTCATAGAGACCCCATGCACAGTAGAACGAAACAATATCCGATCCTGGGCCAACCTCATTACCGCTGCCACACTTGAGTCCATCAATGCTGCCACCTGGCCAATCTACCTCGTTGGGGGTCTTCCTCTTTTTCTCTGACCCTCCATCTTACCAAGCATGATATCCATCTCATACTTGCCTGTGATAGGCCTTAGGAATAAAGATGAACAAAAAACCCCTGGTTGATGCTTACAGTTCAGTGGGGTGGGCATACAGCCGTCAAATCATCATACAAAAATGTCATTTCAAGCATGGGGAGTGCTAGGAAGGAGAAGTATAGGTGCCAAGAGTTTATAACAGAGTTGGAAGGAAGGGGTGGGGTGCTATCTTAAGGAAAAGGATTTTCTGGATTTTGTACTCCATGAACAAATATGTCCTGCAAACTAGCTGGAGGCCAAAATTCATATGGATCCTTCCTGCAAAACTACATTAAATTAAAAACAAAAACAAAGGACATATATGGGGATGTGGTGTGGCCCTGTAGAATAAGCACTAGACTTGCTAACCGCAAGAACACACCCTTGGTGCTGAGTCTCTGCACCCCAAGGTATGCTTTATTAACCTTATGGATCACGGTTAAGTCGGGGCCACAGCTGAGCCCACTTTGGGAAAATGCAGACTAAGAGCTGGAAACTCTTCTTGGCTTCTAGTCTATAACCTTCAATCCTAGAGCAGAGGAAAGTAGCCCAGAATCACCCTGCCCGTTAGTGGCTGAGACACGACTGGTGCCCAGTGGCCAGGCTTCCACGTGGGTTCTCCTTCCACGCCACCCTGCTCACTCGGATCCCACCACTCCCCGAGATCATGGAGGAGCCCCCGCCAACCGCCCTCGGGTTCTCTGGGGTCCCGGGCCTAGAGCAGCGCCAGGCCCTCCCGTTCAGTCTTTCCAACCCGGAGGAAAACCCGCGGTGGAGTTAGCGGTAGGGTGGGGCCAGGCGCGCAGGCGCAGTGGCTGCCAGGTTGGGCCCAGGAGGCTCCCGGCTATACACCTGATGCAATCAGCCTTCCGGAAACGGGTTTGGCTGTGGCGCTCACCCAGGAAACGCTTCCGCGCCCTCCACCGGCGGTCGCGCTCCCTGCCCGGGATCCTCGTCTGCCTGCTGCGCGATTTCACCCTGGACGAAGAGCGACGTCTGGCGTCCCTGGAAGATCAGTAGGAGTCGGAAAGTCGCCGCCTGCGGAAACTGGATGCCCTAATAGTGACGTGGGAACGGCCACCGTGGGTTTCGCGACGGCTGGAGGAAATTCCCCGAATTATGTATTTCCAGAGAAAACCGGAGGTGGGGGAGGGCGGAGGCATTTAATCTTCCTTTGCTTCCTTCCTCCTTCTGCTACCTCCCGACAAACATTCATTCCCTCCTCTCCTTCCCTGAAAGGAGCGTTTCTAGTACGAGCCGTTTTACAGGGGGCGGCAGAATGGAAAGCACTCCCTGAAACCTTCACCCTCCTGCTAACTATATAATAGCACGTTAGCGTTGCTACATAAAACCTTCCTCTGCACACTCATTTTATAAATTAGTGATTGCTTTCTCGATACTTCATGTAAGATTACAGAGAAAATCCGTTCTTATTTCACCAACTCGTGCAATTTTGATATCTATTGTGAATAGGTTTTTTCCCCTTAATGCTGACTCACCCATGAATTATTTTTCAAGGAAATGCAACACTATAAGAGCATATAGGTAAAATTGCCTCTGTAAGTCTCTTAAGGCCAAGAGCCCTACTAAAACGGAAAAAAAAAAGGGCGGGGGGCAGATTCAAGGAATATTACTTAGAAAGATACTTAGGCATCATTTAGAATCAAATCTACGTCGACTCTTGGGTTTTAGGATGAGGTTTACTTCTCTGGCCCAGAAAGGGAAATGATTTCCTTACTTAAGAGGTAAATCAATGACAAATGACTTTTCCTTGCTTAAGGAGCAAATCAGTGGGAAATGGCAGAGTAGAAAGTAATAGGATACATTGTGTTGTCACTGATTTTGAGTCCTGATGTGGCGCCATAAGATAAGCACGCAACCTCAAGGTCCCTTTGAAACTCACCAGCAGCTCCTAGGAAACCCTATACTGCCTCGCTATGAGTTAGAATCTACTCAATGCCACATAATAAGAACCTTTGGGTTCTAGTGTGGTGCTGTAGGATAAGCATTGGACTGCTAACCTCAAAGTCAGTGGTTCAAACCCATCCACCACTTCTTGAAAGCCTTATATAGAGTGACTGAATCAGAACCAACTCATCGCACTTAACAACAATTTCTGAACTCATTTGTCTTTAAATAGTCCTTAATCAATGAACCAGCCAACCATTTCTAAGATGATCAGATACTAGAAATTAAGCATTTGAATTCCACCGCCGTTAGGTCAATTCCAACTCATAATAATCCTCAAGGTATCAAATCCTGCACAACTATGAAACATCAAAAAAGTCTTCATTGTATCAACATTTAAGGCCTCGAGGTTTTTTTTGTTTTTTTGTTTTTTATCATATAGTTAAGGAGCTCTTTGGGGTTCAACTAAGGAATTTTTATGATCACAACAAAATACTGGGTTCAAGATTTGCCTCTGCCTTAATTTAAAATGTTTTAACAAAATGGGAATCAAAGAGAACTATAAAAATATTGCCAAAACACATGCCTACAATACGATAATAGCTAAATAACTTTTAAGAATTCCATCTACCTTTTTATCTTGATGAATGTCTTTTTTGGAATGTTCTGACATTTAGGGATCTGAGAGAATACCTTTTCCTTGTGCAAAAATTGTTGTCAAGTGCCATCGTGTTGGTTCCAGTTTAGCAACCCTGTAAACCAGTGGTGGTGGTTGTGGTTTGTTGAGTTGGTTCCAACTCATAGCCACCCTGTATGTGGTTTCCAAGGAGCAGCTGGTGGGCTTGAACTGCCACCTTGTGGTTAGCAGTCCAGTACTTATCTTACAGTGCCACACCAGGACTCTAAGCCAGGGATGGGGAACCTTTTTTCTGTCAAAATTTATAACATCATTTACAGGCCATACAAAATTATCACCTTCAAAATTAGCCTGCTGTATTTGGACTGCAAGGTCAGTTTGAACCACAAGGTTGACAGTTCAAATTTACCAGCCACTCCTTAGAAATCCTATACAGGGTCACTATGAGTTGAAACCTACTTGATGGCACTTACCAACAACAGCAACCTATTTGGTCAAACATTTAATTATCTCACCCGTAATGTGATTACTGGAGTCCTGGTGTGGCACTGTGGGATAAAGTTCAAACAAAGTCCGTTTGAACCAAGACTGGTAGTTCAAACTCTCCAGCCGCTCCTTGGAAACCCTGGACAGGGTCACTATGAGTTGGAACCGACTCCACGGCACATAGCAACAACAACAACAGTGTGATGACTGGAGTCCTGGTGTGGCTGTGGGATAAAGTTTAAACAAGGTCTGTTTGAACCAGGACTGGTAGTTCAAACTCTCCAGCCACTCCTTGGGAAACCCTGTTCAGGCTTACTATGAGAAGGAAGCGACTCAATGGCACTTCACAACAACAGTTTGATGGCTGGACCTGTGATTGCTTTGGCAGGGCCAGACCAAATGACTTCGCAGGCCTTATGTGGCCAGGTGTTCCCCACCCATGCTTTAATCAAAAACAGAGTTGAGTAAATGTTAAAATAATAAGAGACACTTAGTCCTGGTGTGATGTCGTGAGTTAATGTGCTGGACTGCAAAGTCAGTGTGAACTGCAAAGTCTGGGGGTCAAGGTCCCCCCAGCAGCTCCTTGGAAACCCTATACAGGTCGACTCGATGACACTTAACAGCAACCATAAGAAGTACAAAACTCATCACAACATAGGACTAGTTATAGATTGGTTGTGTGTCACTGAGTTGGTTTCAACTTTTAACAATCTTATGGAGGGTTTCCAAGTCTGTAAGTCTTTACAGGAGCAGAAGACTTCATCTTTGTGGTAGATTTGAACTGCTGACCTTGCAGTTAGCAGCCCAGTTTATAATCTGCTACAGTACCAAGGCTCTGTAGCTAACCTTTACTGAGAGGTGGTTTTACAGGAGTATTTAACCTAATCCTCACAGCTATTGCTAGTCCTATTTTGGTGATGGGAGTGGTGGTGTGCCATGAAGTCAGTTTGAATCACAGCGACCGTGCATATGGTTTCCAAGGCTGTAAATCAGGGAACAGAAAGCCTCATCTTTCTTGTGTGGAACAGCTGGTAGTTTCCAACTGCTGATCTTGAGGTTAGCAGTCCAACTCATAACCAGTAGGCTACAGACAGGGAAAATGAGAAATCACTAAATTAAGGCACAACACATGTAGTGGCAGAACTGGGATTTCAATCCAAGCAGTTTGCCTGCAATGCTTTTAAATACTATAAACAGAAAATGTAAATACAGAGAAAAATATTACCATTTCTTTTTTCATTTAAAAAAGGATGTGTAGATAGTGT
The DNA here is from genome assembly GCF_000296735.1 of Chrysochloris asiatica. NCBI lineage: Eukaryota > Metazoa > Chordata > Mammalia > Afrosoricida > Chrysochloridae > Chrysochloris > Chrysochloris asiatica. Next base: position 4,802,079 of record NW_006408748.1, read on the forward strand.
TGCATTTACTGTCCTTCCAAAGACTGCTGTTGTTAGGTGCACAGAGTCAATCCCAACATATAGCACTTTGGTAGTGTTGTTGTTCTGTGCCGTAGAGTCGGTTGCAACTCATAGCGACCCTGTACAGGATTTCCGAGGCTGTAAAATCTTAACGGGAGCAGAAAGTCTCACCTTTCTCCTGTGGAACAGCTGGTAATTTCGAACTGCTGACCATGAGATAAACAGCCCAATTCGTAACCACTATGTTACCGGAGCGTAGTGGTTATAAAACCTCAAGGTCAACAGTTTGAAACTACCAGCGGTTCCATGGGAAAAAGATAAGGCTTTCTGCTCCTGTAAAGATTTACAGCCTCAGAAATCCTGTGCAGGGTTGCTAGGGTTGGAACCGATTCCACGGTACATAACCATCCAACTACATACAACAGACTGAAACAGTGGTATTGGAAACACTGGCAGCACCGCTTCCAGAATCACGAGTCATCACAGTGCGACAAACTGACAGAGGAATAATAGCCTTGTAAAGACAAGACTTGGTAGAATAGGTTTGTTGTCAGTAGTAAGAAAGAACCCCTTCCTATCTAGTTAATTCTATTCTTCAAGCTTAGCGCTGAGGCAGGGGGAAATGGGAACCCAGAAATCAGGATTAAACGGATTTAGTGACTAAAGTCTTGAGGCATCTTGAGGGCTGTGCTCCTCCTTGCTTGAGCATTTGTAACAATTTGTGGGACATGCTCAGGGTGCATAACTGAGCAGTCACATCCTACGACATGCCATTAAGAAAGACCACCCATAACAATTCCATGTTTATTGCCTTACGTCTAATAGGCTTAGCTACTGTTCCAGGAATAACTTAAAAGGAGGACCTTCTGCTGCGGGCAGAGGAGAACACCAACCCCTGGAAAGGGTTTGAACCAGAGTCCCAAAGAATCCAGAATATGTTTTCTCTGCCCTGGCGCTGTACAATAAGCACAGGACTGTTAACCACAAGGTTGGGAGTTCAAACCCACCAGTCATGCCTCAAAAACCCATATAGAGGGTTGCTATGAATGGACAGCACTTAGCAACCAACAACTACAACAGCCCCTACTAGAGGCTTTTGCGATGGAATCTGTCTTGAAGAAATGCTGCGCATGTACCTAATTAGCATGGCTCACCTAAATGGGCGGCTTTCTGGAAATCCCTGTCAACCCCTATGAATAAGGAGCTCCAGTAGTGTAGTAGTAACGAGTTGGGTTAGCAAACCTCAAGGTCAGCAGTTCCAAATTACCAGCCATTCCTTAATAGAAAGATGAGGCTTTCGGCT
>NW_006408748.1:4803581-4805869 GCF_000296735.1 Chrysochloris asiatica
CACCACCCTGATAATAGGACCACAGATGTGAGGCAGATAATCCTCATTAGCTGGCTGGTTCCTCTTGTCTTGAACTACCATAGATTATTGAAATATAAATTAATTAAATTCAATTAGAATTAAAATTTCAGTTCCTCAGTCACACCTGGAGTCCCTTCAAAGTGGCCCTGTAGGATAAGCACTGGACTGCTAACCACAAGGCTAGCGGTTTAAACCAACCAGCTGCTCCTCAGACTTTGTGGAGTAAGACTTTGGAGTAAGACCTTGTTTCACATCATAGCTGTCATTTACCAACTGTGTGGCCTTGGACAAGTTTCTTAACCTCATTGAACTTTTCTAATCTTTAAAATGGAGATCTTAATCTTAACATCATGGGTTAATTCAATAAAACAAGTAAAGCTTCTAGTGTGTTTCACACAGGAGGATTTCTTTCCTTCCAGTTTCTATTTCAGCTAATGACCTCAACTGTTACTCAGGTTTCCAAAGTAGAAACCTCAGTCATCCTCAGTTCTTCCTTCCTCCTCAACTACTCTCTTCAAATTAGTCATTAAGTTCTTTTGTTCTCAAATCAGAGACTCATTGAAATCCGGCCTCTCCTCTCTGACCAGACTCCCACTGCCTTTATTGGCTTTTCATGTACTATTTTGACATTCATCTAGCTGACCTGGGTGATACCCATAACTTCCTGTCTAAGCCCCTCTCTGCTTCTGGAAATGATCCTTTTTAAAAAAAGATGCTGATGAGGTCATCCCCTCCTTTTAAAACTCTGATGACCTTCAGTTGCTTAGGGATAAAATATTAACTACTAAACCTAAGGACTCATGTGAATCAACCCCCTCCTTCCATTTCAAATCTCCACTGGGACTTAAATCTACACACACACACACATCCTACACTCCTACCTGCAATCTGGACCTCAGAGAATTCTTGGAAGGTTTCATGGCCTTCATGTCTCTGTCCTTGAACACACTCTTTTCAGGATCAACTACCCCTTTGACACTTTCTTTGCCTGGAAAGATCCTTGTTCTTCTTGTTAGGTGTCATCGAGTCAATTCTGACTCAGAGCAGCCCTATGTACAATGGAACAAAACTGCCTGGACCTGCCCCATCCTCACAATCATTCCTATACCTGAGACCATTGTTGCAGCTACTGTGTCAATTCATCTAATTGAGGATCTTTCTCTTTTTCACTGACTGTCTACATTTGCCAGTCCTTTTCCAGGTGCTGCTCCCTCCTGACAACATGTCCAAAGTACATGGAATGAAGTCTTGCCACCTTCATGTCTAAGGAGCATTCTGGTTGTACTTCTTCTAAGACATTGTTCATTCTTTTAACAGTCTGTGGTATATTCAATATTCTTCTCAATGACAATAATTCAAATACACCCATTCTTCTTTGCTCTTCCTTATTCATTGGCCAGTTTTCACGTGCATATGAGACAATTGAAAATACCATTTGGCATTCATGCTGAAAATACCATAGATTCAGTCAGTTGTATCTTAATCCTTAAAGTGACATCTTTGCTTTTTAACACTTTCAAGAAGTCTTTTGCCACAAACTTTCCCAATGGAATATGTAATTTGATTTCTTGACTGATTACATGAACATTGATTATAGATTCAACTACAATGAAATCCTTGATAACTTAAATGTTTTCTCTAACATGATGCTGCTTATTGGTCCAGTTGTGAGATTAAAAAAATATATATATATATGTTGAGGTGTAATCTATACTTACCTGTGAAGGCTGAGTTCAGATATTGCCTCCTCTATAAAGTTACACTGTTATGGCTTGCGTGTTACTGTGATGCTGAAATATACACCATAGGTATTTAAAATACCAACAAGGTCACCCATGGTGGACATGCTTCAGCAGAGCTTCCAGAGGAAGACAAACTAGGACAAAGGAGAGGCTGGACACTTCTGAATGTTCAGCCACTGAAAGTCTTATGAATAGCAATGGAACACTGTCAAAGAGCACCAGATTATTGAATATTGAAACATGATGAATAGTACCAGAATAGTGTCAGATACAGTTCCATAAAATGAGCCTCTCAGGTTGGGAGGCACTCAAAATATGGCTGGGGAAGAGCTGCCTCTTCAAAGTAGAGCTGACCTTGATGACATGACTAGAGAAAAGTTTTCAGAGCCTTCATTTACTGCTGGGGCACAACTCAAAATGAGGATAAATAGCTATAAATATACATTAATAACTCAAACTTGGGATGTATGAAATATGAATCAAGGAAACTGGAAGTTGTAAAAAATGAAATAGACTATATAAAGA
>NW_006408748.1:4806788-4811255 GCF_000296735.1 Chrysochloris asiatica
TGGATGTCAGAAGAAATTGTGAAATTTGCTCTCCGGCATAGAGATGGTAAAGCAAATGGAAGAAATGAAGAAATAAGAGAGTTGCACAGAAAATTTCAAAGGGCAGCTCAAGAAGACAAAGTCAAGAATTATAATGAAATGTGCAAAGACTTGGAGTTAGAAAAATCAAAGGGGAAGAACATGATCAGTGTTTCTCAAGCTGAAAGAAATTAAAAATTGAAGCCTCAACTTGAAATACTGAATGATTCTATGGGCAAAAGTGTGAATGATGCAGAAAGCATCAAAAGAAGATGGAAGGAATATACAGAATCACTGTACCAAAAATAAATGGACAATATTCAACCATTTCAAGAGATAGCATATGATCAAGAACCAATGGAAATGAAGGAAGAAGTCCAATGTGCACTGAAGGCATTGACAAAGAACACGGCTCAGGAATTGATGAAATACAAATTGAAATCTTTCAACAAACTGATGCAGCACTGGAGGCACTCATTCACCTATGTCAAGAAATTAGAAGGCTAACTGATTGGAAGAGATCCTTATTTGTGCCCATTACAAAGAGAGGTGACCCAACGGAATGTGGGGATCACCAGACGATATCATTTATATCACATGCAAACATAGTTTTGCTAAATATAATTTTAAAACAGCTGCAACAGTACATTGACAGGAACTGCCAGAAACTAAAGCCAGAGTCAGTTTTAGTGGAACAAGGATATTATTGCTGGTGTCATATGGATCTTGGCTGAAAGCAGATAATACTAGAAGATGTTTACCTGTGCTTTATTGACAATGCAAAGGCTTTCAGCTGTGTGGATCATGACATGCTATGGACAACATTGAGGAAAATGAGTATTCCAGAACACTTTATTGTGCTCATGAGGAACCTGTACATAGACCAAGAGGCAGTCATTCAAACATAACAAGGGGATTCTGAATGGTTTAAAATTAGGAAAGTTGTGAGCCAGGGTGGTATTCTTTCACCATACTTATTCAAACTGTATGCTGAGCACATAATACAAGAAACTGGATTATATGAAGAAGAACCTGGCATCACTATTGGAAGAAGATTCATTAACAACCTGTGATATGCAGATGATACAACCTTGTTTTCTGAAAATGAAGACTTACAATACTTACTGATGAAGATCAAAGACCATAGCCTTTGGTATGTAAAAAACACACCACTGGACCCATAAATAAACATCTGATAAATGGAATAAAGATTGACATTGTCAAAGACTTCATTTTGCTTGGATCCACTATCAACACTCATGGAACCAGCAGTCAAGAAATCTACTGACATATCGCATTAGGTAAATCTGCTGTACAAGGCCTCTTTATAGTGTTCAAGGGCAAAGATGTCAGTTTGCGGACTAAAGTGCACTTGACCTAAACCATGGTATTTTCAATAGCCTCATATGCATATGAAAGTTGGACTATGAATAAGGAAGACCACAGAAGACTTAATGCATTTGCATTATGGTGTTGGAAAGGAATCTCCCAAGTACCGTAAACTGCTGGAAGAACAAACAAATCTGGCTGGAAGAAGTACAACCAGAATGCTCCTTGGAAGCCAGGATGGTGAGACTTTGTCTCTCATATGTTGGACTTACTATCAGGAGGGACCAGTACCTGGTGAAGGACATTATGCTTGGTCTCTAGCTTAATAATGATTGTGAGGTTAGTGCGGGACCGGACAATGTTTTGTTCCATTATGCATAAGGTGGCTATCAGTTGGAGCAAACTCGATGGCACCTAACAACAACAGCATAAAGTTCCTTCAAAGCAGTGCTAGTGGTGCTGTAGGATAAGCACTGGACTGCTAATCACAAGGCTGACAATTCAAATGTACGAGACGTTCCACAACAGAAAGATGAGGAATCTTTGCTCCTGCAAAGATTCACAACCTCAGAAACCCTATATGGGGTTGCTGTACGTCAGAATTGACTTGATGGCACTGGTTGTAAAGTTCCTTTCATTCTCCTAAGGAGAGGTGACTGCCAGTTCATCTGTGATGCCAGAGATTTCAGAGTGTAGATGCTGCTTTCTGGCTTTTTCAGGTTTGAATCCTGACTGCATCACTTTCTCTCTGGGTGGTTGAGGACAACCACCCAGAGCTTGTCTGAGCTCTCCTGAGCTCAGGTTCTTCATCTGAAAGCAATGATAATGATAGCATCAATGTCTTGGCATATATGTGGTTGTTGTTGTTAAGTGTTATGGAGTCAGTTCCAACTCAGAGCGACCCTGTATAGGAACAGCTGGTGAGTTTGAACAGCCAATCTTGTGGTCCAAACTGACCTTATGATCAAGAGCTCATCCAACAGTGACACAACAGTACTCTACAGCATATATGTTTGGAAGTCAACAATTTGAAAATGTACATTGTACATTATAATGTGCCTGACTCATATAAGCATGGGTTATCTTAAAATTAGTATTATTCCAATTGTTTATTTAGCTTATTCTTTTGTCTTGGTATATGACTTTTAAAATCTGGTTTTTATTTTTTTATAATGATTTTCATTTTTGCATTTGATTTTACATCAAGTCATAAAATGTGCTTTATTACAGAATTAACTCATATTCATTGAACAAAAAACTAGGAAATAGAGATAAGCAAAATAAACCAATTAAATTCCTCACTGAGAGGGTTATAAGCAAAAGAAACCCACTCTACTTAACTTATCCAGAAAAAACTAAATATATTAGAGGATTGTGAAGTAGCTCACTGCATCAGCGAGAAGAAAGAGAATTTGGTTCAGGAAAGTGTCAGGATTTCTGGGAGGTTGGTGGTGGTGGCGGTAGTGTGCTGTGGAGTCGGTTCCGACTAATAGCGACCCTGTACAGGGTCTCTGAGGCTGTAAATCTTTATGGGAGCAGAAGCCTCATCTTTCTCCTGCGGAACAGCTGGTAGTTTCGAACTGCTAACCTTGAGGTTAGTAGGCTGAGTAGAAAACACAGACAAGGCTATGGAACAATATGTCACCAATGGTACTATTTTATTGGCCAATCTCTGGGGCCACTGCAACTTGGCATCACCCTCTCTCGATTCTAAGTCATCGGTAGAAGCATCTGATTATCTGAGTCAAGGCCCTAGCAGCCAGAGGTAGAAAGAAAGAATGCTTGCTTCCCTTCAGGCTCCATATTGGGAGGTGGAGCCCTCTCCAACCTAGATTCGTGTAGGAGTGAATTCACCAAGAACAGGGAGGAGGTGTCATCTCCTGCACCTCCAGTGCCCACAATGCTTTATACACATTTGATCGTCCATTGGAAAACACATCATGTAGCTCCATGCTGCTGTGCCTTTGCGAATGTTGCTCCCCTTGTTCTTTACACATCACCCACAACTACCTCTTTCACCTTGTCCACATTTAAAAAAACATACACATTCCTGAAAGGCCAACTCTGAAGCCTCTCTTGAATCTACCACACAGATTAAATGCTTGCTTCTTGCTTCCTCAGCACCTCATACATGCAGTTAGAAGTTCTATCTTTTTTTTTTTTTTTTTAGTGTTTTAATTTAATTTTTAATGTAGAAAGGAATAATTACATTTAAAGATCTTGTCCAACTCTGGTTGCCAAAATTCATTGACAAGAAAAAGGTTTCTTTGGCTTCATTACTATATATAAGCTTTTGCTAGATGCTATCAGAAATGTTTTGGATTGTCAAGGCTTGATTTCAAACCTGGAACTACTTGAGTTGGATCTAACTTATCACTCATAAAATATTCTGTTTTATCAGTGGAAAGTTACTATTAATTGGACAAATCACTGAAGACTTTTGTAGCCCATTTTCACAATTTAAAAATTTAAACCTGAAAGATACAAACATCTATGTCCAGGCAAAATTTCCCAGTGGAGCATGCAGCAAATGATTAGGAATATCCATTCTTTGCAATGTTATCCACAGTTTGTCATAATCTACAGTTGAAAGCCTTTTCATAGTCAATAAAGCACAAACATCTTTCTGGTATTCTCTGCTTTCAGTCAACATCCATCTGATATGGAACAATATCCCTAGTTCCGGTCTTGTGCTGTGGGTTAATGCACCGGACTGCAAAGTCATTTAAACTGGAAGGTTGGCAGTTCAAGTTCACCAGCCACTCCTTGGAAACTCTATACAGGGTTCCTATAGCTTGGAACCTACTCGACAGCCCTTAACAACAACAACATCTCTAGTTCTACATCCTCTTCTGAATCTGGTTTGAATTTCTGGAAATTCCCTGTCTACTGTTGCAACCGTATTTGAATTACCTTCAGCAAAATTTTACATGCTTATGATATTATTGGTATTGTTCAATGATTTCCATATTCCATTGGGTCACCCCTCTTGAGAATGGGCATAAATATGGATCTTTTCCAGTCAATTGAACAAGTAGCTACCTTTCAAATTTCTTGGGATAGATGAGTGAGTGTTTCCAGTGCTGCATCAGTTTGTTGAAAGATTTCAATTTGTATTCC
>NW_006408748.1:4811895-4820558 GCF_000296735.1 Chrysochloris asiatica
TTCAATATTCTCCTCCAACACCATAACTCAAAGGCATCAATTCTTCTACGGTCCTCCTTATTCACTGTCCAGCTTTCGCATCCATATGAGATTATTGAAAATACCATGGCTTGGGTCAGGCACACCTTAGTACCTTTTGGTTATCTAATTCTAAATTTTTGCACATTTCATGATAATAGTTTACTTAGTCTTTGCTAGCTTCCCTTTGAAATCTTCTGTTCAACTCTTTTTACTTCCTTATTTCCCTCATTCTCTTTACTTTCTCTACACTCAAGAGCAACTTTCAGAGTCTCTTCTCCAGTTTTACATTCAACAAATAACACACTTGGTTTCATCTCAATGATTGCAATCCCCTCCATATAATAACAGTTATCCTACTTCCCCCTGTGGCTCCTATTTCCAGTCCACCCACCTTCTCATCCCATCTCACCATTGTCCTTAGGTACCTGTTGTCCCTTTGATTTAAATGACTGACTGTGCCATCATTCATAGTGAGTATACCTTACTATTGTTGTTGTCCCCACTATGTAACTATCTACTGCTTGGCTGAGAGCTGTTCCCCTATACACCTACTACTGCTTGAAGGAGCGTGTGTTCCTTTCCAGACCAGAAGAGTGGTTGAGGGCCACAGTCTCAGGTTCCTCCAATCTCTCTCTCTCTCTTTTTAAAATAAGTTTGAGTTCTGTTCCATACATTATGCTGCTCTACCCAGAACTTTCTAAATAGTTGGTAGTGGTAGCTGGCCAGTAGCTAGTTATTCTGGTCTTAAAGTCATGAAAACTGATGTTCACATGTTCCATTAGTCTGTTGGACGAATTGATTCCAAACATCTTTGATCCTTATTACTCTTCTTTCTTCTGCATATTGAGAGACCAATAGCTGCACCTTAGATGGCCACTCATGAGATCTTTTTTTTACATGAATATAAAACAATTTATTGACCACTGTTCACCAGTATTTACAATAAAGTAAACAATATACAATTGGATTAACATTCACATATATAAATTTACTTTTCCTGGTGTCAGCCGAACCGGTAACCAAATACTGAGAAGATTGAAACTACATGTAAGGAATGGGTTGGGATAAAACAAAAACCAAAAATCCATGCAGACCAATAGTTTATAAGATTGTTCACGCATTTTGCCAGCAGGTCCTAAATGGCAATGTTTCTAACCATCATATTAGATTCTTACCAGCAAAGTGTTAGACAGCCCATGAATCATGACCTTTTACTAAAACACAGGGATTCCAACTCTCTGAAAAGGAATGGCTCTCTAATGGATCAAAAGCCCACTTTGCTCAGCCTTGTTTGGCTTATTTAAACAAATTATTTGTCCAGTTTTCTTACTTGGCTAGGAAGGTTTTTAGCAGAGATAAGATTTCCCATTCAGGGAATTTTGAAAATAAACAGTTTCAATTATATGACTCTCTCAATATGGATTTCAATAATGATGTTTCAAGCTGTTCAATTAATTAATTATTGGATCATTTATTTGATTTGAAAGCTTATGGCCTACAATTTTTTATTTTTCAATTTTACTTGAGATCTGTTTCTTGAGCTGCTCAGAATGATCCCTGAAACAATACAAACTTACCCATGGTTGTGAATGCCAGTTTTGTAGAGAAGAGTTTTGTTTTTGGTGAATGTAAAATCAAATCAAATAAATTTACATATACACAAAAAGAACACAAAACCCAGCATGGTCCTTAAGCTATATTTATGGGTTAAACCCAAGTTCTGACTCAGTAATGATTAGGTAAAATTTCCCAGTATTTAGAAGCATTATTCTCTAATGCAGAAGAAATAACAATCAAATGCTTTTTTCTGATAAGTGAAGCAACTGCAGAAAGCTTTTATTTATTTGTTCAAAACAACCAGTGCTATTGATGCAACAAAAGCTCTGGTAGCATAGTGGTTACGAATCAGGCTGCAAACCTTAAGGTCAGCAGTTCAAAACTATCAGCTGTTCCACGGGAGAAAGATGAGGCTTTCTACTCCCATAAAGATTTACAGCCTCAGAACCCTGACTTGACAGCACTTAACAACAATAACAATTGATGCAACAACAACAAAACAAATCAAAGAAAAAAAGAGATGCTGCTGACAAACCAAGGGGCTTTGCCAGAGGTCTTGATCCTGATTGAATGAATCATCGGTGCCACAGACAGCAGTGGAGAACTAATGGTTCTCATAAAATGGGAAGATTCACATGAGGCAGACTTGGTGCCGGCAAAAGAGACAATCATGAAATGCCCTCAAATTGTAATTATGTTTTATGAAAAAAGACTAACTTGGCATTCTTGTCCAGAAGATGAAGCTCAATAATTACTTGCATTGATATATATTTGGTTTTTTTGATTTATTAGTGTTAAGAATAACTACATTCTAATGGAAATCAAGTTTGATATATTTATTTTGAAGTAGTATTAGGGAAGCTGTTGGATTTTTTTTTTTTTTTTGAGTTTTATTAATTATGCAAAGGCCTTCAGTTGTGTGGATCATGACAAACTATGGACAGCATTGCAAAGTATGAGTATCCCAGAACAAATAATTGTGCTCATTAGGTATCTGTACACAGACCAAGAGACAATTGTTCTAACAGAAGACGGGAACACCGATTGGTTTAAAATTAGAGAAGGTGTGAGCCAGGATTGTATTCTTTCACCATATTTATTCCGTCTGTATGCTGAGCAAATAATCTAAGAAGCTGGATTTTATGAAGAAAAATGTGGCATCAGGATAAGAGGAAGACTCATTAACAACCTGCAATATGCAGATGTTACAACCTTGCTTGCTGAAATCAAAGAGGACTTAAAATGCTTACAAATGAAAATCAAAGACCACAGCTTTTGCTATGGGTTGCACCTCAGTGTAAAGAAAACCAAAATCCTCACCACTGGACCAATACATAACATCACAATAAATGGAGAAAAGACTTAAATTGTCAAAGACTTCATTTTGTTCATATCAGCCATCAACACTCATGGAAGCAGCAACCATTAAATCAAACAATGTATTACTGCATTAGGCAAATCTGCCACACAAAATTTCTTTAAAAGTGTTCAAGAACAAATAGCTTGAGAACTAAGGTGCACCTGACCCAAGCCATTGTATTTTCAGTAACCTCATATACATGTGAAAGTTGGACAGTGCATAAGACCATAGAAAATTTAATGCATTTTTTGAGTTACGGTGTTAAGAGTAGATTATTAAAAGTACCTTGGACTGTCAAAAGAACAAACCAATCTGTGTTGGAAGATTTACAGCCAGATGCTCCTTGGAAGCCAGAAATGTTATATTTCATCTTTCATACTTTGGACATATTGTCAGGAGGGACCAGTCCTTGGAGAAGGATACCATGTTTGGTAAGGTGGAGGGTCAGAGAATAAAAGGAAGACTCCCAGCAAGATGTATTGGCACAGTGACAGGGCTCGAATGTAGCAACAATTGTGATGTTGGCGCAGGACCAGACAGTGTTTCATTCTGTTGAGCAAAGGGTTGCTGAGTCTAACGATTCATAACAACAACATCTAACAACAACAACAACATCCTTGGTAACCATGAAAGAATGTTTCTTTTTTTTTGTTTCAAACTCTTATATATTTGTGGGATAAATATATATGTTTCACTCTTCCTTCCTTACCCATTCAGCCTATGTCTCAATCCATGTAGCTACACACAGAACACTGTTGTTCCAGGGTTGTATATATATCACTAATTATATCTACTCCTTTAGCCCATGCTTACCTCCCTGTGTCTTCACCTGTCTTCATTATTCTTCTGTCACTCTCCCTTTTCTTGTATATTGCCCTCCCCCTTCTTGTATATTGCATTCCCCATCACCTAAACCAATATGTGTCTACCCTTTAGCCAGTGAATTACTCTCCCCTCCCTCCCACCCCTCCTAACCATCCAAGAATATTTCTTTTAGTCTGGAAACCTTTTCATAAGCTTTCTGTTTTTATTTCCAGTGACTGATTTTTTTTTTTTTTTAAAGCTTTTATTGTGAATTGAGTGATAGTTTACATGGACGATCATCGGTTTTTCACTCATCCTATTGTGCTTTGTTCCATTGCAAAAATTACAATCTCCTCTGTGTATCATCATTTAACAGTATTTGCTTCTCATCCCTCTATTTTTTTGTTTTGTTTTTTATGTATGCAGAAACACTCAGGAATATATAATCATTTTCACAACCAAAAGGCACATTCTGGAAGCCAATCTCCTCACTGTCAGCACACAGTCTTTCTCTTTCCATGAGTCTAGAATCTTCAGTAGCTCTCTCTCCATGCTATCACCTCTGCCTTCATCTCTGGTGTCACTGCTTCTCTGGCTAGGTTCCCATGCTCATCTCTCTTGATGGTCCTAGGGTCTTCTGTTTCTGTAGTGTAAGATTAACTACTCCCCTCTTTGTGTTACAAAACTTCTACCTTTACAGTTGTGACAATCACAATAAGTCATGAAAAAAATTATTCATTGTTCAATCAAAAGAATCCTTAAAAAAAAAAAAAATCCTACCCCCATCTCCTTTCACCAGACCAGTTTAGACAAGATTAAAACTATTCAGTGGGGATTCTGCCCCCCACCCCCACAAGCTCTGAAACTTAACTACCTCTTGAAAACTTGTAAGCCAGCCACTTCATGCATGCCTTAATAGTTCCTCCCCTCCTCCCCCACTTTAGATAGCGAATGTGTAAGTTGCCCATCCCTATCAACTCTGTATACTTGATCCTTTGTGTGAAGATTCCTTCCCTCTAGGTTAGTATTTTGAGCTACTACATACATAAGGAGCTCTGGTAGCGTAGTGGTTACGACTCGGGCTGTGAACCGCAAGGTCAGCAGTTCGAAACTACCAGCTGCTCCGCGGGAGAAAGATGAGGCTTTCTACTCCCGTAAAGATTTACACCCTCGGAAACCCTGTACAGGGTCGCTATGAGTCGGTTCCGACTCCACGGCACATAACAACAACAACAAACATACATAAGTATAGGTCAACTGGGGACACTTGGGCCCAGAGTCAGTGACATAACCACAGAGGACTAGAGTGGAGAGTAAAGCATCCAGCTGATAAAAAGAGAGGGCATATGCACAAGAACACTCACACTTGCAGATAATACCCATTTGACCTGGCTTCAGTGACTGGATGATCAGAGCTCAACTAGAAGAAAAAAGAAGAGGAAAAAAAGAGTAATCTGATACAATTTGATGAACTTGACCTACACCTATGGATGCAGTAGCTCCAAAGAGGAAACAAATCCTTACAGCGAGGATCATTCCCACTCCTTACAGCAACGATCAATCTCCACTGAGTAGTACCAAATCTGTCTAGGCAGGGCTGATGAAATGAAATGTGGATAGGTCTCTTGTGATATAATAGTGAATAATTGTTATCAGGACTGATTGTGAGGGTTGGAAATGTAAAGGTAGACATTTTGTAGCAAGGAGGGGAGTGATTAACTTTTCAGTCTAGGAGCAGAGGTCCCTGGGACCATTAAGGGAGAAGAGTGGAGAGTGAGACCCTACCCAGAGAAGCAGTGATGCCTGAGATGGAGACAGAGACGATGATGTGGAGAGATGGAGCATCTAGGGACTTTAGACACAGTGAGGGAGAGGGGCAGTGTGCTGACAACCAAAGGGCAGGCTTGTAGTGTATATCTTTTGGTTGGTTGATGATGCATGGAGGGCATTGTAACCATGCAATGAAACAATATAGGATAGGATGAATGTAAAACTAATGTTCCCCCATGTAAACTATCACATAATTCACAATAAAACATTAAAAATAAAAAAAAAAATAAACCAGGAGTATAGGTCAAGCTCATAAAATGGCAGCAATTTACCCTTGCTTCCTTGATCAAATTTCTTTATCTTCCTCTAGTTGAACTTTAGTCATCAAGCCGTCAAAGCTAGGTCAAATGGGTACTATCTGCTTGGTTGGATGTTCTTATGAGTGTCCCCTCACTTCATATCAGCTGGACACTTCACTCTTAGCTCTTGCCTTCCATGGTAAGGTCAATGTCCATGGGCTCAGGAATTCCCAAATCTCCCCAAACTTTGGACCAACCAGCTCTTCATGTTCTCTCTCTCATCTCAAAGTCAACAGCAGTCTATGGAACATGGTTGAACTCAGACCATATCTTCATTATTGACTTCCCCCACTTCCACTCATTAGTAGACCAATGTGGTTGCCAGCATGCTTACAAGCCTGCTCATTTGCTCCCTTTGAGTTTCAGTCTCAGAGGGGCGATTGTCCTGAAGGGACTTGATTGCTTGCCTTGATTCCACCCTGGCGAAAACTTGCTTATTCTTATAACAGCCAAACAGACTGCCATTTTGTTTTTTTCTTGCTGGTCTTTCATTCAGGACGTATCTTCTGTTCCTCTAGCAGCTCTGGACTGGTCTGCATGTACTTTCAAGTAGGAATTTCCCACCTTAGTACTGGTCTGCATGTACTTTCAAGTAGGAATTTTCTTCCCTTAGAAGGGTCTGGATGGGGCTCACGATCCCACCTAAGGTCCTATACACTACAAAGGCTCTGCAAGAAGTCTATTTCACTTGGCAAGTTCTATAACCTCATTTAGGTATTCCAATCAGTTATTGACTGAAGACGGGCTTACAAACTGTCTGTAATCATAGAAATCATGTTTCCCGATATTACTTTCTATCCCACTCAAGTGTCTATTTTACAATAGTAGGCAAGGGAAACCACTATCCATAAGACAGTCAAGCATCTTAACATTATTTCCCCTCATTTACCCATTCAAACTATGCCTTTATCCCTGTATCACAGAGCCCTATTTCCAAGTGAAAATATATCACTATTTACCTCTATCCCATTTAGCCCATGCAATCTACCTAAGTGTTCCCCTAGCTACCTTGTTCTTCCATTCCCCTCCCCTTTCTTGTGTATTGCTGTCCCCCTTCTTGTATATTGCACTCCCCATCTCCCAAGGCAACGTGTGACTAACTTCTAGCCAGTGAATTACTCTCCCTTCCCTCCCACACCTGGTAACTATCAAAGAATATTGAAAGTACCATGGACTGACAAACAAATCTGTGTCAGAAGTAGTATAGCCAGAGTGCTCCTTAGAAGCCAGGTGGCCAGACTTCTCTCACACTTTGAACATGTTATCAGGAGGGACCTGTTCCTGGAGAAGGACATCATACTCGGTGAAGGGGAAGATCAGTGAAAAAGAGGGAGACCCCCAACAAGATGGATTGTCACAGGGGCAGCAGCGTGGGCCCCAGGGTAATGATTATAAGGTTGGTGCAGGATCAGGCTATGTTTCATTTTGTTGTGCATAAGGTTGCTATGAGTCGGAACCAATTTGATAGCACCTAACAAGTACAGTAGAAAATAATGATAGAGACCTAAATATAAAGCCTATAACTGCAAAGATCATCAATACAAAACTAGGCACAAACTCAGGGGCTCTAATGCGTATATTCACTATCAAACCTTACAAAAAATGTCAAGCAGTAGAAGACAAAATAAATGACTGGGACCTCCTAAAAATTAGAAACTTAAATGCATCAAAAGATTTTACCAAAAGTGTAAAAAGGGAACCTGCAACTTGGGAAAAATTTTTTTGCAATGACATATCAAACAAGGGACTAATAGCTAAAGTTTATAGAAAACTACAACACCTCTACAAGAAAAAGACAAAAAAACCAATTAAAAACTGAGCACAGGCCATAAACAGACACTTCATCAAAGAAGACATCCAGGTGGCCAACAAATATATGAAGAAATGTTCACGATCATTAGCTATCATTGTTCTTATTTATAAGTGCCCATCAAATCAGTTCCAACTCACAGCGACCCTATATAGGGTTTCTGAAGAGCAGCTGGTGACTTTGAACTGTCAAACTTGTGGCTTGCAGTCCAGTGCTGATCCTACAGCACCACACCATTAGCCATTGTTGTTGTTGTTGTTAAGTGCAGTCAAGTTGGTTCCTACCCATAGCAACCCTGTATAGGATTTCCAAGGAGCAGCTGGTGAGCTTGAACCGCCAACCTTGAAGTTCAAACAGATTTGGAGTCTGGCGCATTAATCCACAGCACCATACCAGGACTCCAGAAGCAAATCAAAGCAACAGTGAGATATCATCTCACATCAACGTTAGCAGCAAAGTTCAAAAAAATACAGAAGACAATGAATGCAACTGAGAGTGTGGAGAGACTGGGACCCTCCAACATTGCTAGTGGGATTGTGAAATGACTCAGCCATTCTGGAGAATGGTAAGACGATTCCTCAGAAAGTTGGAAATAGAAATACCTTATGACCCAGCAATCCCTCTACTTGGTATACATCCACAAGAAATATGAGCCAGAACATGAGTAGATATATATGCACTGATGTTCATCACAGTACTATTCACAATAGCAATAAGATGGAGACAGCCTTTGTCCAACAATGGAGGAATGGATAAACAAACTTTGGTACATACACACAATGGAATGCTATGCAACCTTGAAGAATAACAATGAAGCTGTGAAATACCTTATAACTTGGATGAACCCAAAGGGCATTATGCTGAGTGAAATTGTTGTTGTTGTTGTCGGAACCAACTCATAGCGACCCCATGCACAGCAGAATGAAACAATGTCCGATCCTGGGCCAACCTCACTACCACTGCCACACTTGAGTCCATCAAT
>NW_006408748.1:4822999-4838161 GCF_000296735.1 Chrysochloris asiatica
AAGACCATAGAAGAACTGATGCTTTTGAGTTATGGTGTTAGAGAAGAGTATTGAAAATGCCATGGGATGCCAAAAGAACCAACAGATCTGTGTTGGAAGAAGTGCAGCCAGAGTGTTCCTTGGAGGCCAGGATGGCCAAACTTTGTCACTCATACTTCAGACATATTGTCAGGAGGGAACAGTCGCTGAAGACGGATATCATGTTTGGTAGGGTGGTGGGTCAGAGAAAAAGATGAAGACCCCCAGCGAGATGGTTTGGCAAAGTGGCAGCATCAATGGGCTCAAGCATGGCAATGATAGGTTGGCCCAGCATTGGGAAGTGTTTCGTTCTGCTGTGCATAAGGTCGCTATGAGTTGGTACCGACTCGATGGCACCTAATAACAACAACAAGGGGTGGGAGGGAGGGGAGAGTAATTCACTGGCTAGAGGGTAGACACATATTGACTTGGGTGTTGGGGAGTGCAATATACAAGAAGGGTGAGGGCAATATGCAAGAAGAGGGAGACTGACAGAAGAATAATGAAGACAAAGGGAGGTAAGCATGGGCTAAAGGAGTAGATATAATTAGTGATATATGCACAACCCCGGAACAACAGTGTTCTGTGTGTAGACACATTGATTGAGACATACACTGAATGGGTAAGGAAGGGAGAGTGAGACATATATATTCATCTAATTTTGTTTTGTTTTGTTTTGTTTTGTTTGTTTGTTTTAAGTTCTGACAGCTTCCTGGTAGGAGGAGAAAACAAATGAATTTGTTCAATAAATTTTCCTTGTTACAAAATATATTTAGTACATTTCGTCAGCACTTATTTCATGGTATTTGATAAATGACAATGGATGGGCCCTATAAAGGAATTTAAAGAAACTCAGTTTGTGAGCACAAAAGCACACAATAAAATTCATTACACTCTATCTTTGCCATTCTATCAGGTTACCAGGAATTTTTATTGCAGACACTGGCATTTTATTGAACTGCCTCTTGCTACAAAGAATTTATGTCCCTAGGGCAGTCTGTCTCTCTCTTTTTGCCTATATGATATCCTCTTAACCTTCCCAGATTCCTTCTTTTCTTTATCATCAGACACCAGAAATCTGAGTCCAGAGTACCAATATGGATGTTGTCTCACAATTAATCACCAGTATAGATAAGAGCTCTGGTAGCCTAGTGGTTACGCATCGGGCTGTGAACCTTAAGGTCAGCGGTTTGAAACTATCAGCCGCTCCGCGGGAGAAAGATGAGGCTTTCTACTCCCGTAAAGATTTACACCCTCGGAAACCCTGTACAGGGTCGCTATGGGTCGGAACCGACTCGACGGCACTTAACAACAAACAACAACATAGAGAGTAAGATTTAAAACCTTACAAATGGAAGGAAACCATCACCTTCATCTTCAAAGGATATAACATAAATACACCATCCAACCTGGAAAAAAAGTAATCAATTTTAAATTCATATCAACATAATTAAAATAAGAAGGGGGCAATCTGAGATGAAGCATGCTACAAGAAAGAAGAGGCTACATGAGAACTAGAAATCACAAGATAAAAATGCCTTGCCCCTATCAGAGATAAATAAGATATATATTGCTAATCTGCAAAGGAATTGATTTCTGTATTTGTTCTTGCCAACTATCTTCCGTTTCTAAGCATATTATTACAGGATCTATAAAAAAGAAACAAAAATGGAGAAAAAACCCTTGAAGATATCTTTAAGAGATTATTATAATAACTAAACAGTTATCATTACGTTAAATGAAAGCTGTTGTGGTGGTTAGGTACTGGAGTCGTCAGTTCTGACTCATAGCGACCCTGTGCACGACGGAAGAAACACTGCCTGGTCCTGTGCCTGCCTCACAATTATTGCTATGTTTGAACTCGTTGCTACTGCCACTGTGCCAATCTACTTTGTTGGAAGTTTTGTTCTTTTGTGCTGACTCTCCCCTTTACCAAGCATGATGTCCGTCTCCAGGGACTGGTGTTTCCTGATAATATGTGCACAGTATGAGACAAGAAGTCTCGCCATCCTGGCTTCTAAGGAGAATTCTGGCTGTACTTCTTCCAACACAGACCTGTTTGTTCTTCTGGAAGTTCGTGATCCTGTAACTATTCTTCTCCAACAACGTAACTCAAATGCATTGATTCTTTTACTGAAATGAAATGAATATTAGCTCCTTATAAAAATCTAAGATTATAGAAACTAATTGAGGGAGGCATTAATATAAGAAAAAAGATGTCTGATGAAAAGTAATAGTACAAAATTAATATGTAACATGGAAGTTAAGATATTAGAAAAAGGGATTCTTAGTAAAGTCAATTAGATAAAAGGAATAACTTCAAGAGAATGTAACATGTGCTTCATCCCTTGAGACATTGAAAATTAACTGGCACAAAGAATTAGAATATATTCTGTAGAAAGCAGTCCTTTCTTACAAACTGGTTGATTAACGCAAATAGATTTTTCCACCTCTAATTTCTGTGAATCTCTGAAGTGCTATTCTTAGAAGACAAATGAGTTTTCTTTGAGGATGAATTTTCTGTCTTTATTTTAATCAAATGACATATGAGTTCTCTTGGAAGTAGTTTTCAAGTCAATATCTTTGCAAATAATAGTTGTAAATGTTACCTAGAATATAAAAATTAAAAATCAAAGTTACAGGACTAGTAAACATGATAAATCACAATATAGTAGATCCAATATTCTACTTGCAATAGCCTTTAAACACAGTTCTCAAGAACTGCAAGAATCAGAATGCAGTCCAAAAACAGGAAAAATTGAACAGGCAAATATTCTATCAGATTTTATCTTTAAGCTTATGTTTTGTTTCTCTCCCCCTGGTCTTGCTTTATTAAGTCTACCTTAGTGAGCGTGATTACAAAAAACCTATTATGAGGCTAATGAAGGAATATTATTTACAACTTAATGCTAAGATATTTGTCAAACTACATGATATAGACAAATTACTTGAAATTTAAAAATTACCAAACCTTGCCCAAGCAAAATAAATTTTGAACAGTCAAATAGCCCTATTTACAATGAAGAAATTGAAAACTTCAAGTCCATTATTGAATTCTATAAAAATTTAAAAGAAGAAATATTTCCACTTTTACACAAGCTCTTTCATATAACTGATTTGTTGTTGTTGTTGTTGTGAAGTGCCGTCGAGTCGGTTCCGACCCATAGCGACCCTGTACAGGGTTTCCGAGGGTGTAAATCTTTATGGGAGTAGAAAGCCTCATCTTTCTCCCACGGAGCGGCTGGTAGTTTCGAACTGCTGACCTTAAGGTTCGCAGCCCGATTCGTAACCACTACGCTACCAGAAATTTCTTAATTCATTTTATGAGATCAAAACTGTTCTGATAACCAGCCAAACAAATACACTTAAATAAAACAAATATTTGTTATTGCTGTTGTTGTTGTTGGGTGCCATCTAGTCGGTACCAACTCATAGCAACTCTATGCACAGCAGAAAGAAACACTGCCTGGTCCTGGGCCAACCTCACAATTGTTGCCATGCTTGATGCTGCCACTTTGACAATCCATCTTGTTGCCAGTCTTCCTCTTTTTCTCTGACCCTCCATCTTACCAAACATGATATCCGTCTCCAGTGATTGGTCCCTCCTGACAATATGTCTGAAGTATGAGAGACGAAGTTTGGCCATCCTGGCCTCCAAGAAGCATTCTGGCTGCACTTCTTCCAACACAGAGCTGTTTGTTCTTTTTTCAGCCTATGGCACTTTCAATAGTCTCCTCCAACACCATAACTCAAAAGCATCAATCCTTCTATGGTTTACCTTATTCACTGTCCAGCTTTTGCATGCATATGAGGTTATTGAAAATACCATGGCTTGGATCAGGCGCACCTTAGTCTTCAAGCTGACATCTTTGCTCTTCAGCTCTTTAAAAAGTTCCTGTGCAGCAGATTCGCCTAATGCAATACGTCATCTGATTTCTTGACTGCTGCTTCCATGAGTGTTGATAGTTGATCCAAGAAGAATGAAGTCCTTGTCAACTTCAATCTTTTCTCCATTGATAAGAATGCTGATTATTTGTCCAGTGGTGAGGATTTTTGTTTTCTTTACATTGATATGCAATCCATATCGAAGGCTGTGCTCTTTGATCTTCATCAGTAAACATTTTAAGTCCTCTTTACTTTCAGCAAGCAAGGTTGCATCATCTGCATATTGCAGGCTGTTAATGAGTCTTCCCCCAATCCTGATACCATGTTTTTCTTCATACAAACCAGCTTCTTGGATTATTTGCTCAGCATACAGGTTGAATAAGTGTGGTGAAAGAATACAACTCTGTTGCACAGCTTTCTTAATTTTAAACTATTCAGTGTTTCCATGTTCTGCTGGAAAAACTTCCTCTTGGTTCATGTACAGACTCTTTATGAGCACAATTAAGTGTTCAGGAATACTCGTACTTCGCAATGTTGTCCATAGCTTGTCATGATCCACACAATCGAAAGCCTTTGCGTAGTCAATAAAGCACAGGTAAACATCTTTCTGGCATTCTCTGCTTTCAGCCAAGATCAGCAATGATATCCCATGTTCAACAGCCTCTTCTGAATCTGGCTTGAACCTCTGGAAGTTCTCTGTCAATGTATGCTTGCAGTTGTTTCTGTGTTACCTTTAGTAAAACTATACTCACATGGGATATCAAAGATATTGTCCGATGATTTCCGCATTTCATTGGGTCACCTCTCTTTGGAATGGATACAAATACGGATCTCCTCCAATCAGTTGGCCAGATAGTTGTCTTCCAAATTTCTTGGCATAGATAAGTGAGTGCCTCCTGTGCTGCCTCACTTTCTTGAAAGATTTCAATTTTTATTCCATCAATTCCTGGAGTCTTGTTCTTTGCCAATTCCTTCAATGCACCTTGGATTTCTTCCTTCAGTGTCATTGGTTCTTGATCATATGCTACCTCTTGAAATGGCTGAATATCAACCATTTCATTTTGGTACAGTGACTCTGTGTATTCGTTTCATTGTCTTTTGATGCTTTTGATGTCATTCAATAATTTTCCAAGAGAATCCTTCAATAACAAAAATTGAGGGTTGTATTTTTCCTTCAGTTTCCCCAGCTTGAGAAATGCTGAACGTGTTCTTCCCTTCTGGTTTTTTGACTCCAGATCTTTGCACATTTTGTTATAATATTTGACTTTGTCTTCTCGAGCCGACCTTTGAAATTTTCTGTTCAGCTCTTGTACCTCCTCATTTCTTCCATTTGCTTTAGTATCTCTATGCTGCAGAACAAGTTTCAGTGTCACTTCTGATATCCATTTTGATCTTTTCCTTCTTTCTTGTCTTCTTAATGACTTTTTGCTTTCTCCCTGTATGATGTTCTTGATATTATCCCACAACTCTCTGGTCTTCAGTCTTTAGTGTTTAGTGTATCAAATCTATTCTTCAGATGATCTCTAAATTCAGGTGGGATGTATTCATGATCATACTTTGCCTCTCGTGGACATGTTTTCAGTTTCTTCAGCTTCAGTTTGAATTTGCATATGAGCAATTGATGGCCTGTTCCACAATCTGTCCCTGGCCTTGTTTTTTGTTTTTTTCCTGGCCTTGTTTTGACTGATAATATGGAGCTTTTCCATCGTCTCTTTCCACAGATGTAGTCAATTTTATTTCTGTGTATTCCATCTGGTGAGGTCCATATTTATAGGAAACTTTTAAAGAATATTGAAACAGACATTTACGGTGCTTAGCTGTACAAATTCTTACAGGAATGGTCAATATAAAAGATCAGATACCAGACTATCTGGCAGGAAATAGTGAAACAGAAGAAAGACATTTGAGAGACATTACATATCTCCAAATTCTAACTGACAGTGAAATCACATTCCTAAGTTGGAATGTTTCCAATAACCAGAAATGCTATGCTTTTATATACCCATCTGGCACTCGGGGTATGGTAAACATTAGGTCTGTTCACAGATAGTCCACCCCTCTCTCTCGACATATGGTAGAACTGCATTTCTCCACCCTATTTGAAGTCAAGCATGGCCATATGAAGTGTGAATGGAAATGACGTGCTTCCCTTCCAAGTGGATATTTTAAGGACCAGTATTTGGCATTATAGGATCTGCACTGGACTGTGAACCACAAGATTGGCAGTTCAAACCTACCAGCTGCTCCTTGGAAACCCTATACAGGGTCATTATGAGTCTAAACCGACTTGATAGCACTTAACAACAACACTTTTTGCATGGAGTCCTAGTGTGGCACTTTAGGATAAGCACTGGACTGTTAACTGCAGGTCAACAGTTCAAACCTACCAGCCACTACTCAGAAATGCTATACAGGGTCTCTATTAGTTGGAACTAACTCAATGGCACCATCAGCTTGGGTCCTTGAGTAACTACCATCAGCAGATTTGGATGTGTAGTGTGAGTAGCTTGTAAACCACTCCTTTAAACCCTTGCGATTTGGAGGGCTGGTTATCACCCCCAAGAGGATCTGTTTTGAGATAATATGTATGGTTTCAATGCTTTTACTATTTTACAGTAAGAATTGTAAGAACCTTATTCTAGAAAACAACATTTGTTGAACTCTATGAGTCGGACTGCCAACCTCAAGGTCAGCAGTTCGAAACCACCAGCAGTTCCGCAGAAGAAAGATGAGGCGTTCTGCTTCTGTGAAGATTTACAGCTCGGAAGCCCTGTGCAGGGTCACTATGAATCGGAACCGACTCCATGGTAATTAACAACAACAACAACAACAATGAACTCTATAACTAGTTCAGAGTCCTGGTGTGGTGCTATGGGATAAAGGACCAGACCACAAGATCAGTTTGGACCATGAGTTCAGCAGTTCAAACTCACCAGCCACTCTTTGGAAGCCCTATACATGGTTGCTATGAGTAGGAACCAACTCGGCACTTAAGAACAACAACAACATACCTAGTTCACCACCACCTGTTAGTATATTATGATGTGTTGCTGTTGCCATGATTCTGGAAGCTATGCCACCAATATTCTAAATACCAGCCAGGGTCATGCTTGGTGGACAGGTTTAAGCTGAGCTTCCAGATGATGACAGACAAAGAAGAAAAGACTGGTAATCTGCTCTTGAATATTAGCCAACGAAGACCTTATGAATCATAACAGAACACTGTCTGGCTCACTGCTTTGGACACATCACCAGGAGAGATCAATTGCTGGAGGAGAACATCATGTTTGATGAAGAAAAGAGCCAACAAGGATGAGAGACACCCTTAGTGAGGTGGTTTGGCACAGTGTAACAACAATGGACTTGAACATGCTGGGGAGTCATGATGGTAATGATGCATCACATCAGACAATGGTTTCTTGTGTTGTACATGGGATCTCCATGAGTTAGAGTTGACTCAATGGTAACTAACAATATCAACATAACTAGTTAATGAGGCATTTTCCAAAGGTGCCTGCAGCTAGAGTTTTGCAGCTTATAAACTGGCTTGTAGCATCCCTGAAACTGAAGCTATCCTAATGCATTAAGTCTTCTTAGTCTTTATGTCAGTTAACCTGAAGCATAAACCAACAAAAATTATCTGAGTTCGCAGCTGTAAAAACCCACACTAAATGTTAAATATGCTAGGATGGCAACATTCTTGTTGGATTAAAATCATCAGAAAGCAAATGCATTGCTTCCTTTTTCAGGGTTTAAAAAATAGAAAACATAAAGCCACTTAAGCAAGCTGAAAAAAACAAATCTTTTACTGTCAAGACAATCCGGATTCATAGCAACCTTAAAGGATAGAGTAGAACTTCCCTGTAGGGTTTCCAAAGCTGTAAATCTATGGAAGCAGATGGTCACATCTTTCTCCTCTGGTCACTGGTGGGTTCATACCCCTGAACTTCTGGTTGGCAGCCAAGGGTGCCACCAGGGCTCCTTGAAAACAACTACATATAAAAAACAAAAGAATGTCATGGCTACATGCCATGAGGTCCCTATGGTGCAAACACTATGAAGAGTTCATAAAGATTACCTTTAATATGAATTACTTCATTACTAAGCAACAACTCTTTGTCCATGGTCTCTTCAATATTTATCACAGACATTTCAAGCATGGGTAGCAACATCACATAGTTTGCATATATTTTAATCATAATATGCAGATGCATGGAATTACCGAGATGGTGTAGGAAATAGGCAATGCAGAAACAAGGAGAGGGACAACATAGTACAGAATAGTACAGAAACAGAGATAAGTAGGTTTAAACAAAAGAGAACTAGAGCAAAAGAGTATTCTTTCAAAAGCAAACATGTTTTTCCTTAGGGGACATGGAGTTTGCATTAATGATGGCAGAATAATTGGGAACAAGATAGGGATAAGAGTTGTGCAGCACAAAGAGTATAATCAGTGTTGTTGAATTGTGCGTGTTGAAACTGCTGAATTGGAAAAATGCTTTGTTGTATATATTTTCACTGCAAGAGAAAAAACAAAAGCAAACACATATAAAATCAAATGCAATGAACCTACAGGAAAAATATAAAACAACATAGGCAGACCGACTGTTACTACAAGAACGAGCAACTTGCTTGCCCAGAAAACATCAAGGCAAGTGGTCCGGTCCCCTCTGTGCAAACCCCCTTCCAAGACTAAGATTCAATGGGAATACACGCTGTGATTGGTGACCACGCTCTACACCGATAAGGGGAAGTGAGGGAAAAACAGCAATGAAGGGGTAAGCTAAGCCCTACAATGTTCAATAGACTTCTGTGAACCTGGGTGAAGACCTGGTTGGCCAGCAGTGTGGCAAGACCTGGGGACTCTTGGGCCCAGAGTCAGTGACATAGCCACAGAGGACTAGAGTGGAGAGTGAAGCATCCAGCTGATAAGAAGAGAGGGCATATGCATAAGAACACCCACACTTGCAGATAATACCCACTTATCCTGGCTTCAGTGACTGATGATCAGAGCTCAACCAGAAGTAAAAAGAAGAGGAAAAAAAAAAAAGTATTCCCATACAATTTGATGAACTTGACCTACACCTATGGAAACAGTAGCTCAAAAGAGGGAACAAGTCCTTACAAGGATCATTCCCACCCCCTCCACACACAGAGTAGACAGGGATGGGCAACTTGGGTATTGGCTACCCAAAATGGGGGGCGGGGGACTACAAAGGCAAGAAGTGACTGGCTTACAAGCTTTCAAGAGGGAACCTAGATCCAGAGGGCCTGGAGGAAAATAGAATCTCCAGTGAGTAGTATTCAATCTGACTAGGTGGGGCTGATGCAATGAAATTCAGATGGGTCTCTTGTGATACAAAAAAAATAAAAAGAAAAAAAAAAAATCAAATGTAATGAAATGACTGATCCATGGGAATTTATTTATAAATGTTGGAACATATCAAAACCTGGGTAAGTGCATACGTATACCTACATTAAATTTGTCTCAAAATGCAACAATTCTCTATCACCTATCTCTCTCTGTTTCACATACACTCTTCAGTTTTCTTGATCTAAAAGTCATCCAGGAGCATAGCACACAACTTCACTAGAAATAAAACTTAACAAAAAAATATTTTCTTTTTATAGCTATGACATAACATGGAAATAATTATGGTCCAAATGATCCCCATTCTCCTAAATGTTTTGTTGTTATTGTTAGGTACCATCAAGTCAGTACCAATGCATAGTAACCCTATGCATAACAGTATGACACATTGCCTGCCTGGTCCTAGGCCAACCTCACAATCATTGCTACACCTGAGCCCATTGTTGCTGGCATTGTGCCAATTCATCTCGTTGAGGGTCTTCATCTTTTCCTCTGGCCCTCCACTTTACTAAACATGATATCCTTCTCAAGGGACAGGTCCCTCCTGACAATATGTCCGAAGTATGTGAGATGAAGTCTGACCATCCTGGATTCCAAGGAGCACTCTGGGTGCACTTCTTGCAACACAGATCCGTTTGTTCTTTTGACAGCCCGTGATACTTTTAATATTCTCCTCCAACACCATAGCTCAAATGCATCAATTCTACAGTCTTCCTTATTCATTATCCAACATTTGCATATATATGAGGTTATTGAAAATACAGTGGCTTGGGTCAGGAGCACCTTAGTCCTCAAGCTGACATCTTAGTTCTTGAACACTTTAAAAAGGTCTTGTGCAGCAGATTTGCCTAATGTGATACATCGTTTGATTTCTTGACTGCTGCTTCCGTGAGTGTTGGTGGTTAATCTGAGTAAAATGAAATATTTGACAACTTCAATCTTTTCTCCATTCATACGGATGTTGTTTATTGGTCCAGTAGTTAGGATTTTTGTTTTCTTTACATTGAGGTGCAGCCCATACCGAAGACAGTGGTCTTTGATTTTCATCAGTAAGTATTTTAAGTCCTCTTCACTTTCAGCAAGCAATGTTTTATCATCTCCATATCACAGGCTCTTTTTTTTTTTAATTAAATGTTTTTATTTTGGATTGAGTGAAAGTTTACAGGGCACATCATCAGCTTCACATTCAACCATTCATATAGCTTGTTTCATTATATTGATTATTATCCCCTCCATATACCATCAGTTAACAGTGTTTCTCTCTATCCTCTTTAGCTTTTTTTTTTTTGGTTCCATATCACAGGCTCTTAATGAGTCTTCCTCCAATCTTGATGCCACATTTTTCTTCATATAACCCAGCTTCTCAGATTGTGTGCTCAGCATACCGACAGAATAAGTATGGTGAAAGAATACAACCCTGGTGCACACGTGTCCTGATTTTAAACCATTTGATGCTCCTTTGTTCTGTTCAAACAACTGCTTCCTGGTCCATGTACAGATCCCTCATGAGCACAATTAAGTGTTCCAGGATACTCACACTTCACAATGTTGTCCATAGCTTATCAAGATCCACACAATCAAAAACCTTTGCATAATCAATAAAGCACAGGCAAACACCTTTCTGGTATTCCTGCTTTCAACCCAGATCCATCGGACATCAGCAATGATATCCATCATTCCACATCCTCTTCTGAATCTGGCTTGAACCTCTGGAAGTTCTCTGTCAATGTATGGTTGCAGCCGTTTCTGTATTATCTTTAGTAAAACTTTACTCGCACAGGATTATAATTGATATTGTCCTATGATTTCCTCATTCTGCTGGGCCACCTCTCTTTGGAATGAGAACAAATATGGATCTCTTCCAGTCAGTTGGTCAGGTAGTTGTCTTCCAAATTTCTTGGCATAGATGAATGAGTGCCTCTAGCGCCTCATCAGTTTGTTGAAAGATTTCAATTTGTATTCCATCAATTCCCAGTGCCTGGTTCTTTGTCAATGCCTTCAGTGCACTTTGGACTTCTTCCTTCGGGATCATTGGCTCTTGATCATATTCTCCTAATAAGTTTATTTATCTCAATAGCTGGAATAAAAGAGGGATTTCTCCTCTTCTCAGAACTGTCCATGGCAACTGATCATAATCGGACCCATTCAGCAGTCTTCTCGTTGAGATTCTTTGTTTTTCATCCTGGGCATCTTAGTGGCAGCATTCCCTCAACAGATATATTTGAGTACCTACGATGTACTATGTACTTGGAGTCCTGGGTTAGCACTGTAGTATAAGCACTGGACTACAAACCATAAGCTAACTACAAAGTTCGAGGTTTAAACCCAGCTGCTCCTTGGAAATGCTATACAGGAGTGTTATGAATCAGAACCAACTCAACAGCACTTAACAACTATGTACTATAGAATTCTGGTATGGCGCTGTAGGATAAGCATTGGACTGGTAATCAAAATGTCAATGGTTCAAACTCACCAGTCACTCCTTGGAAACCCTACACAGGTCACTATGAGTCAGAACCAACTTAACAGTATTTAACAAGAACAACTTCCTACTATGCAATGAGATAGGCATTGTGTTATGTGGCCTGCCATTCCAAAACAGTTAAACTATCCAAATGTTATAAAATACATAAGCTATTATCAGACTCATCCTTGGCCCTCCTACTCCAAATAAATACTTTTATAAATGAATAAACATTATGCAAGAAATTTTTATTAATAAAAAAGTCCTTCTATACTTTAGAGATTGTCAGAGGTATAAAAGTCAAAAGAAAGTGAATTCTGAAAAGTTTTAATAAAATGCTATCTTCCTTTTATATGCCAACAGTTTAATGACACTAACAAAAACACACAAAAAAACAAATACACCAACAAAAATCTCCATTGTTGTTATTAGGTTCCTTCAAGTCCGTGGTGACTCATAGCGACCTTATATTGGTTTTCTGAGGAGAGGCTGGTGGGTTTGAATCAATGACCTGTGGTTAGCAGTCCAGTGCTTATCCTACAGCACTACACCAGGACTCCTATTTTGCCCATTGTTGTGTTAGGTGCTGTACAGTTGGTTATGACAACCCAATGCCAAAAAGAATGAAACACTGTCTTGTCCTGTGGCATTCTGACAAGAGTTGTTACATTTGAGCCCATGGCTGCTACCACTGTCATCCCATCTTGTTAGAGGTCTTCCCCTTTTTCTATGACCCTCCACATTACCAAGCATGATGTTCTTCTCCAGTGACTGGTCTCTCCAATATGTCCAAAGGATGAGACAGATGCTTTCATGAGTGTTGACTGAGGATAAAAGCAAAATGAAGTCTTTAACAACTTCAATCTTTCCTCCATTTATCATGATACTATTAACTGGTTCAGTTGTAAGAATTTTTGTTTTCTTTACATTAAGGTGCCATCTATACTGAAGGCTTTGATGTAAGTAACTCAAATGCTCTTTGCTTTCACCAAGCAAGATTCTGTCATCTGCATATTTATTGTTGTTGTTGTTAAGTGCTTTCGAGTTTGTTCTGATTCATACTGACCTTGTATAGGGTTTCCAGGGAGGAACTGTTGAGTTTGAACTTCTGACTTTGAGGTTTAAACCAACCTTGAGGTTGAGTGCTTATTCTAAAGAATATATTGCAAGTTGTTAATGAGTTTTCCTCCAACCCTGATGGCAAGTTCTTCTTCATATAACCCAGCTTCTCGAATTATTTGTTCAACATACAGATTGATTAACTATGGTGAAAGGAAACAACCCTGGCACACACCTTTCCTGATTTTAAAGCATTTAGTATCCCCTTGTTATGTTCTAACAATCGTCTCTTGGTGTATGTACAAGTTCCTCATGAGCATAATTAGGTTAATTCCATAGTTTGTCATGATCCATGCAGTTGAAAGCCTTTGCATAGTCAATAAAGCACAAATAAACCTCTCTCTGGTATTATGTGATTTCAGTCAAGATCCATCTGATGTCAGCAAGGATATCCTCATTTTATGTCCTCATCTGAATCTGGCTTTTGAACCTCTGGAAGTTCCCTATCAATGCACTGTTGCAGCCATTTTTGAATGGTCTTTAGCACAATTTAACTTCATGTGATATTAACAATATTGTTTGAAGATTTCTATATTTCATTGAGTTACCTGCCTTTGGAAAGGGCACAAATATGAATCTCTTCCAATCTGTTAGCCAATTTTCTTGGCATAGATGAGTGAGCACCTCCAGTGCTACTTCAGTTTGTTGAAAGATTTCAATTTGTATTCCATTAATTCCTGGAGACCTTTTTCTCGTCAATGCCTTCAGTGCAGCTTGAACTTGTTCCTTCAATACCATGAGCATATGCTACCTTCATAAGGTTTTCAGTGACTAAGCATTCAGTAGTCCGCCTCTAGATGCTCCTTTGTGTACCATGGGTGATCCTGCTAGTATATAAGGTATTAGTGGTATACCTTCCAGCATCACAGCACCATGCAAGCCACCACAGTACAACAGATGAAATCAAAAGAACAGCATTTACCCTGAAATAAAGCTCAGAAAGCAGAAAGGGATAGGAAAGAAGGTCCAATGGAAACAGGAAAAATGGAGGAAGTAGGAAGAATGCTGTTAAATGAAGGGGATTACAATCAATGCCACAAAATGTTTATGGATTGTTGAATAGAAAATCAGTTTGCTTTGTAAACTTTCACCCAAATCACAATAAAAGTTTTTGTTTTAAGGAAAAAAAACACACCAAAAAATGCAAACCACAGAGTATCTGTGAAGCACAGTAAAGTGAAGCACAACAACAACAAAAAGACTTCCACAATGGTGAGGTTGGGGAGTTTAGGGAGAGGTGGAGGGAGGTGATGGTAGAGCACAGGGTAAGGGAAGACACATCATAGTTCGAGTGTTTGGGAGGGCAATACAAGAAGGGGGAGGAGGTGGAAGAACAAGGTATATAGGTGAACACTGAGACAGGTTTTCATGGGCTAAGTGGGACAGAGGTAATAGTGATACATGCTCAACCTTGGAATAACTGGACTCTATGATACAGGGATCTAGACATAGTTTGAAGAGGGGAAATAATACTAAGATGCTTGACTGTCTTATGAATACTGGTTTCCCTTGTCTACTATTGTAAAATAGACACTTGAGTGGGATAGAAAGGAATGTCAGGAAACATGATTACAGAAAGCTTATAAGCCCATCTTCAGCCTGTAACTGATTAGAATACCTAAAAGGGGCTCTACAATTTGCCCAGCATAATAGACCTCTTGTGGAGCCTTTGCAGAGTATAGGACCTTAGGTGGAATCCTGAGTCCCAACCTGAACCTTCTGAGGTGGGACATTCCCACTAGAAAGGACAAGCAGACCAGCCTGGAACAGCTAGAGTGACAGAGATGCATCTTCAAAGAAAGATCATCAGGAAAAACCCAAAACAAGAATGGCAGTATGACTGGCTACTATAAGAGTAAGCAAATGTTCACCAGGAAGCCATCAAGGCTAGCAATCATGTGCCTTCAGGACAAACTCCCCTCTAAGACTGAAACTCAAAGGGGATACACAAACAAGCATGTACACTTGCTGGCGACCGCATTGATCTACTGGTGAAGTTGGGGAAAAGCAGCAATGAAGAAATGGACTGAGTTCAACCACAGTCCACTGACTCCCATTGACCTGGAGATGAGAGAGACAAGAGGAAGGGCTGGTTGCTCCAAAGTGTGGTGAGACCTGAGGACACCTGAACCCATGGACAAGGACATAGCCACAGAGGGTGAGAGCTGATAGTGAAGCATCCAGCTGATATGAAGTAAGGGGAGATGCACAAGAACACCCAAACTTGCAGACAGTACCCATTTAACCTAGCCTCAATAGCTTGATAATCAGAATTTGACTTGTTGTTGTTGTTAGGTGCCATCGA
>NW_006408748.1:4839231-4845384 GCF_000296735.1 Chrysochloris asiatica
CACATCTCACCTGACTAGGGAACAGAGGAGCCTGAGTCTGAGTTTCTGCTGTAAAGAAGGCCCTGTGTGGGAAAGTTTAGTGAACCGGCAGAGTTGGTGATGACCACTTTGAACCAGCAGGAAACAGGCTCAGTCCAGCAGAGCCCTGCAAGCAAAGGAGAGAGGAAGGAGCAAGATGGGACATTCATGGCTCCATGGTACTTGGTCCTTCTCCTTATAACAACTAACACTTTTGAGATAATGATTTGCATAGATTCACTAAATCCCAGGAGAACTCTGTCAAGTGGGAATTAAAAGTAAATAACCTTCTTTTGGTTATGGAAAAAGTAGAGTTCAGAGACATGAAATAACTTAGCCAAGGTACGTGTAAAACTGCAACAAAGTGACCATGTGAGTGTCCATATCCTGTCCATTCCTTGTTTTCTTAGAATCTAGGGCATGTAAAAATAGAGAACCAGGAAAGTTGGTATCTCTAGAACAAAACAGCACTGAAGTTGAAAGACTGACCTCTTACCTGAATTAGAACATTCCATTTCCCGTC
The DNA here is from genome assembly GCF_000296735.1 of Chrysochloris asiatica. NCBI lineage: Eukaryota > Metazoa > Chordata > Mammalia > Afrosoricida > Chrysochloridae > Chrysochloris > Chrysochloris asiatica. The sequence continues at coordinate 4,839,773 of NW_006408748.1, forward strand.
TTGTACTCCAATATTCGCTTTATACTTTTATTCCCTTGATTTTGTATTTTTAATTAAATATTTTAAACAGAAAATGTTGACTTCTTTCTATCATTACATTTTTCTCTTATCACCTATTTAAATTTCTTCCTATGTATAATTTCAAAGGTCTGCTATACCAGACAAAAATAAAAAAAGACAAGCTTGAAAATATCAGAGATCTGAACAAGCAAGTTTCAAAAGTAAAGAAGTCATAAAAAAATCTCCTTCCAAAGATTATATTTTATTTTTTAAAAATTCGCTAAGTTCCATGTATACTGTTCATCTGATTCTTAAAAACAGGAATGAAATGCTGTTTCAAATACCAACAGCCTAATGCACAGTCACTAAGTTGATTCTGACTCTGATGGGCAGTGTGTGTGTTTCAGAGTAGAAATGAGTTTCATGGCGTTTTCTTGGTTGTTTTCTCTATGGAAGCAGAGCTTCAGGCCATTCCTCCATGGTACATACCAGTCAGTGGGTGGATTCAAATTGCCAACCTTATAGGTTGATAGCCAAATCAAGCTGTTTGCCCCACTCAGGGACCTCAAATGCTGTGTGGTATTTAAGGTTTTATGTCAACTTGACTGGGCTAGGATTCTCAGTGATTTACCGTTAAGACATAATAATCCCCCATGTTGTTGTTATTAAATGCTGTCAAGTCAATTCCGACCCATAGCGACCCTGTATAGGGTTTCCAAGGCTGTAAATCTTTACGGGAGCAGAAATCCTCATCTTTCTCCCGTGGAGCAGCTGGTAGTTTCAAACTGCCGACTTTGAGATTAGCAGCCTGATTCATAACCATTAATCCCCCATTGAGTATGTCTTAAATATTAAACCACTGAGATCATTTGTAATTCCTCATGATATGCATAGACAAAGAGACAGTTGTTAGAAAAGAACATGGGGATACTGAATGGCTTAAAATCAGGAATGGTGTGTGCCAGATTGAATCCTTTCACCATACTTATTCAATCTGTAGGCTGAGCAAATACCCAAGAAACTGATTATATGAATAAGAATGTGGTATCAGGACGGGAGGAAGACATAACCTTGCTTGCTGGAAGCAAAGAAGACTTAAAATACGTACTGATGAAGATCAAAGACCACAGCCCTCAGTATGGATTGCACCTTAATGTAAAGAAAACAAAAGTCCTCACAACTGGACCAATAAATAACATCATGATAAATGGAGAAAAGATTGAAGTTGCCAAAGACTTTAGTTTGCTTGGATCCACAATCAACACTCATGGAAGCATCATCTGTCAAGAAATCAAATGTTACATTGCATTAGGCAAATCTGCTACAAAAGACCTCTTTAATGTGTTAAAAAGTAAATATAAGGACTAAGGTGGGCCTGAACCAAGTCTCACTTCCAATAAGATGGATTGACACAGTGGCAGCAACAGTGGGCTCAAACACAGCAACAACTACTAGGATGATGTAGGATCAGGCAGAGTTTGGTTCTGTTTTGCACAGGGTCTCTATGAGTCAGAACCAACTTAAAGGCACCTACTAACAGCAGCAATCTCCCATGATGAGATCTAATATGATGTAATCATCTCTATGGTGCCATCTTCTGTGAGCAGCCAATCACTTGAAAGGAAGTTTCCTTGGGGGTGTGGTCTGCTTCTAAGATATTGAATACTCAGACAAAGTTTGCTTGCTTTCTACTGGGTTTGGCTCTTGCATCTGGCTCATCGTCTGACTTTGGACATGAACCAGTGGTTTGCTGCCTTGCCTGTCAATCCTGGGAGTCATCCAGTTGCCTGCCATCTTACCTACTGACCTTGGATTAATTTGCCAGAAGTCTGCTGTCTAATCTTGAAGGATATAAGCGGATCTTGTGTTCACTATCTCCCGTAACTTGGTGAGTCTGACAACTTGGGCTTGCAACTTGCTCACCTCTACAACTGTGTGAGCCATTTCCTTGATGTAAGTCTCTCTGTACATATAGAATCGATGGACTCAAGCGTGGCAACAGTGGTGAGGTTGGCCCAGGAACGGGCAGTGTTTTGTTCTGCTGTGCATAGAGTCACTACGGGTCAGTACCAACTCGATGGCACCTAACAACAACAATAAATATATATGTGTGTGTATATATAAGCTTCAAAAGCTTTGTTTCTCTAGAGAACCCAGCCTAAGACATGCTGTGGCAGGGTCACATAAATACAAGTTCAAATCTATCACCTGGAATTTTTCAATATTGAGATTGACTTGCCCCCTACCACCCAATCAATTTCATCATTTCAAAACTTGGACAGTACTTTCCTACTCTGTTGAGTTGCTAGGCAAAAATCCAGGAATATGAGGTATATATAGCCAGACTCTAAAGATGATGTCTTTTCCTTTCTGGCTTGCAGTTTTATAAGTCTGTCTCATGTATCAATGGGTGTATATATTGACCTGTATCTCCAGACTGTTCTAGCAAGCACTGTGCTATGGGAGCTGCTGTCAAAGCTTCTACTAACTCTTTAAATACTTTGTCCCAATGGCTAGAAAACATAAGTTTTTTATTGATTAGTCAAGAGCCTCAAAATCTTTGTGGAAACAAGGTTTCTGACATTTAAATTTACCTGCATAGAGAACGATTGTTATTGTTGTTACGTGCCGTAGAGTCAGTACTGACTCACAGCGATCCTATGCACAACAGAATGAAACACTGCTGGATCCAGGGCCAATCTCACAATTGTTGCCACATTTGAGCCCACTGATGCTGCCACTTTGCCACTCCATCTCGCTGGGGGTCTTCCTCTTTTTCCCTGACCTTCCACCTTACCAAACATGATATCCTTCTCCTGTGCATAATTAAAATCATTTTTAAAACAGATCATTTTAAACACTATGAAGGTCTTTTTCTTGCCTTTCAGAAAAATGTCCAATAATTTCAATAACTTTTCCAGGGCACTGTTTTATTGTTTATGATATAAACGGTTTTACATTCTAAAATTTGTTTTTAAAAATATGTAAGCAACTTCTAACTTACTAATTAAATTTAGCAGAAACAAAAAAAGTTTTCAAGGTAAAATGCATGTAATCTGTTAGAAATAAAGACATCCAATAAGCTTCAATAGATTGATTGGGAAGCAGACTGCAACAACGTGGCAGTTTTAGGGAATCACAAACCAAGCATTTTTCTTCCCACTCCATGCAGTCTAGCCTCCTAGAGTGAGGAATCGTACTGCAAATGAGTTTTTTCAAAGAGAAAAATGAAAAGAAAGAGAGAAAGAAAAATGTGGGGGGAGACAAAAAAAAGAAGGTAGGAAAGGAGGGAGAGAGGGAATAAACCAAACAACCAACAGTTCCTTTCATCTTGGTTCGGGTGTCTTTCTAAAGAGGACAAGAATCTAAAGGAAATCAAAGGCAGTTTTTCTAAAGCAGCAGCTTTCTCTATTCTGGCAAGTAGGAAAGAAGCTATGTCAAAGGAAGCTTTTGCCAAAGCATCCACATTGGATCTTTTATTTGAGAACATCATCAAGGTCAAGTTTATGTCTGGGGCTTTTGAAAAATGCAGTCTTAGTGAAATCTAAAAGGAGCCATAATGTTCTTTCCAATAGCCACATAAATAATCAAGAGGCATGGGGCATTGTAGATCTCTGCCCTACTTTCACCTCTAACTAGTATTGTAACTTTTGACAAATCACTTAACCATTTGGAACTTTACTTTTAAGATGTTAAGGTGATAGACTGGGTTGGAATTCCAAGCTATCTCTTGTTACTGGATGATGTTAAGGAAGTTATATAATTTCTGTGAACATAGATGTGACTAAGACATAAAAAAAGGCTACTCAGATGAAGCCAGGTTAAAAAGGAGTACATATGTCTAGCTTCATTTATATAAAACTCTATGAAATGTGAATTACTCTAAAGTGACACAAAGGGATCAATGGTTGCCTGGGAAGCAAACAAGTGGGGAGGGCCAGAGGGACAAGATTACAAAGGGGCACAAGGAAACTTTTCCGGTGGGAGATACATTTCATGATACTGACTGTAGTGATGATTTCCCAGGTGTCTGTCTATGTCAAAACTTACCAAATTACACTAAAAACATGAAATGATGCTCAGCATCATCAACCATCATAGAGAATCCAATCAAAACTACAAGATACCATTTCACTCTCACTAGGATGGGGAAGATCTAAAAACAAAAAAAACCAAAAATAACAAATGCTAGCAAGGATGTAGGGAAATTAGAGTCCTCACTCAGTGCTGGTGGGAATGGAAAATGGTACAGTCTTGTGGTGATTCCTCAAAAACTAAAAATGTAACTACCATGCTGTTGTTGTTGTTTAGTGCCATCAAGTGAGTTCTGACTCTCAGAGACCCTGTAATAAAGTTTCTGAAGAACATCTAGTGGGTTTGAACTACTGATCTTGTGGTTTGCAGTCCAGTGCTTATCCTATAGCACCATACCAGGAATCCCATTGTTGTTGTTATTAGGTACAATCAAGTCAGTACCAACTCATAGCGACCCTATGCAAAACAGAACAAAACACTGCCTGATCCTGGGCCAGCCTCACAATTTTTGCCACACTTGAGCACATAGATGCTGCCACTTTGCCAATCCATCTCGCTAGGGGTTTTCCTATTTTTCTCTGACCCTCCACCTTACTAGGGTGGCTTGTGAGTTGCTGTGATTCTGGAAGCTAAGCCACCAGTATTTTAAATACCATCAGGGTCACCCATAGTGGGCAGGTTTCCGATGAGCTTCCAGACAAAGACAGACTAGGAAGAAAGAGTGACAAACTACTCCCGAATACTTCGTCACTGAAAGCCTTGTGAATAGCAGAGGAATCCCATATGACAGACTTATTCTTCTCTGAGCAATTCATATCTAAAAGTCTTGAAATCAGAAATTAAAAAAAAGAGCTTTGTTTACCCATGTCCACTGTCACAACTATTCATAACAGCCAAAAGGTGTTTGAAACAACCTAAATGCCCATCAAGACATGAATGGCTAAACAGAATGTGGCACATACAAGGGGACTTCAAAAATTTGTAGAAGAATTGAATGAAAATATAATAGAATTACTTCATGTACTTTCTGATACTTACAATGAATGGACTATTACTCAGCCAGTAGGATCAATGAAGTTTTAATACATTTTGCAGAATGGATAGAGCTGCAAAAACATTATGCAGAGTAAAATAAGTCAATCACAAAAGGATAAATATTACCTGCTGCACTTATGTTTAAAAACAAACAAAAAGCAAGAAAGGACAAATGTATAGGGAAAATTTTTATTAGTAGTTACCAGGGGCAGAAGGGAGGGGTGAAAGGAAGGTTAATGGTGATGGAAGTATCTGGTTGATTAAGGGTAGGGTTACTCTGGTAGTGTAGTGGTTACGAATCGGGCTGCGAACCACAAGGTCAGCAGTTCGAAACTACCAGTGGTTCCGTGGGAGAAAGATGAGGTGTTCTGCTCCCATAAAGATTTACAGCCTCGGAAAACCTGATCAGGGTTGCTGTGGTTCAGAACCGACTCGACGGCACTTAACAACAACACGTAACTGATCATTATAATTTTTGTCAATAAGTTGTACAACAATATAAAGCTGAATTGGTAAAAGTTGTGAGATATATATATATATAT
>NW_006408748.1:4845484-4848981 GCF_000296735.1 Chrysochloris asiatica
CATATGCACACACACAGAGCAATGACCAAAAAAAAAGGGAGTACCTGCTAAGGGCATTTATGCACAACTAAAAACCACGCGGGATTTGGTTCCTTATTTTCAAAGGTTAACGTTGTAGTTTCCTGGGAAATCCCAGTTAATTGCCTTATAGCATATTTAGTAGTTCGGTTCTACCTCTTAGCTCATTGTGCAGTGCCTGGAGCCTTAAAAGGTTTCCAGTGACAACCTGAGATACACCAATTGGTCTCCATTCATCAGAAGAAGGATTCAGGAACAGAAGGGAGATACGGACTGCATAGCTTATTGCTTCCACGCTCAATTGCCTCCTTTGAGATAAAAGGAATCCACAGAGTCACTGTGCCAAAAAGAAATGGCCCATGTTCAACCATTTGAAGAGGTAGAACATGATCAAGAGCCAACGGTACTGAAGGAAGAAGTCTAGGTGCATTGAAGGCACTGGCAAAGAACAAGGCTCCGGGAATTGATGGAATACAAATTGAAATCTTTCAACAAATTGAGGCAACACTGGATGTACCATTCATCTATGCCAAGAAATTTGGATGACAGGTGCCTGGCCATCTTGATTGGAAGAGATCCATATCTGTGTCCATTCCAAACAGTGGTGACCCAACAGAATGAAGAAATCATAAGACAATATCATTAATATCACATGCAAATAACTTTTGATTAAAGATAATTTAAAAATGGCTGCAACATTATATTGACAGGGAACTTCCAGAGGTCCAAGTCAACTCAGATAAGGATGTGGAATGAGGGATATCATTGCTGACATCAGGTGGATCTTGCTGAAAGCAGAGAATACTAGGAAGAAGGAGTGATGAACTACTACCAGATACTTGATCACTGAAACCTTATGAATAGCAGAAAAATCACATATGACGCACCTATTCTACTCTGAGCAATTTAGATGTTTACCTGTGCTTTATTCACCATGCAAAGTCTTTTGATTGTGTGGATTAAAACAAGCTATGGACAACATTGAGGAGTATGAGCATTCTGTAACACTTAATTGTACTCATAAGGAACTTGTACACAGACCAAGAGGTAGGCTTTTGGAAAGAACAAGGAAACACTAAATGGTTTAAAATCAGGAAATGGGTACACCAGGGTTGTAGTCTGTCACCATACTGATTCAATCTGTGTGCTGAGCAAATAATCCTAGATGGATTGTATGCAGAAGAATGTGGCATCAGGATTGGGGGAAGACTCATTAACAACCTGCGATATGCAGATGACACAACCTTCCTTGTTGAAAGTGAAGAGGATTTAAAATACTTACTGATGAAAATCAAAGACCACTGTTTTTGGTTTGGGTTGCATCTCAATGTAAAGGAAACAAAAATCCTCACCACTGGACCAATAAACATCATGATAAATGGAGAAAAGATTGAAGTTTTCAAAAACTTCATTTTGCTTGGATGGACCTTCAACAGTTCAAGCAGTCAAGATAACAAATGACATATTATATTTTATATATATTTTAAATACACATACATATATATTTTAAAGTGTTCAAAAGCAAAGATGTCAGTTTGAGGACTAAGATGTGCCTGATCTAAACCATGGTGTTTTCAGTAGCTTCATATGCATGTGAAAGTTGGACAGTGAATAAGGAAGATCATAGAAGAATTGAAGCATTTGAGTTATGGTTTTGGAGGAGAATTAAAAGTACCATGGAATGCCAGAAGAACAAATAAATCTGTATTGGAAGCAGTACAGCCAGAATGCTCCTTGAAAGCCAGGATGTCCAGACTTTGGCTCTTATACTTCAGACATATTATCAGGAGGGACCAGGCCTTGGAGAAGGATATCATATTGGTAAACATGGAGGGTCAGTGAAAAAGAGGAAGACCTTCAACGAAATGAATTGGCACAGTTGCAGCAACAACGGGCTCAAACATAACAATGATTGTGAGATTTGCACAGGACCAGGCAGTGTTCTGTTCTGTTGTGCAGAGGGTTGCTATTAGTCAGTACTGACTCTGTGGCACCTGGCAACAGCAATATTACATAGTATTAACCACCTTGGAGTCCTGGTGTGGCGCTGTGGGTTAATGCACCAGACTGCAAAGCCGTTTGAACTGCAAAGTCAGTGGTTCAAGCTCACCAGCTGCTCTTAGGAAACCCTATACAGGGTCACTATGGGTCAGAACTGACTCAATGGCACTTAACAATAACAACAACAACAACCTTGATCTGGATGAGATCACCAAGGGCATGAGTCTAGATTATGAAACAAGAGGTACAAGGACCTGAGTCATCCAAACCTATTACCATGGAATCAGTTCTGACTCCTAATGAACCTATAGGACAGAATAGAACTGTCCTTTAGGCTTCCCAAGGCTAGCCCTAGTGGCACAGTGGTGAAGCCTATAGCTACTAACCAAAAAGTCAGTGGTTCAAATCTATCATTTGCTCCTGGGGAGAAAGATGTGGCAAAAAAGATGTGCTTCCATAAAGAATTACAGCCTTAGAAACCCTATGGTACAGCTCCACTCTTCATATACGGTCCCTAGGAGTGGAAATGACTTGATGGTATTGAGTTGTCATTTTTATGGAAGGTAAATGTCACAGCTTTCTCCCTGAGAATGGCTGGTGGGTTTGAACTGTGATCTCTCGTAAGCATCCAAGTACTTAATCATTGTGTCACCAGGACCCTTTCACCTGAGTCATAAAAAACAACAACAACAACCCATTGACATCAAGTAGACTGGAACTCATAGTGACCCACAAGGGCAGAGTAAAGAGCTCTGATAGCGTAGTGGTTACACATCAGGCTGCGAATCACAAAGTCAGCAGTTCGAAACTACCAGCTGTTCCACGGGAGAAAGATGAGGCGTTCTGCTCCCGTACAGATTTACAGGCCTCAGAAACCCTGTATGGGGTCGCTATGAGTCGGAACTGACTCCACGGCACACAGCCACCACCACTACTAGTACAGAGTAGAACTGCTTCTTGGAGGGTTTCTGAAACTATGAATCTTTATGGGAGGAGACTGCCTTCATCTTTCTTTCATGGGGCAGCTGGTGGGTTTGATCTGCCACCCTTGAGGTGTCACTAGGACTCCTACCTGAGTCCTGGCAGTCCTTTCTCCAGAGATCCTGGAGAAAAGGAGGAAATCCGTAAAGATCTGCTGTCCTGGAAACCAAACGCTTTCTTCAAAGAATTTATAGGGCCGCTGACTATTCAGAACAAAGATGAAAAGTCCACCTTGAAATCAGGGGAGACTTGGTAGAGTGCTAGGAGCAAAATTATTAGAGTAGGTTAAGTAGGTTGCAAGAATACACATTTCTCCAAAAGAGGATACTAAAATGACTCATAAAAACACAAAAAGATGTTGAGGAAGTGTATTTTAAAATGAAAGCCTTGATGTGATCGGAGATTTCTGACTAAGGTCTTAGTTAGATCCTTTCTTATTATCAGTGACTCCATTTTGTTACACAGTGCAGTTTGGCACCTCTGAAAAAATTTCTACT
>NW_006408748.1:4877241-4878262 GCF_000296735.1 Chrysochloris asiatica
AGTAAGCAAGGTTGTATCATCTACATATCACAGGTTGTTAATGAGTCTTCCTCCAATTCTGATGCTACATTTTCATATAACCCAGCTTCTCGGATTATTTGCTCAGCATACAGGTTGAATAAGTATGGTGAAATAATTCAACCCTGTCACACAACTTTCTTAATTTTAAACCATTCAGTGTTCCCATGGTCTTTTCAAACAACTGCCTCTTGGTCTATGTACAGACTCTTCATGAGCACAATTAAGTGTTCCGAAATACTCATACTTCACAATATTGTCCATAGCTTGTCATGATCCCCACAATTGGAAACCTTTGTGTAGTCAATAAAGCACAGGTAAACATCTTTCTGATAGTGTTAGAATTAACTTTTATGCTTTGATCTCATATGAGGACTGATATTTTGTTCTGAATGAGAAAAGCTGGGGCAGGAGTGGAGTCAAATTAAATAGTCAAGAAAAGAGATTCTTTTAGTACCAACCTTTTCAGGAGGTAGCATATAACAAAAAGCCAATAATATTGAAGGAAGAAATCCAAGTTGCACTGAAGACATCAGTGAAAAACAAGGTTATGGAAATTGATAGAATACTAATTGGGATGTTTCAACAAACTGAAGCAACGGTGGAGGTGTGTACTCATCTATGACAGGAATTTGGAAGACAGCTATTTGACCAGTTAACTGAAAGAGTTCCAGATTTGTGCCCATTCCAAAGAAAGGTGGAATGTGAAAATTATCAAACAACATATTTAATATCACATGAAAGCAAAATTTTTTTAACAAATGTTTTATTGTGAATTATGTGATAGTTTACATGGGAGAACATTAGTTTTACATTAATTTTATCATATATCATTTCATTGCCATAGTTACAATCCCATCCATGCATCATGAACCAACCAAAAGGTATACCCTGCAAGCCTCCGCCACTGTCCCCTCCTCCTCCCGGTTGTCAGCACACAGCGTCTTCCCTTCTCTGGATCTCAAGTCCCCAGCTACTCCATCTCTCCACACCATCATCTCTG
>NW_006408748.1:4879187-4883463 GCF_000296735.1 Chrysochloris asiatica
AGAGTCAGGTTACCTTCTCTGACTCTGGGCATTGTGGGAACCATTTGAGTTCTCTGCTACTTAGTTTATGGTAATCCACATGAGGGTAAGCCAAACTCTATTGCTGTCAAATCATAGAAACATTTATCAAACAAAAATATGGAAATGTGAAGCAATTGTTTCTCAATAGAGCCTCCATCTAGGTGTCTAGGTATACACATTTCTGAAAGTGGTATTTCTATCTCTCTAGGACTTCTGGTATGGTGCTGTAAGATAAGCACTGGACTGCTAACCACATGGTCAGTGGTTCAAACTCACCAGCTGTTTCCTTGTAAACCCTAGCTATACAGGGTAACTATGTAGCATAGTGGTACAAGTCAGGCTGCCAACCTCAAGGTCAGCAGTTCAAAACTACCAGCGGCACCGTGGGAGAAAAATGAGTTTTTCTGCTCTCATAAAGATTTACAGCCTTGGAAACGCTATACAGGGTCACTATGAGTTGGAACTGACTCTATGGTACTTAACAACAACAACCACATAAGTCAGAACCAACTTGACAGCACTTAATAACAAGAATTCTGTGCTCTTTGATTACACCAGGTCAAATGGCAGTTTTGGTATCCTTGAGGGACTCAAATCATGTTCCTTTTAAATATTCTTGAGTTTTGGTAATAAAAACAATTCTGGAAGGGTCAGATCAGGATTGTAGGGTTGACAGGATGAGGTTTTCCAACAAAATTAGTAGGACAGCCTTTGCTACCCTCCAAAAGTAGGCAAGTATATGGTTGTGATGCAAAATTATTCCTTAGTGCAATTTTCCTGGATTTTTCTCATCAATGCAGTTTTCAATTTTCTTGAAACTTCTTCATAAGCTCCTATGATCTTGGTGTACCCATCCAAAAAAATCTGTCAAGATTACCCCTTCAGAATAAAATTTAAAGACAACAACAACAAAAAATTCAGTTGGCAGCCAGGAAGCAGGCTTGTAGAATGTGTCCTTTGGTTGTTTAAATGATTATATATTACTGAGTGCTTTTGTGTACATCAAAACAAAAACAAAATAGAGGGAAAAGAAGCAAATACTGTTGAATGGTGATGCATGGAGGGGATTGTAATCATTGTAAGGATATGAGATAAAATAGGATGAGTGCCAAACTGATGTTCTCCCATGTAAACTATCACTAAATTAACAATAAAAGCTTTAAAAAAGGGGGGGATGGGAAGGTGGGTGGAATGATGGAAAAGAAACCACAGGAGCAAGCCTGATAACTTGTTGCATGGAGAGGATTGCAATTCTTGAGATGAATGAAATGTATGATTTGTCAAATCATAAAAAAATTAAAACAAAAGCAAAAACAAAACAAGAGTTGCCACAACCTTTTGCACTGACTTTTCTGCTTTGAATTTAACGGTCCCAGCATATGTCCTCAAAAGACACTTTTTTTTTAAAAGTTTTAATTGTGAATTATGTGATCATTTACATGGGAGAACACCAACTTTACATTCATCCTATTGTATTCTGTTTCATTGCAATGATTACAATACCCACCACCCCCATGCATCAACAAACAACCAAAGGGTACACCCCGAAAGTCTGCCCCCCGCCTGTCAGCACACAGCCCCTCTCCTTCCCTCAGTCCAGAGTCCCCAGCTGCTACATCTCTCCACGTCATCGTGTCTGCCTCCATTTCTAGAAGCCACTCTTTTGATTGGACATTTTTTTGACGACACCCTAGTGAAAATGAGAAAAGTGTACTACTGAGAGAACTTGTCTGCAGTTATCCACTGATGCCACAGACAGGTTTAAATATATTTTGGGAGGGAATAAACTCTTACATGTATGAATCAGAACTCTAAGAGCAGTACTTTTTAAATTTACCCTCATATATCAGAGAGATACTATACGGCTTCAATAGGGATCACATGAAGGAAGGGGCTTCTAAAAGAAAATGGAATTAAAAGATAAAGGAATTTTTGCATGCACTTTTTGTATCCCTGTATATTTGGAAGAAAGATGAGGCTTTCTGTTCCCATAAAGATATAAAGCCTCTGAAACTCTATACAAGGTCACTGTGAGTCAGAACCAACTTGATGACACTTAATACATAAATATCCTTTACACAATAATAAAAGCTAATATGCTTCCCTTTCGTGTGTCCCTCCTTGAAACTGCTAAATTCAAATAGAAATATCTAACTCCCTAAAATATTTGGGATCATTGTTTCAATTCTTGAGTATCCTGACTTCATAAACACAGTATATTCTACCCCTTCATGGATTAGGAGAGCACATTCCTTTGTCATAAAAGCAGAATTCTTCATACTTCAAGATTTGTAAATGACTTCTATGATTTTTGTCATGTCCGTATAAACCAACAGTATAATTTAAACTTGCCCATATATTTAACATCTGTGAAATCACAAATTGGATGCCCGAATTATATAAAGGAGCTCTGGTAGCATAGTGGTTACGAATTGGGCTACGAACCTTAAGGTCAGTGGTTTGAAACTACCAGCTGCTCCGCGGGAGAAAGATGAGGCTTTGTACTCCCGTAAGGATTTACACCCTCGGAAACCCTGTACAGGGTCGCTATGGGTCGGAACCGACTCGACGGCACTTAATAACAATAATAATTATATACAGAGGGTTTTTTTTCCTTGAAATGCATTGAAGAAAATTTAAAAATGATAACTTTTTTTATCAGTTAAAAACAAAACAAAACAAAACAAATATATGTTTGGAATCCTGGTTTGGAGCTGAATGATAAACACTGGACCGCAAGGTAAGTGATTCAAACTCATCAGCTGCTTCTTGGAAACCCCTATATAGTGTCACTATGAGTCAGAACTGACTTGATAGCACTTAACAACAAAAACAACAACATTACATGTTTATGTTTCACCTATCGTCATTTTGGACTCCTGTACAGATCTGCTGTGAGCAATACCAACAGTGGTAATTAAAGCAGGAAGGGATTTATACAGGGAACTAGGCACTTACAAAACCACTGGATGTTTCCGATGACTAAACTCTGAATTGGATCTTGAGGACTGACTACCATGGCAATATGGAACTGAACTGAAAAACAAGTTACAATGTCTTCCTTTTTACCCCCAGAGTGACTGGGCTTAAAAACAAAGTGCCACAGCCACTAACAAGGAATCTAGAATCTGCCACTGCTGTTGCCGTCGCAGACTGCCTTTCCAAATCCACAAAGCTTATGGATGAACACTGGACATAGAGTCCAGCCTCCAACTTTCCAGTAACTTCCTCTCAAAGCCCAGAAAGCTGAAGAATAGGCATTAGAATGATGCATTAGAAAAGCCTTATCACTCCATCGGCAAACAGCCAACAAGGTAGAAATATGGGTTCTGTCTCACATCCCTCTTTCAAATCTCATATATTTACATACAAGTGGTAGAAACTAACTCATATCTAAAACCCTAGCTACAAGGAAGTCTAGACTATTTTAGCTCTCCAATCTCTGTAATGCAAGAAACACACTGAAAGGAGGTTGCATGAAATAATCTGTGATATTTACCACAGATCACATCAAGGAACAGACCTTGTTTCAGGGTTTGCAGGTAAAAGATAGAAAACAGGATTCTGCTATTTCCCTACCCTCCCAATTGACTCCACATCTGATGGGTCATCACTACCTCCAGTGCCCCGTTTACTAAGTTCAGTTGGGAGAAGCCCATTTGCTTCCTTCTCTTTAATATTTGTGATCAGATTTCTCATTATGTTTGAGACCAGCATGATCAGATATCAATGGGAAGCCCTTTTTGTTTTTTGATATTGCACATGGTCATCATGTGATGAGCTACACTGCCTATGTTTTTCTTGTTAGTGATTGGAGAAAAGCCCCATAACCTACATACATTAGCTAAAGAGAAGTGCCTCAAGCTGGGGGAACTGAAGAAAAAAATTCAAGTCTCAACTTTCATTATTGAAGGATTCTCTGGGCAAATTATTGAATGATGCAGAAAGCATCAAGAGAAGATGGAAAGAATACACAGAGGCACTGTACCAAAAGGAAATGGTTGATGTTCAACCATTTCAAGAGGTAGCATATGATAAAGAGCCAATGATGCTGAAGGATGAAGTCCACTGTGCATTGAAGGAATTAGCAAATTACAAGGCACCAGGAATTGATGGAATAAAAATTGAAATCTTTCAAGAAAGTGAGGCAGCACTGGAGGCACGCACTTATCTCTGCCAAGAAACTTGGAAGACAACTATCTGGCTGACTGATTGGAAGAGATCCGTGCCCATTCCAAAGAGAGGTGACCCAAAT
>NW_006408748.1:4894193-4894880 GCF_000296735.1 Chrysochloris asiatica
TTCATTAAAACCTGTCCACCATTGGTGTACCTTTCTGATATTTAAAGTACCAGAAGCATAGCTTCTAATATCACAGCAACATGCAAGTCACTGCAGTACGACAAGCTGTCAGATGAGTGGTGGTTATTAGGGACAAAGAGGGGATGTTGCATAAAAATGTCGTTGTTATTAAGTGCCTTTGAGTTGGGTCTGACTCACAGTGACCCTGTATAGGGTTTCCAAGGAGCAGCTGGTGAGCTTGAACCTTGCTGTTCCAACCAACCTTGAGGTCTAGTGCTCATCCTATGGTGCCACACCTGGACTTCATAATAATAGTGAGATCGATTCTCCAAGAAGACATAACAAGCTTAATGTGCATGCAGCTAACAACAGCACCAAAGTACATGAGGTAAAAACGAATAGAACTGCAAGGAGAAAGATACTAAGCCACTGTAAGAACTGGAGACTTCAATATCCCTTTCAGCATTTAACACATTCAGCAGGCAGAAAATCAATAAGGATATATTTGACTTCTGGTGTGGTACTGTAGGATCAGCACTGAACTGTGAACTACAAGGTCAGAAGTTCAAACCCACCAGCTTCTCCTGCAGCTGTGATTCAGACTGACTCATAGGCACTTAATAACAACAACAATAGTTGAATCTCATTTATATGAATATAATACTTTCTCCAATAACAGCAGAATAT
>NW_006408748.1:4895298-4895800 GCF_000296735.1 Chrysochloris asiatica
CTCAAGTGTGGCAACAATTGTGAGGTTGGCCCAAGACCGGGCAGTGTTTCATTCTGTTGTACACAGGGTTGCTATGACTTGGCACTGACTCAATGGCACCTAACAACAACAAAAGAGGAGAACAGTAACAAAATCAATGGCAATCCCGTTTAAGATCCCATAAAAAAGTGAACCACACAAAGAACTTGGGTGCCAGCAGATTGGAGAGGTTAGATCTATACATTATTTAACTATCAGGCAATTGCTATTGATTCCTACTCTCACTATAATCCGGAATACAGAGGTTGATATATCCAACAAAACATAGGAAATAGTTTTTCAAATTGTTGTTGTTAGGTGCCATACAGTAGGTTTCAACTCATAGGGACCCTATGCACAACAGAGTAAATCACTGACTGATCCTGCACATTCCTCACAATTATTCTTATGCTTGAGTCCATTGCTGCTGCCGCTGTAACAATCCATCTTGTTGGAGGTCTTCTTCTTCCTTTTTGCTAACCCC
>NW_006408748.1:4896436-4897047 GCF_000296735.1 Chrysochloris asiatica
CTCCTTCACTGGACACATTGTAGCCCCATTTGAGGTATTCCAATCAGTTATAGGCAGAAGATGGACTTAAAAGCTTTCTATGGTGATATTTCTGGTTATTCCTTTCTCTCCTCCTCCAGTCTCTATTTTATAATATAATGCAAGGGAAACCAAGATTCAAATGACAGCATCTTTACATTATTTCCCCCCTTTCCCCATTCCAATCATGTCTCAATCCCTGTATCCCAGAGCCCTGTTGTTCCAAGGTTGTGCATACATCATTATTTACCTCTGTCCCACTTAGCACGTGCAAACCTGCGTAATTTTTCTACTATCTGCTTTGTTTTCCCACTCCCCTCTCCCTTCTTGTATATTGCCTCCCTCCCCAGCACTCAAACTATCCTGTGTCTATTCCATGCCCTGTGCTCCACCTACTCCTCCCTCCCCTCCCCCACCCCCATCTCCCGGAAACCAGCAAAGAATCCACCCCTCTTTAGTATGGGTTCTTTTTCTTAGTCTTTTATAGTAGTGGCCCTGTGCAGTATTTCTCCTTTTGTGACTGACTAATTTCACTCAACATAATGTCTTCAAGGTTCATCCATGTTATGTGGTGGCTTGCAGCTTCCTTGTTA
>NW_006408749.1:0-8814 GCF_000296735.1 Chrysochloris asiatica
AATTCAAACCCACCAGCCTCTCTCTCTGTGGGAGAAAGATTAGGCAGTCTGCTTCCCAAAAGATTTGTAGCCTCAGAAACCCTCTGGATCAGTTCTACTTTGTCCTTTAGAGTGGCTGATTTGGAATCTGCTCCACAGCAGTGAGGTGGTTTGGCTGGTGTCTCTCTGGAATTTCTTTCTAATTGCTCTGTTCTTTCCTAGTGTGGTGCTGCAGGTTAATGTGTGGGAATGCAAGGTCAGTTTGAACCGCAAGGTCGGCAGTTCAAGCTCACCAGCTGCTCCTCAGAAACCCTATACAGGGTCACTATGAGTTGTAACTGACTCGATGACACTTAACAACAACAACGTGAGGCATATATTAATTTTTCTGCATGTGGAAATCTAGTATTCCCGACAACATTTATTTAAGAAACTCTTCTTTCTTCATTGAATAGACTTAACGTCTTTCTTAGTTAACTAGTGCTGATATAACCAAAATGCTCCAAGTTGATGGGTTAAATAAATTCAGTGCTCCAGTTCTAAGTGAAGACTTTCTCTGTAAATGGTATTATAATGAAAGGCATGTTATTGTTGTTAAGTGCCCTCGAGTCAGTTCTAACTCATAGCCATCCTGTATAGGGTTTCCGAGAAATGGCTGATGGGTTTGAACTGCCCCCCCCCCCTTGTGGTTAGTAGTCCACTGCTGATCCTACAGGGCCACACCAAAACATAGAGGTTAGGCTTATAGCACAAATTTGGGGGGGGTGGGGGACATAACTCAATCCACAACAGCATCCTCGTCAAAAACCAGTTGACTACAGATGTGTGAATTTATATCTTGTCCATCAAACACATGAAAAGATGCTCAACGTCATTCCCATCAGAAAGATGTAGGTCAAAACCACGATGAGATACCATTTCACTCCCGCTAGGGAGTTTAAGTATGGAACTGGAGGATAAGCACTGGACTGCTAACTGCAAGGTCAGGGATACAAACCCACCAGCTGCTCCTCAAAAACCCTATACAGGGTCGCTGTGAGTTGGAACAGACTCACCAGAACTTAACAGCAACAACAACAACAACAACAGGATGGCTAAGATTAAAACAACAAATTAGCAACAAACAGAAAATACCAGATGTTGGTGAGAATGTGGGGGGTGGGGGTGGGGATTGAAACTCTTAGCTAGTGGGAATGCAAAGTAGTACAACCATTGTGGAAAACAGTGTGGCAGTTCCTCAAAAAATGAAAACTACCATGTTGTTGTTAATGGTCGTCAAGTCGGTTCTGACTCATAGTGACCCTATATATAGGGATTCCGAGGAGCTGTTGGTGCGTTTGAACCACCAACCTTGAGGTTAGCAGTGTAGTGCTTATCCTACAGTACCATACCTGGACTCCCAAAATTCTACTACTAGGTACATATGCAAAAGACTTGAAAGTAGACATTCAAACAGATGCTTGTACACCATTGTTTATCACAGCACTATGCACAATAGCCAAAAGGTGGAAACAACCTAAATACCCATCAACAGATGAATGAATCAACAAAATATGGTATATACATATGGGGGATTCAAAAATTCATGGACAAATTCCATTATCTTTAAATTCCATTGTCCCACAAACTTTTTTATTCCATGGAATCTCACTTACCTATGAGTATATTAATTAGCTTGACATTTAAAAGGTGGAGAAAGAAAATAAATAAAAGAAAGATGTAAAAAGTGGTAACAGTAGGCCTGGACTGATACAGACCTGCCAGAGAATGATTTCAGTCTCCAATAGCCTGAAACATAACAGTTGACATAAATGAGGAATGTTGTGTCTGTCTTGGTGGATGTGTGGAATGGCCCCTGGGTTGGGCTAACTGTGAGCTGCCTTGAAGTTCTCAGGCCAGCATGACTAGAACTTGTTGTTTCTGTTGCTAAGTGCCGTCAAGTGGATTCCAACTCATAACAGCCTTGTAAAGGGTTTGTGAAGAGTGGCTGGTGGGTGGGTTAGCAGTTCAGTGCTTATCCTACAGTGCCACACCCGGACGCTTTAAATATGTAAGAATAGAGACATTGTTTTTCATTGGGCATGAATGAATTGTTGGCTGGACATCTGGGATCAAATTATTAGATCTTTACTTTGTATCACACCTAAAAATAAGTTCCAGATAGATTAAAAATTTTAATTTTCACATGAAAATTTGAGGAAGAAATAGAATATTTTTATAACCTCATAGTGGAGAAGACCTTAAGCAAGGTGGGAAGCTTGTAATTCATAAAGAAGATTGACAAATTTGACATCATGTGACAAAAGACTCCATAAAAATCCCACTAAAAGAAAATTACCTACAATTTACAAAAAACAAAACAGATTGATAGTCTTATGATATAAAACCAATAGTTGCACCTTAGATGGCCACTCATGAGCTTTCAAGATCCCAGTTGCTGCTCACAAAAGTAACACATTGTCTTTGTGAACTATGTTATGCCAATTGACCATGGTGTCCTCGAGACCATGGTCCTGAGGCTTCAGGCCCAGCAACTCATTCCCTCAAGATGTTTGGTAATGTTTAAGAAGTTTTCATAATTAATGCGCTGGACTGCAAAGTCAGTTTGAACTGCAAGGTCGGCAGTTCAAGTTTGCCAGCCTCTCCTCAGAAGCAACCAACTCGATAGCACTTAGCATCAACAACATGCTCCAGCACAGACTCCTGGTGTGGCACTGTAGGATTAGCACTGGACTTCAAATCACAAGGTCAGCAGTTCAAACCCACCAGCTACTCCTTGAAAACCTAATACAGAGTCCCTGTGAGTTGGAACTGACTCAACAGCATCTAATAACAGCAACAATATGCTCCACCACATTCCTGGATATGTTTGTAGCACAGGTACAAAAATTCCTCTCTATATACTTGTGAATACACTCCCACTTTCCTTCCCATACCTGTTCAGCCTACGTATCTAGCTATGTATCTACCTGTAGACCACTGTTATTGCAGGATTGTTTTTATGAGTGTTCACCTCTAGTCCCTTCAACTCCTGCACTCATACCCGTGTCATCCCTTGTTCCCATCACTGTGTCAACCTCCCTCTTGTTGTATATTGCCTTCCCTGTCACCTAAGTTAACACATGTTTACCTTCTAGCCAGTGAATTACTCTCCCTTCCCATCCATCCTTGGTAACCATCAAAGAATGTTTGTTTGAGCATGAAAACCATTTCTTGACTTATTGCAGTAGTGATCTCATACAGTATTTGCCCTTTGGTGACTAATTTCACTCAGCATAATGTTCTCCAGGGTCATCCTTGTTATGAGGTGCTTAGCAGAGTCATTGTTATTCTTTAATGTTGCATAGTACTCCATTATGTGTATGGACCAAAGTTTGTTTATTCATTCTTACACTGATGGACATTTAAGTTGTCTCCATAGTTTTGCTATTATGAATAGTAATGCTATGAAAATTTGTGTGCATATAATTATTTGAGTCATAGCTCTTAATTCTTGAGGATATATGCCAAGTAGAAGGATTGGGGGTCATACGGTACTCTGTTTCCAACTTATTGTTTCCAACTTATTAAGGAATTGCCCTACAGTTTTCTAAAGTGGTTGCACCATTTTCGTACAGTCTCACCAGCAGTGAAGGAGGAACCCAGTTTTTCCACACCCTCATCAGCATTTGTTGTTTTTGTTGTATTTTTTTTTTAATTTTGTTATTAATGCTGGCAAGAGATAATATTGCTATTTTTATTTGCATATCTCTAATGGCTAGTGATCGTGAGCATTTCCTCATGTTTGTTGGCTGCCTAAATATCTGCTTTGGTGAAGTGTCTGTTCATGTCTTCTGCTTATTTTAATTGGGTTGTTTATTTTTTGTTGTTGTTGTTGAAGTGTTGATGTTTTCTGTACATTTTAGAGATTAATCCTTTGCCTAATATGTCATGTCAAAAATTTTTTTACTAGTCTGTGAGTTCTCTTTTTACTATTTGGTGAAATCTTTTGATGCATATTAAGTGTCCAGTTTTCAGGAGGTCCCAGTCACCTATTTTGTCTTCTGCTAGTTTGTGTGTTTTCAGTTATGCTTGATAGTGCATTTATGCCATCAATTGCGTTGTTGTTGTTAAGTGTTGTCCAGTCAATTCCGACTCATAGAGACACTGCATAGGGTTTCCGAGGAGTGGATGGTAAGTTTGAACCGCCAACCTTGTGGTTCAAACAACCTTGTGGTTCAGTGCTTATCCTACAGCACCACACCAGAACTCCTGGCCCCAAAATTTGTCTCTGTTTGTTTTTTGTTGTTGTTGATGATCTTTATAGTTCTATGTTTTACATTTAGGTCTTTAATCCACATTGAGTTCGGTTTTTGTATATGGTGTGAGATATGGGTCTTGCTTCATTCTTCTGCAAATAGATCTTCAGTTTTGCCCACACCATTGGTTGAAAAGACTATCTCTTCCCCATTTTGCCTTTTATCAAAGCTGACCATAGGTGAGTGGATTTATTTTTGGGGTCTCAATTCTGTTCTACTGATTTGTGTGTCTTTCATTTTACCAGTAGCAGGCTGTCTTGACTACTGTGGCTGTGTAGTAGGTGTTGATATCAGGAAGTGAGAGGCCTCCTACATTTTTCTTTCTTTTCAGTAATGCTTTGCTTATTTGGGGGTCTCTTTCCTTTCCAAGTAAAGTTATGGATTAGTTTTTCCTCATCTTTAAAGAATGCTGTTGGAGTCTGGATTGGGATTGCATTTTTATCTATAGATTGCTTTGGATAGTATTTGAAACTTTCACAGGCTAAGTCTTCCTATACATGAGCATGGCATATCCTTCCATTTTAGTAGGTCTCGTTTTGTTTCTTGTAGTAGTGTTTTATAATTTTCCTTGTATAGGTCGTTTATTTCTCTGATTAGTTTTATTCTGAAATATTTCATTGTTTGGGATGCTATTGTGAATTATATTATTTTCCTGATTTCCTTTTCAGAGTTTTCCTTATTAGTGCAAAGGAATCCAACTCATGTTTCTATGTTGATCTTGTACCCTGCTACTGTGCTGAATCCACCACTCATCTGTCAGTTTGTTGTACTGTGATGGTTTGAGTGTTGCTGTGATTCTGGAAGCTATGCCACCGGTATTTTAAATACCAGCAGGGTCAACCCTTGTGGGCAGGTTTCAGATAAGTTTCTAGATGAAGAAAGAGAGACACACTATGAAGAAGGAGAGACGGACTATTCTGAACATTTAGTCCCTGAAAACCTTATGAATAGCAGTGGAACTCTACCAGAAGGCACCAGAATATTGAATGTTGAGACACGATGAAGAGCAACACAATATTTTCAGATATAATGACAGAAGATGAGCCCCTCAGGGTGTAAGGCATTCAAAATACGACTTGGGAAGAGTGGCCTCCTCAAAGTAGAGTTGACTGTGATAACGTGAATGGAGCAAAGCATTTGAGACCTTCATTTGCTGATGGGGCACAACTCAAAATGAAGAGAAACAACTGTAAACATCCATTAACAATCAGAACATGGAATGTACGAAGTGTGATACTAGGAAAATTGGAAATTATCAAAAATAAAATGGAACACATAAAGATCGATATCCTAGGCATTTGTGAGCTGAAATTGGACTGATATTGGCCATTTTGAATCTGACAATCACATGGTTTACTATGCTGGGAATAACAAATTAAAGAGGAATGGTGTTACATTCGTCATCAAAAGGGACATATCAAGATATGTCTTGAAGTACAACTCTGTCTGCGATAGGATGATATCCATACACCTGCAAGGAAAACCAGTTAATACCACTACTATTCAAACTTACGTACCAACCACTGAAGTCAGTCATAATTAAATTGAAGAATTCTACCAACTTCTTCAGTCTAAAATTGATCAAACATGCACTCAAGATGTATTGATAGTTACTGGTGATTGGAATGCAAAGGTTGGAAACAGAGGAAGGATCAACAGTTGGAAATTATGGCCTTGGTGATAGAAACGATGTTGGAGATGCTTGATAGAATTTTGCAAGACCAATGAATTATTCGTTGCAAACACCACTTTAAACAACATAGAAGATGACTATACATATGGAACTCACCAGATGGAATACACAGAAATCAAATTGACTACCTCTGTGGATAGAGACGTGGAAACGCTCCATATCATCAGCCAAAATAAGGTCAGGGTAGATCATCAATTGCTCATATATAAGTTCAGGCTGAAGCTGAAGAAAATTAAAACAAGTCTACAAGAGCCAAAATATGACCTTGAACATATTCCACCTGAATTAAGAGATCATCTGAAGAACAGATTTGATGCATTAGACACTAAAGACCGAAGACCAGAAGATTTTTGGGATACAATCAAGAACATCATGCAGGAAGAAAGCAAATTGTCATTAAGAAGACAAGAAAGAAAGAAAAGAACAAAATGGATGTCAGAAGAGACTTTGAAACATGCTTTCCAGTGTAGAGATGTTAAAGCAAATGAAAGAAATGATTAGGTAAAATAATTAAGTACAAAATTTCAAAGAGCAGTTGAGAAGACAAAGTCAAATATTATAATGAAATGTGCAAAGACCTAGAGTTAGAAAACAAAAAAAGAACACGGTCAGCATTTCTCAAACTGAGGGAACTGAAGAAAAATTCAAGCCTCAACTTGAAAGATTGAAGGATTCTATGGGAAAAATATTGAATGATGCAGAAAGCATCAAAAGATGGAAGGAATACACAGAGTCACTGCACCCCCCTAAAAATGGTCGATGTTCAGCCACTTCAAGAGGTAGCATATGATCAAGAGCCAGTGATCCTGATGGAAGAAGTACAAGGTTCATTGAAGGCACCTGGAATAAGATGGATTACAATACAAATTTGCAATCTTTCAAAAAACTGATACAGCACTGGTAGCCCTCACTCATCTAAGCCAGGAAATTTGGAAGACAACTACCTGGCCAACTGATGGACGAGATCCATATTTATTCCCATTCAAAAGAGAGGTGACCCAATGGAAAGCAGAAACCATCGGATAATATCATTAATATCTTGTGTAAGTAAAATTTTGCTGAAGATAATTTAAAAATGGTTGCAACCATATATTAACAGAGGACTGCAAGAAGTTCAAGCCAGATTCATAAAAGGATGCAGAACAAGGGATATCATTGCTGACATCAGATAGAGCTTGGCTGAAAACAGAGAATACTAGAAAGATGTTTACCTGTGCTTTCTTAACTACACAAAGGCTTTCGGTTGTGTGGATCATGACAAGCTATAGACAACATTGCGGAGAATTAGTATTCCGGAACACTTAATTGTGCTCATGAGGAAACTGTAGATAGACTAAGAGGCAGTTGTTCAAACAAAACAAGGGAATGCTGAAAGGCTTAAATTCAGAAAGTTATGTGCCAGGGTTGTATTCTTTCACCAGATTTATTCAATCTGTATGCTGAATACATAATCTGAGAAACTGGATTATATGAGAAAAATGTGGCATCAGGATTGAAAGAAGTCTCATTAATAGCCTCCGATATGCAGGTGAAACAACCTTGTTTGCTGAAAGCAAAGAGGACTTATAGTACTTACTGAGGAAGATCAAAGACCACAGCCTTCAGTTTAGCTTGCACTTGAATATAAAGAAGACAAAAATCCTCTCTACTGGACCAATAAACAAAATCCATATAAATGGAGAAAAAATTGAAGTTGTCAAAGACATCCTTTTGCTCAGATCAACCATCAGCAAACACTCATGGAAGTAGCAGTCACGAAATCAAGCAACATATTGTATTAGGCAAATCTGCTGCACAAGACTTGCCTAATGTTGAAGAACAAAGATGTCATTTTGAGGACTAAAATGCGTCTGATCCAAGCCATGGTATTTTCAATAATCTCATATGCTTGTGAAAGTTGGACAGTGAGTAAGGAAGACAGTAGAAGAATTGATGTATGTGAGTTATGGTGTTGGAGGAGAATATTGGAAGTGGACTGCCAGAAGGATAAATCTGGGTTGTAAAACGTACAGCCAGAATGCTCCTTAGAATCCAGAATGGCCAGACTTCGTCTCTTATACTTCAGATATATTGTCAGGAGGGACCAGTCCCTGCAGATGGATATCATGTTTGATAAAGTGAAGGGTCGGAGAAAAAGAGGAAGACGCCCAACTAGATGGATTAGCACAGTGGCAGCAGCAATGGGCTTTAATGTAGCAACGATTGTGAGGTTGGCACAGGACTCCAAAGTGTTTCATTCTATTGTGCTTAGGGTCACTGTGAGTCGGCACTGACTCGATGGCACCTAACAACAGCAGTCTTTATGAGATGCAGATCATCAGCTAGCAGATCACCAAGCCTTTCTCCCACAGAACGCTGGATACATTCAAACTGTAGACTTTTCCATTAGCAGTCAGGCACTCACCATTGGACCACCAGGGCTCCTTGTATTGTGTCTAGTATGATGCTGTTTTCATTTTAAACAGACTGGGAAAGGGGCTCTGTATTATTGTAAATATATAACTGCAATGAGTTCAATGCAGAGGAGGATCGTTACATATTTACCTCCATCACAGATCCTCCTCTGCATCTGAACCAATGCAGTTAGTGAAACGTTTTCCAATAACAAGTCAGAAGTGAACATTTGTATGGTAAAGAGTCATTCATGTCTGAAGTCAAAATGCTTCACTTTTGATAAGGAACAAACAAGATGGCGGATCGGGTGGACGTATAGCAGAGAGCTCCGCCAACAACACAGAATACCCGACCAAGCAGGTTCAGGGGATGGTCCCAGAACTCTGAACCACATATAAAGGAATACTTACAAGGTTGGAAGACTCACAGCTGGGGGAATTTGTGGCAGAC
>NW_006408749.1:11800-68090 GCF_000296735.1 Chrysochloris asiatica
TAAACTTTCACTCAATCCACAATAAAAACCTTAAATTAAAAAAAAAAAAAAAAAAGCTTCACTTTTGTTATAGAAGACTGTGGTATTTTGGATGCCCCGGCTTGTGTAATAAAAGCAGAAGAAATAAACCACTAGAGATAGTGACAAGTGTTCTAAATAATGAACACCTATATGTTTCTGGTGTGGTACTGTGGGTTAATGCGCTGGACTGCAAGGTCAGTTTAAACTGCAAGGTCGGTGGTTCAAGCTCATCAGTCGCTCATCAGAAATCCTATACAGGGTCGCAGTGGGTCAGAACTGAGTTGATGGCACTTAACAACAACAACAACAACATAATTTTCTGGGGAAAAAACCTATGCCAAAACTTACCCTCTTAAATTGAGTATGTATTTGTGTGTGTTAGTATAGTCATCAAAACAAGTGTAAAAAGGCACACACCCAGTAATTAACATTACTTACTCAAACATTGAATAAGAGGGGACACTTAGATTGTTTCCAAATATATGAGAGTAAGTAAAAAAGTATTGTACAAAATCATAAAACCTTCATTAAACAAAACTATCAGAATGTGATGCTATAGTTGTTTGATGTATTCTCCATCTTGGTTTGTACACTTCAGAAGGTGGTGGTTCCCTCTCTCTAACCTTTTCTCAAAGAACTCCATATTCTTCGATTTATGCCACATCAAAATGGTCAGTTTTGTCATCCTCGGGGGACTCAAATTGTTCTTGGAGTATTGGGAACAAAGAGAAGTCTGAAGGGGCAAGATTAGGGCTTTAGGATGAGTAAGGTAAGGTATCCAACGACAGGACAGCCCTTGCTACCCTTGAAGAATGAGTAGGTGCACTGTAGTGATGGGGGGGGGGGGCGGATATTCTTGGTGCAACATTCCTGACCTTTTTCTCACCAATGCAGTTTTCCATTTTCTTAAATCGTCTTCCCATGATCATCCTTTAGCCTTCAGGAAAATTTATCAAGTTTACCCTGTAGGAATCCAAAATAAAACAGTGCCCATAACCTGCCAATCTGACCTCTGTGCCTTGAACGTAACTGCTCTCTGTGCCTTGAATGTAACCTTTTTGGAAGGCACTCCAAAGGAGACTAAGACTAGTATATTGCTGAGAGAACTTCCCTGCAGCCATCTACTGATCACAGAGACATGTTTCAACACATTTGGTTTGAAATAAACCCATGGATGTATGAACTGCAACCCTCTTAGCCATACTTTTTAACTTGAACACCTATGTTTGTATTGATTAATAACAAATATGGGATACTTTTATAATACTAAAAAAAGGACTTAGCAAAAAGCAATGAAAGTCAAGGGGAAGGGAGTGGAGGGCAGAAAAGAGAATGTGAAGGAGGAGACAAAGGCACAGGCAATGGAGTAGTCGAGAGAAATGGCGTCTGAGTCTAACAGAGAGCGGGAAGTCAGCAGCACCTAGAGATTTGCTAATCCCTGCTCATCAGCTCTACTGACTGTGGGAATAATTGGGGTGGAGGGAGAGACCTCAAGTGGTAATTTTCTGAACACACACCTAAAGGAAGGGGGAGCAGTCCCCTGAATACATATCCATGAAAGCAGCTGCTGGCAGAAAAGAGAACAGAGAATGAAAGATGGGCAGAGGCAAGTTAGACTGCAGGGAAGCAGGGGCCACAGAGGCTCGCTCCAATAAGAAGCCCCTGTAGATACTCAGGCGCCATAACATCCCACTGTACCACCCACCCCTTGAGCCATTAAGCTCAGATGCTGAAAGCACCTCTTGTCACTGTTGTTGTTAAGTGTCAAGTCATTTCCGATTCATACTGACCCTGTATAGGGTTTCCCCCGAAGCAGCTGGTGTGTTTGAATTGCCGACCTCTTGTCACTAGAGGGTGAGAATCTAGAGGAGTGGGTAAGGAAGAGCAGGTGATCACAGAGAACCACTGTAGGATTGAGAGACAGGCCAGCCCTGGGTATGGGAGGACCAGGGGCTAGGGATGAAGAGGATTACTTTGGAGAAAGATGCAGGAAGGCGTGACTAATGAGGAAGGGCATGTACCTGGAGACATCAACAGAGAAATTAGCCCACTCACCCTGCCAACCTTGAATAATCAGTTTTTGAGGCCTTTCAGACAAGGGAAGAAGTTGAGCTCACAGGCTCTTGATTAACAGCCAAGCTCTGTTACTTGTTCATTGTGACCTTGAGCACGTTCCTTGACCTCTCTGGGCTTCAGGGTCTTATCTGTAAAATGAGGACAATAATATTATTACCCATCCCCCGGGATATGGAGAGATTAACGATGATAAAGCATATGAAGTACAGTGCTTGGGGAAAAAATGTAACTGCTAAACAAACCCCAGTTATTTTCAAAACATTAATTAATGTGCCATTTGTGTACAGAGAGCCTCATACCAAGTGTGGAGCTTTAATAACTTCAGAAGCTCCTAGAGTTTCTCTTCTTTCTACCTTCACCAATCCCTCCCCATCTCTTCTTCCTGCCCCTGCTAGTGCTGGATCTAAAATTTTATCTTGCCTTGGAGTGTCTCCAGCTGTTTTCTCAAAATCCATCAGTCCACTGGGCGCCATCCCCTATTCTCTTGGGGCATACCTCACCACAGAGAGTAAAGTGCCCTCCCAAGCCTCCTCTCTTCCAAGTCCATGTGAAACCAAGGTGGGGTGGGAGGTTTTGTTTTTGCAGGGGGAGCAGGGAGACGTCTTTAGCCACAGAAACCCAAGCAGAGCCAAGAGAGAATACCAAACACTGCTTGTAAGTCCTTTCAGGGTGCTCAAGGCAGCCAACAAATAGCAAATGCTTAAGGTCGGTTTCTTTAACCAAGCATCTACAGTTGCTGGGTGTAACCCTAGCCTTTTTCCTCTGCGAAATGTGTGAATGTGCTATGCTCAAGCATTCTGCATGTTGATTCTCTCACATTTCACTGACTTGATCCCTCTCAGCCCCCATTAACCCTGCATAATGAGCATTTACTTTTTCAGATCCAAGTTCAACCTTCCCCAGATGACTGAGACTTATGATGATTAAGCAACCATCTCTGCTCAGAATATAGCTAGAAAGCTAAAACACATAAGCAAAAATCTGGGCCATAATGTGGGGAAGCTAAGGATGACTTCTTTGAACCTAGGCTTGTTTTGCCAAAGTATAAATATGATGCTGCAGAATGTGTCCAAATGTTCCCAAAATAGCCCCCGTGCTGAGGCTGTGCTCATGCCTGGGCATTCCCGGAACTGGTTTCACTCCCCAGCTTCCAGTCGCTATCTGTGCAGAAGGTGGTGAGGAATTCTCACTTGATGTGGTGCTGAACAGCCAATCCTTCAAGATTAGAAAAGCTACTTGATTTAGGAGACATTTGTTATGGAAAGATCTTGCTTCCCCCTTGAGAATCTCCTCTGCTGTCCATCTCCTGTCCCTGCCTCATCTTTTTAGGCCTTTTTTGCAAGGATGTGCCTGCCTAGGGTCAGCCTGGACCACTCCGGGCAACCCTAACTTTCCACGTTCTCATTTCTTTTCTCCAACTTGCTCAAAGTAGAGTGCTCACTCATTATCATTACCACCTACCCTCATGGGAGTCCTGGTGTGTGGTGCTGTAGGATAAGCACTGAACTGCCAACTACAAGTTCAGCTGTTCAAACCCACTGGCCACTCCTTGGAAACAGGGTTGCCAAGAGTCGGAACCAACTCGATGGCACTTAACAAGAACAATATATATACATGTTGTTAAGTACCGCCGAGTAGGTTTTGACACATGGCGATCCTATAGAGGGTTTTCAAGGAGTGGTTGGTGGTTTTGAACCGCTGACATTGCAATTCAAACAGACCTTGCAGTCCAGCACATTATCCTGCATTGCCACACCATATGAGGGGGCTTCAAACAGTTTATGGAAACATTTCATTATCCTTTAATTCCATTTTCACAAACTGTTTGAAGTTCCCTCCTATAGATAGATAGATATCCACTGCCATCAGGTCAGTTCTGACTCATATGAGCAGCTGGTGGGTTTGAACCACTAACCTTGTATTTAGCAGCCCAATGCCTAATCATGTTAAGTTGTTACATATTCCTCCACGTACTTTTCTACCATATACATACATTTTTTAATTGTTGTTGGTAAGTGCCATCGAGTTGGTTCCAACTCATAGCGACCCTGTATAGGGTTTCCAAGCAGCGACTGGTGAGTTTGAACTGCCGACTTTGTGGTTCAAACTGACCTTGTGATCGAATGCTTATCCTACAGCGCCACACCAGGACGTCATATTTTAAAATAAGATATAACTATCATAGTGGTTACGAATCGGGCTGCGAGCCGCAAGGTCAGCATTTTCCGCGGGAAAAAGAGGAGGCTTTCTGCTCCTGTAAAGATTTACAGCCTCGGAAACCCTATGCAGGGTCGCTATGGGTCGGAACCGACTCCACGGCACATAACAACAATAACATTAACTAACATACAGTTCTGTACTCACTATTTTAACTTAACCATTTATCTTGGGCATTTTTCATGAGATTCTTTTTAATGTGGGTGCATAACATGCCATCATATGTTTTATGACATGTTATAAAGTTTTATAAAGAATTTGTTTAATTGCCTATTGAATGAAATTTTAAATTTTAGTTGTGCACAGAGTTTTTTGTTTGTTTTTTACTATTACAAATTTAAGAGGCAATGAACATCATTACACTTACATCTTTGTGTACTTTGGGGAGTCTATATATGGAATAAGTTGTTAAGAAATAGTGCATGAGTATACCCAGATCCTCACACCTTCTCCAACACGAATCATTATTTATTTTGTTTTAATTTTTATCAACTTATTTTTGAAATACGATAATGAACTGCTTTCATTTTAATTTCTATATTAGATTGACTTTTATTTCTATGTCTATTGGCTCTTTGTATTTCTTATTCTGTGAACTGCCTACTCAATCCCTTTGCCCATTTTTCTACTCCTTTTGATTTGTAAGAGCTCTTTGTATATTAAGCCTTTTGTGGTATGTGTTGTCATTTGTTTTTTCCCCCATCATTTGTCTTTCAAAGTGTCTATGGTGGAGTTGCTTTTTATTTTCTTTGGTTTGGCCATTTTTATATCCTGCCTATGGGTTTTGTCATTCTCTATCACCTTTCTTTCACTTAACAGCCCTTTGAGTAGATTGTGGTTGTTGTTGTTAAGTGCTGTCGGTTCTGATTCATAGCAACCCTCTATTGGGGTTTCTGAGGAATGGCTGGTGAGTTTGAACCGCTGATCTTGCAGTTCAAAGTGACCATGCAGTCCAGTGCTTATCCTACAGCTCCACGCCAGGATAGAATAGAGCATATAAGAAAGTCACATCTGTTGGCTCATTGTCACACAGATAATGATGAAGCTGGGACTTCAGCCCAGTTCTCTTCACTCCTAATTCAGTGCCTTTTCTATTACCAGGGAAGAGCAGGAATCATTGCCACTTAACAGAGGGAAAAATGTTTTTCTTTGTGCTGGAGAAGTATACAACTAGTCAGACTTGCACATAATAAAAGTCATGGCTACTCATCTCCTCTTAGCCTTTATTACTGCTCCACAAGTTTTTGGATTCCTTAATTAGCTTTCTCAGCACCCTTTCATAATGCCAATTCAAACATTCTTCACTTTTTCAAACCTCTAATCGCTACCCTCCACCACTCCCTCTCTCATTTTTCAAGAAAATAGAAAGCTATGTGGGTAGAGACACTCAATCCCTACACTCCCACTCCTAACTGGGCTTATAAGCAGGGTTCTATCTTCTCCTCCCTCCCTCCCATGTCACAAGGAGAAGTATCATTTTCTCTTTCATGCTAAATCTTCCACCCCATGTGGGGAGGCCTCCCACCCTTTGCACATAGTTTCTGCTCTTATCCCCTTCTCTGTCTAACTTCCTGTTCTCTATTAGTTTTCCTATTAAGAAAACACAAACATCTTTTTGTATCACTAGGTTCTCTTCTAAGTTGTTTCTTCTACTTACACAAGTAAAGCAAACACTATCTCAGAATGAAGATGCCTGAGATGTGTAAGTGACACACCTCCCTCCCTAAAGGTAAGAGAAAACAAAATTGCAGGCAGTGTGGCAGACAAGCATTTCGGCAGTAGCTATGGGGAGAGGAGTTGACAATGAAAACTGAACTGGCTCTCGAGCCCCATCTGGCCGAGTGAACTGGATTTAAGTACCTCTGCTGAGAGGACTCCTGGTGTGACACTATAGGATCAGCATTGGACCATAAACCACAAGGTCGCCAGTTCAAACCTACCAGCTGCTCCTTGGAAACCCTATACAGGGTCGCTGTGAGTCAGAACTGACTCAACTGAACTTAACAACAACAACAGTGGGTAGTGAGCACATGGTGCTAGAAGATAAGCACTGACCTGGGAACCACAAGGTCGCCCGTTCAAACCCACCAGCTGCTCCTTGGAAACCCTATATAGAGTTGCTATGAGTCAGAACCAACTTGACAGCACTTAACAGCAACAGCAAAGCTGACAGTAGTAGCCAGAAACCAACAAAGCTTTCGAGATTCTAGGTGAGCACTGAAGGTCCCCGGGTCCTGGTGAGCTGCTATAGGGACTGGGTTATGCAAGCGGTTTGCCCTTGGGTGGCACTGTGGGTTAATGCGCTGGACTGCAAAGTCATTTTGAACCATAAGGTCGGCAGTTCAAGCTCACTAGTTGCTCCTAGGAAAGTCTATACAGGGTCGCTATATGGGCCAGAACCGACTCGACGGCACTTCACAACTGAAAGGTTGGCAGTTCGAAGAAAAGCCTGGTGACCTGTTTCAGTTAAGACTACTGCCAAGGAGACCCCTAAGGATTCCAGTTTTACCCTGTAACACAGGGGTTTGCTATGAATTGGAATCAACTCCCTGGCAACGGGTTTGGTTTGGGGTTAGGTGAGTGCTGAGTCTCAGAGGCTGATGGGAACAATTCACTAGCAACTTTATGAGACTTTAGGCAGTTTTACTCTGTCTTTGATGGTTGCTGTGAGGTAGAGTCACCTCAGTGGCCAGTCACTTTTTGACATAAGCATGCCTAGCTTTAGACCCCGCTGACCTACTATTTGAGAAAGAATATTTTGCTCCGCTTCAGCACATAGGTCCGTTCTCTAGTGGCTCCCAAAGAGCACATGGTTCCAGATACCTAGGCATGGGTTCCAGCATGCTCACAATGGCCCAGACCAGCAATGGTACAGATACAGACTCCAGAGACACAAGACAGGAGGAGCAACACCAAGACACGGGGGATAAAGAAGCTGGGTTGGGATAGAGAGGAAAAGTTCAGAAGAGAAACATAACACGAATGTTGATTTGGAATAGATGCTCCTGGGATCCAGGATCTTCAGTGTTGCTCAGAAAATACTCCGTCCACATTTATAGCAAAGGGGACATTGAAGTTAGTTGCAAGCCCCAGCAGGTGGGGTCTGTGAGCACAACTATATGCCTTAAGCATCCAGCAGAAATGATCCTGAACTCAGAAATCTCAAATAGCCACAAGTCTGTCTTAGAAATCTCTAATAGCACTAAAGTCTGAGGAGACACAGGTGGCAGCAGAGATATTTATTTAAGAAAAAAAGCAAAAAACCTTTCAGGGTTGATGCAGATTCTGGAAATTCTTCTACATCTGGACATTAGATGGTTCTGACTTCGCAATATCCTTCAGCATGTTCCAAATCCTGGAATTACAAATCAGTGAAGTTTAGAAGTGTTTTGGCATTGCACGCATTTCGTCATAGTCTCATTTTGAAAATAATTATGTAACATTTGCTTATTATTTACAGAGTTCTCATTTGGTGCTGTGGGATAAAGCACTGGACCACAAGGTCAGTTTGAGCCACAAGGTTGGCAGTTCAAACTTATCAGCTGCTCCTTGGAAACCCCACACAGGGTCACTATGAGTCAGAACTGACTTGATGTCACTTAACAGTAACAACGACAGTATTCATGGAGTAGAGAGCAAGAGAGAGATTTTTACAGGGAAAAAAGAGAGAGAGAGACAGATTGATGCCCCATAGTGCCAAGAAGCCATAGGCTTTATTGCTTTCTAAGGAGCTTAGAGACATAAGGCCTGAGAATAAGTCATTTCCCCTTCAAGGGAAAGCTCTGGTTCTCTACCTAATCACCCACATACAGAGTTTACATGAGCAGTATCCATTTCTCTGTTTGGAGAAGTAATGAGTTGAAGGGTCATCTATCTTAAGCTGCTCTGGTTTGATTTGGCTTTAGTCTTAACGTGATCCCTGTGGGACCGCTCCTATTGGCAGCAGTTGGTGAGTCCAGTCCAGCCATCGCTGATTTCAAAGACCCTGAGGAGGCTAGGCTGATCTGAGAGTTTCTCGTGTATACAAGATTAGCATTTCTTGAGCAATTAACAACAATAACAATCATGTACTGACTCTCTTGGTGTGCTAGGCATTTTACATAGATCATCTTACTCCACAATCCTCTTAGTTAGGTGGGCCCAGTTATTATCATGAGGAAACAGGCTTCTAAGAAGTTAAATCACTTACCCAAGATCACTTAGCAAGGAAGTGGCAGAAGACGAAATTTGTTCTGTCTGTCTGCATCCAAGATGATATGTTGACTCCTTCCACACATTTATCAATCTTTTCATTTCTTCATTTCTAGCATTCTCAAAAGGATAGTTCAAACCAGCTGCCTTCTGTTTCTACCACTTACTCACTCCTGTTAACCCTCTCCCTCTGGCTTTCCCCTTCCCCCACTCACCCTTTCCCTCTGGCTTTCCCCTTCCCCCACTCACCAGCCATCTGGAAGGTGTCTGGTGACAGTCCCCATCAAATCAAATGGCCTCTCTGCAGCCTTCAGTTGGAACACATCTGCAGCATCAGATGTTCCCTCCTTCTTGAAATTCTCCTCTCCGTTGGCCTCTACAGTTTCCCCTTCTCCTGTTACCTCCCTGTTACTTCCTTCTCTGCCTTCTGCAATGTATTGTCTTGGGTCTTTCTCTCCCTATACAAGTAGATTTTCCTTCAACTTTGCTTCCACTCTCCTACGCTCAAGTGTTATCCCTTTGCAGATAAAACGTCCTTTTGTGAGAGGCAGCATGGCCTCTAGAATCAATCTGACTGAATTCCAGTCTCCCCTCTGGCACATCCTAATTACTTGGACAAGTTACTTTGTTCACATCTGTAAAATGTGAACTCATTGAGATGATGTTTATAAAGCACTTGGAACCACTGCCTGGCAAGTAGAAAGCCTCACGCAAGTGTTCTTTGTTATAGTCTGGGCCTCCAAGCCCTAACTTTCACCTGCACTTCAGGTCTACTTCAACTGGTTCCTTGACATCTCTCCCTGACCTTGACCTTGAGTGTCTCTAAGAAATGTAATAGGTCCGTAACTGCCTTCATAGACCATCACCACTGACCCAATCAGCATTCCATCAAATCTCTTTCCTCTAACTCACCTCCCATATTCCATTGGTCAATTGTTGTTGTTGTTGTGTGTCATTGAGTCGATTCTGACTCATGAAGACCCCATGTGGTAGAGTAGAACTGTAGGGTTTCCTAGGCTGTAGTTGGCTTGCAAGGTCAGCGGGTCAAACTTACCAGCTGCTCCTTGGAAACCCTATACAGGGTTGCTATGGGTCAGAACTGACTTGACGACACTTAACAACAACAACAATCTATAAGAGGAGATCACCAGGTCTTTTCTCCTGCAGAGCTGCCGGGTGTGTTTGAACCACTAACCTTTCAGATAGAGGCTGAGTGTCTAACCTGGATTCTTACTCGGTTGCCTGGTTGCATAGCTAGCTATATCAGTTTTACCTTTAAAAAGCCTTCAGTCTGCTCATGTCTGTCTGTCTTTATTTCCACCACCATAATCCAGGCCACTGCCATCTCTCCTCTGAAAGACTTCATAGACTCCTAATAGGCCATTCTTGCTTACCCTTTTACCTACCCCTGAGGTACTAATCCAGTAAGTCTGAGAGTTGTTGTTAGGTGCTGTCGAGTTGGTACCGACTCATAGCAACCTTATGCACAACAGAACAAAACCCTTCCTGGTCCTGCTCCAATCTTACAATCATTGCTATGCTTGAGCCCCTTGCTGCTGTCTCTGTGCCAATCCATCTCATTGGAGGTCTTCCTCTTTTTTGCTGACCCTCCACTTCACCAAGCATGTTGTCCTTCTCCAGGAACTGGTCCTTCCTGATAATAGAGCCCGAGAATCTACAATATTATAAAGCACCCCAGGCAATGTTCACTAAAGTTTAGGAATCCCGGCCTACCAGAATGAAGTTCAAATTCTTTAGTCTGGCAAGATGTCTCATGTCTGTACCTAGTGTGTGTCTCTTCTTTGTTTTACTTTTTCCTAGAATTGCCTTAGGTTTTAGTCAAAGATGATAACTTACCATGACTTGACGAAAAAGATTAAGACAACAAGCTGAACTTCAAGGAAAAAGAGAGAGAGAATGCAAGAGGGAGAGGGAGAGTAGAGAGGAAATAGCTTATGTCCTAACTTCAGCACTCACTAACAATATGACTCAAAGTAATTTACTTAACCTCAATAAGCACTGGACTGGTAATGAAAAGGTCAGTAGTTCAAACCCACAAGCCGCTCTTGGAAACCCTATACAGGGTTGCTTTGAGTCAGAACCAACTCAATGGCATGTAACAACTCTGATCCTCAGTTTTCTAATCTGTTTTAAAAAAGTTCTGTCCCACAGTTTTGCTGAGTATATTAGATGAGATCAAAACATGCAAAGTTCAAAGTATTTATGCATTTGCAATAGTTTTGTAAAAAAAACAAACAAACATCAGAATGATATATGTTAATGACCTATTTTTTAATAAAAGATTTGTTTCTCAATGCTTAGCCCAGTGTGTGGAGCATATCCAGGATAAAATAAACTTTATATTTTGCTGTTGTTATTACTATTATTATTAAACTTGGAACTAGAATCTAGCACACTGGCAGAGGGCTTAACCTTGGCAAGGTGAATGAGCACATCTTCCTGAAAGCCGGAAGCATTTGAGATGGTCACGTGGCGATGGCTGAAATGGAAGCTAAAGAAACTCCTGTCAGTTGGCCTCAGTCTTCCCAGTAATGAAGGAGGTGAAGTCATCTCCTGAGAATGAGGGGGAGGGATGGGGCTGGGGGCTTGAGGAGAGGGCAGGAAGTTTGGAACAGCTGCTGTAGGGAATGTGATAGGGAGGCAGCAAGCAAGGAATGAAAGGATTGTTGAACAGCCAGAGGGGCCAGCTTAGGGTAGAGAGCACACATTGGCAGTGAACCCTGTGAGCAGGGTTTCTCTAGCAAGCCAAGAGTGGAAACAGCCACCTAAAAGGGGTCACCCAGGGCATTCGATTGGAAAGGCAGGAAAGGGATAAAGGTAGGGTGATGAAAGATTGCAGAGAGGGCATAGGAGCAGTGAAACTGTCCAAGGCCCTGAGCTAAATCTAAGACTTATTCATCGCTTATTCATCAGCTATTTAACCTAGGCATGAGGGATACTGCAAAGAATCAGACACACAAAATGCCTGCATTCAACATACAAGTATTGCTACAAATTTATTTGTTATTGTTATATGCCATCGAGTCGATTCCAACTGACAGCAACTTTATGCAAAACGGAATGAAACACTTCCCGGTCCAGCACCGTCCTCACAGTTGTAATATTTGAGCCCATTGTTGCTGCCACTGTGTCAGTCCAACTTCTTGGAGGTGCTTACTCTTTTTTTTTTCTTTTCACGATTATGGGATTTATTAGGGAAATAACAAGTTGCAATTCAGGCTCAGGATCAACTTGGAAATAAAAGGAACAGCGCAGGAGACAATTATTTAATCAGGACAGCTTCTTCTTTGCCGAACCTGCAGGCAGAACTTGCTCTCAGCCTCTGTTGTCTGGCCTTTGCTGAGCAGTTCTTAGCGCTACTGATGAATGCCCAGAGGCACGCCACTCTGTCGGGAAGACTTCTGCTCAATGGTGCTCAGCTCTCTTGCTCTGTGAATTGGCAAGTCCACTGTAACCATCTCCCACCTGGTTCTGGCCACCATTCCATCTTGCACCATCTGTCTCCAGTGTTACAGTTCTCTTTGTCTCCTGGGACTAGAAGGTTCTTAGCGCAAGGATGTTGTATCCAAAGGACATGCTCTACTTCTGGCTTTCCTTGAAGATAGTGAGATCCCCCTCCAACTTTTTGAAGCCTAGCAGGCTGGAAAATGGACCAACCCCTGCAGTAAGCCACAGGCACCTTATTTATATAGTAGTCTTCTGATCCCTGAAGGAATTTTACACACTTGATTTTTATAGTCCCAGCCATCATTTCGTAGGAGTTAAGAGGCAACAGCAAGAAGAAACTGCACACCAAACCCATTGCGATTGAGTCGAATCTGACTCATAACTAACATATAGGATAGAGTAGACCTGTTCCTTGAGGTGTCTCAGCCTGTACACCTTTTGGGGAGCAGACAGCTTCATCTTTCTCCCCTGGAGCAGCTGGTGGATTTGAACCACTGACCCTCTTTCATGTATAGAAATTCCACATAAAATCAATTCACTGCACTGCAATTCCATTTCTTGTTATAATGAGTTTTCTGTCTACCTATCTATAGATACAGAGATATAGATATATGTCTGTATCTCTATCTATCTATCTATCTATCTATCTATCTATCTATCTATCTATCTGTCTATCTATCTATCCATCCGTCCATCCGTCTGCCTATCCATCCATCTATCTATCTATCTATCTATCTATCTATCTATCTATCTATCTATCTATATGTTGTTGTCATTAAGTGCTGTTAAGTCGGTCCTGACTCATAGTGACCCGGTATAGGGTTTCCAAGGAGCAGTTGGTGAGCTTGAACTGCCGACCTTGCAGTTCAAACTGACCTTGTAGTCCAGCACATTAACCTGCAGCACCACACCAGGACTCTATCTATATCTATGTTGTTGTTAAGTACCGTCAAGTCACTTCTGATTCATAGTGACCCTGTATAGGGTTTCCAAGGAGTGACTGGTGAGCTTGAACTGCTGACTTTGCAGTTCAAATGACCTTGCAGTCCAGTGGATTAACATACAACTCTATTCCAGGACTCCATCTATATCTATATTGTTGTTGTTAAGTGCCGTTGAGTCGATTCCGACCCTTAGCGACCCCTGCATAGGGTTTCCAAGGAGCAGCTGGTGAGCCTGAACCGCAGACCTTGCAGTTCAAGTGGCTTTGCAGTCTGACGCGTTAACCCACAGCACCACACCAGGACTTATCTGTATCTGTATATATATATAGAGAACTGTTTATACCAAGAAACAGGATTGCAGTGTATATATCTATATCTATTTTGTTCTTCAGTGCTATTGCGTGGGTTGAAATTCATAGCAACCTGTGTAAGGTTTTTGAGGAGCAGCTGGTGGGTTTGAACTGCCAACCTTGTGGTTATAAGTCCAGTGTTAATCCTACAGCACCACACCAGTAGTCCATCTATATCTATATGTTGTTGTTATTGCCGTTGCTGTTATGTTCTGTCAGGTCGGTACCGACTCATAGTGATCCTATGCGCAACAAAGTCAAACACTGCCTGGTCCTGTGCAAATCTCATAATTGCTGCTAAGCTTGAGTCCATTGCTGCTGCCACTGGGGATCTTCCTCTTCTTTGCTGACCCTCCACTTTTCTGGTCCCTCCTGATAATATGTCTGAAGTCTGAGAGACAAAGTCTGGCCATCCTGGCTTCCAAAGAGCATTCTGGCTGTACTTTTTCCAACATAGATTGGTTTGTTCTTTTAGCAGGCCATGGTACTTTTAATATTCTCCTGCAACACCATAACTCAAATGCATCAATTTTTCTATGGTCTTCCTTATTCTTTGTTGAACTTTCACATACATATGTTGTTGTTAAGTATCGTGGAGTCGGTTTCGACTCATAGTGATCCTGCACAGAGTTTCCGAGGCTGTAAATCTTTACGGGAGCAGAAAGCCTCATCTTTCTCCCACGGAACTGCTGGTAGTTTCGAACTGCATATGAGGCTATTAAAAATACCACGACTTGGGTCAGGCATACCTTAGTCTTCAAACTGTCATCTTTGTTTGCATTTGGACACTTTAACTAGGTCATGTGCAGCAGATTTGCCAAATGCAATACATCGTTTTATTTCTTGATTGCTGCTTCCATGAGTGTTGATGGGTGATCCTTAGCTTGTCATGATCTCTGCTTTCAGCCAAGATCCATCTGACGCCAGCAATGATATTCCTTGTTCCACTTCCTTGTCTGAATCTGGCTTGAGCCTCTGGCAGTTCCCTATCAATGTATTGTTGCAGCCATTTTTGAATTGTGTTTAACAAAATTTTACTTACTTGTGATATTAATGATATTGTTCAATGATATCTGCATTCTGCTGGGTCACATCTCTTTGGAATTGGCATAAATATGGAACTCTTCCAATCAGTCAACCAGATAGTTGTCTTCCAAATTTCTTGGCATAGTGTCTTCAGTGCTGAATCAGTTTGTTGAAAGATTTCAATTTGTATTCCATCAATTCCCGGTGTCTTGTTCTTTGCCAATGCCTTCAGTGCACCTTGGCCTTCTTTGTGTACCATTGGGTCTTTTTTGTTGTTGTTGTTTAAGCTTTTATTGTGAATTGAGTGATAATTTACATGGGAGCACATCAGTTTTAGACTCACTGTTTCATTGCAATGATTACAATCCCCTCCATGCATCACCATTCAACAGTATTTGCTTCTATTCCCTCTGGGGTTTTTTGTGTTGTTTTTTTTTTTTTTTTTTTTTTTTTTTTTTTTTTTTTTTTGGTTGCTGTTTTGTTTTTTATGTACACAGAAACACTCAGGAATATATAATCATTTAAACAACCCAGGGGCACATTCTGCAAGCCTGCCTCCTGGCCACCAGCACACAGCCTTTCTCTTTCCATGAGTCTAGAGTCCACAGCTGCTCTACCTCTCCATGCCAACAAATCTGCCTCCACCTCTGGTGTCACTGCTTCTCTGGGTAGGGTCCCACATTCCATTCATGCTCTTCTCTCTGGATGGACCCAGGGGCCTCTGTTCTTCTAATGTAAGGTTAACTACTCCCTTGAGGGGGCTTCCTCTTTTTTGTTGACCCTCCACTTTGCCAAGCATGAGGTCCTTCTCTCGGAACTGGTCCCTCTTGATCATATGTCCAATGTACATAAGACGAAGTCTCACCACCTCTGCTTCTAAGGAGCATTCTGGTTGCACTCTTCCAGGACAGATTTGTTTGTTCTTCTGGAAGTCCATGGTACTTTAAATATTCTTCACTAACACAGTAATTCAAATCATCAATTCTTCTGCAGTCTTCCTTATTCATTGTCCAACTTTCACATGCATATAAGGCAATTGAAAATGCCATGGTTTGGGGTCAAACACACCTTAGTTCTCAATGTGTTCTCATTCTTTGCTCTTGAAATTTTTAAAGAGGGCTTCTGCAGCAGATTTGCTTAATACAATTCATCGTTTGATTTCTTGACCGCTGCTTCCATGAGTGTTGGTTGTGGATCCAAGTAAAATGAAGTCTTTGACAATTTCAATCTTTGCTTTCTCCATTTATCATGAAGTTATTTATTGGTCCAGTTGTGAGGATTTTGTCCAGTTTGCTTTACACTGAGGTGCAATCCGCGTACTGAATGCTATAGTCTTTGATCTTTATTAGTAAGTATTTCAGATCTAATTAGCTTTCAGCAACCAAGGTTGTGTCATCTGCATATTGGCGGTTGTAAATGAATCTGCCTCCAATCTTTATATATTTTATTGTTGTTGTTAAGTGCTATGGAATCAGATAGTAACCCTGTATAGGGTTTCTTAGGAGCAGCTGGTGGAGTTGAACTGCCAACCTTGTGGTTAGCAGTCAAGTGCTAGTCATATCAGGACTAGTCATATATCCAGATTCTCAGATTATTTGCTCATCATACCAATTGAAAAAGTATGGTGAAAGGAGATAATTGTGACACACATCGTTCCTGATTTTAACCGTTCTTCTGTTTGAACAACCGCCATATATTGGTGTTTGTATGGGTTCCTCAAGGGCACAATTAAGTGCTCTGGAATTCCCATTCTTCACAATGTTATTCATAGTTTATAATCCACAGAGTAAAATGCCTTTATGTAGTCAATAAAGCACAAGTAAATATCTTTCTGGTATTCTCTGCTTTCAGCTAGATCCAGCTGGTATCACATCTCTCTTATCTCTCTGTCTCTCTGTTTCTGTCTGTGTTTGTGTGTGTGTGTGTGTGTATATATATAGAGAGAGAGAGCGGCTGATGGGATTGAACCATGGACCTTGTAGTTCACAGTCCAGTGCTTAGCATATGGAGCCATTACATCTCTCTGTATCTCTCTCTGTGTCTTTCTGTCTGTCTGTCTGTCTGTCTGTCTCTCTCTCTCTCTCTCTCTCTCTCTAATGGTTAAGTTCTGTGTCATCTCACCTAGGCCAGGATTTCCAGAGGTTTAGCAGTTGAAATATGCTTATTCCCTTGATCTCACCCAAGTTGTTGGCTCCAGTCTGTCAAGCCCGGCAGATTCAGAAGTACGTGATTTCTTACTTCAGCTTCAAGTTCCACTAGCTATAAGTCTTCAATCCTTTAAATATTCCTACCTCTGTGGTTCCAAGTTTTAGAGCTATGTCCTGGATTTGCTTTGCCTGGAATTCTGTGGTATTTCTGACAGAGAACTTCACTGCACCTCCAACCTGAATTTAGACATCATCTCAAGAATAAATTTGACACACTGAACATTAATGGCCAAACACCAGGTGAGTTGTGGCATGATATCATACATGAAGAAAGTAAAAGGTCATTAAACAGACAGAAAAGATAGGAAAGACCAAAATCGTTGTCAGAAGAGATGCTGGAACTTGCTGTTGAACATAGAGTAGCTAAAGTAAAAGGAAGAAATGATGAAGGAAAGAGCTGACTAGAAGATTTTATAGGAGCTCTGGTAGTGTAGTGGTTGCGAGCCAGGCTGCTAATCTCATAGTCAGCAGTTCAAAACTGCCAGTGGTTCCGCAGGAAAAAGATGAGATTGTCTGCTTCCGTAAAGATTTACAGACTTGGAGACCCTACACAGGGCCTCTATAAATCGAAACTGCCTCCACAGCACATAACCACCATCAATATGCCTTTATTGTATATAAGAGTCTTGGTGTGGTGCTGTGGGTTAATGTAATGGATTGCAAAATCATTTTGAACCACAAAGTCGGCAGGTCAAGCTCACCAGCCGTTCCTCAGAAACCCTATACAGAGTCTCTGTAGGTCAGAATCGACTCAATGGCACTTAACAACAGCAACAACAACAATATGCTTATGGAAGTCCTTGTGTAGCGCTGTGGAAATAAATCACTGGACTGAAAGGTTGGTTTGAACCACAGAGTCAACGGTTCAAATTCATCGACCGCTCCTTGGAAACCCATACAGGGTTGCTATTAGTCGGAATCAACCAGACGCCACTTAGCAACAACAATAGTATGCCTATGTGCTCTATTGATTATGCAAAGGCTTTCAACGGTATGGATCATGACAAACTATAGACAACATTGGGAAGAATGAGTATTCCAGAACACTTCATTGTGCTCAAGAGGGACCTGTACATAAACCAAGAAGCAGTCACTCAAACAGTACAAGGGGACATTGAGTGATTTAAAATCAGGAAAGGTGTGCACCAGGGTTGTATTCTTTCACCATACTTACTCAATCTGTATGCTGGATATATAATCCAAGAAGAGGATTATATGAAGAAGAATATGGCATCAGAATTGGAGGACGAGTCATTAACGGCCTGTGATATGCAG
This sequence comes from Chrysochloris asiatica, assembly GCF_000296735.1. NCBI lineage: Eukaryota > Metazoa > Chordata > Mammalia > Afrosoricida > Chrysochloridae > Chrysochloris > Chrysochloris asiatica. Next base: position 29,576 of record NW_006408749.1, read on the forward strand.
ATGATATAATATATATATGGAGCTCTGGTAGCGTAGTGGTTACGAATCGGGCTGTGAACCTCAGGGTCAGCAGTTCAAAACTACCAGCTGTTCCACGGGAGAAAGATGAGGCTTTCTGCTCCCATAAAGATTTACAGCCTCAGAAACCCTGTACAGGGTCGCTATGAGTTAGAACCAACTCCACAGCCCATTACAACAACAACAACAACCTTACCTGCTGAAAGTGAAGAGGACTTAAAATACTTATTGATGAAGATCAAAGACCACGATCTTCAGTATGGACTACACCTCAATTGTAAAGAAAACAAAAAATCCTCACAACTGGACCAACAAATAATATCATGATAAATGAAGAAAAAAAGATAGAAGTTGTCAAATACGTCATTTTGCTTGGATCACAATCAATACTCGTGGAAGCGGCAGCCAAGAAATCACACGATGTTTTGCATCTGCTGCAAAAGACCTCTTTGAAGTGTTCAAGAGCAAAGATCAGTCTGAGAACTAAGGTGCACTGGATCCAAGCTATAGTATTTTTAAACACCTCATATGCGTGTGAAAGTTGTACAGTGAGTAATGAAGACTATAGAAGTATTGGTGCATTTGAATTATGATGTTGGAGAAGATTATTGGAAACACCATGGACGGATAGAAGAGTAAACAAATCTGTGTTGGAAGAAGTACAGCAGAATGCTCCTTAGAAGCCAGGATGGCAAGACTTCGTCTCTTATACTTTGGACATGTTATCAGGAGGGAGCAGTTCCTGGAGAAGGACCTTATGATTGGTACAGTGGAGGGTCAGCAAAAAAGAGGCAGGCTCCCAACGAAATGGGTTGACAGAGTGGCATCAGCAGTGGGCTGAAATGTAACAATTGTAGGGATGACTTAGGACCAGGCAGTGTTTAGTTCTGTAGTGCACAGGGTCACTATGAGTAGGAATTGACTTAACTACACCTAGCAGCAACAATATATGCCTATGAAAGCTGGACAGTAAGTAAGATCAGAAAAGAATTGATGCATTTGAATTGCTGTGTTAGTGAACAATATTGAATATAGCTTGGACTGCCAGAAAAAAGAAAAAAGTGTCTGGGAAGAAGTGCTGCCAAAATGCTCTAATCTTCATATCACATACTTTGGACATGTTATCAGGAATCAGAAGGTACCAGTCCCTGAAGAAGGACATCATGCTTGGTAAAGTAGAGGGTCAATGAAAAAGAGGAAGACTGCCAACAAGATGTGTTAACACAGCATTTGCCACAATGGGTTCAAACATATCATGGATGGTGCAGAACCTGGCAGTATTTTTGGAGTCAGAACCAACTCAGGGACGGCACCTAATGACAACAACATAGGAGAGAGAGAGAGAGATGTTAGATAGAGAAGAGGCCCCAAGATGAAGCCCTAAGCACTTCATCATTTAGAGATTGAAAACAGGAGGAGGAACCAGCAAAAAGGACTTTGAAGAAAAAGGACTGGTGAAAGAGGAGGGAAAGGAGGATAGTGAGGTGAAGAGAAGCATTTCAAGGAAGAAGTTGTGATCAACTGTATCAACTGCTGCTACATAGTCACAGGAACTGACAGAATCAAACTTTAGATTTGGCAACATGCAGGTTATTAGTGACTACGAAAGAGTAGTTTCACTGGTGTGGCAGAGGTGACAACCCTACTGCAATAAGTTAGGGAGAGATTGAAAGATGAGGAAATGGAGCCAAAACTCCATCCTCTACCCTAGGAAACTCACATGGAAAGAGCAGTTGTTCTGTCTATCGGTGAGGAGCTTATCACAGTGGTGTGATAGCTTACTCCTCAGGTATTTGAGGATCTTAAGAGAAACCCCTTCACACCTCTCTCCCTCATCCACTTCTGAAGCCCAATGTTAAACATTCGCTCTTTGGATTAGCACTGGAATGAGTAGTAGATTCACTGTAAATGATTATTAGATCCTGGCTGGAGAGAAGGGACAATTTTAGAAGACCGAGTTTAGGAGTATGAGTGGAGCCTTGGAATAGAAAGGAGAAAAATGAGATAAATACCAAGGGCTACATTGGGTCCCAGAGATGTGGGCTTTGGCAGATGGCCCCAGGAGAAGTGAAACGAAATTAACAGGCCCCAGGACTGTTGCAGCTAGTGTCTGTAAGTCAATCTATATCCTAAAAAGAGCCAATGTGTGCCCTGTGTCCTTCGGGAGACCTCAGGTGTTTGCATGCATGGGCATCTTGTGTATCGGGTATATGGGAATTCTGTGAGTTCATATTGAAACCAATTAATTCATGGCCACCTTACATCTCTCCAGAATTCATAGCAGGTTCCAAGAGTACCTTGCACTCTGTCGAATGTGACTTGAGAAATTGTAGAAAGTAAACTTCCAGTCCCAGACACTCCCGAACACACGTAAACATTTCAGAATCTCTTTTTTTAGATTCCACTGAAATCCAGTTGGCAAACTCTCCCCTTGGATTACATCTTTGCATTGTCCAAAGTGGTCTACTATAAGACGTGAATACCGTTAGAGTAGAAGTCATCTTCAAACATGGTTAAACCCTATACATCTTATATATAAAGTCATGTAACTGCTTGTTTTATTCTCTGACTTCAGAAGGCACTGTTGGCCTGTGGGTAAAAAGGAAAACAGAAGGATGGTGAGACATCTGAGAGTTGGGAGGTAGGTTCTGAAATCTTAGAACTAGTGCAAAGTACCTGCAATTCTCTTTGAGCAATTAGGGTGTTGTTGTCAGATGCCATTGAATCAGCCCCGACCCTATATGCAACAGAATAAAACACTTCCGGGTCCTGTGCCAGCCTCACAATTGTTGTCATGCTTGAGTTCATCATTGCAGCCACAGTGGCAATCCATCTCATTGCTGTGTGTGTGTGTGGGTGGGTGTCTTCCTCTCCTTCACTAACCCTTTATTTTACCAATCATGATGTCCTTTTCCAGGGAACTGGTCCCTCCTGAGAAACATGTCCAAAGTACACGAGTCTCGCCATCCTCACTTTAAGCATTCTGGCTGTACTTTAATGACAGATTTGTTAGTTCTTCTGGAAATCCATAGTGCATTCAATACTCTTCAGCACTTCTTCTCCCATCTTTCTTATTCATTGTATTCATTCAATTGCATATGAAGCAATTGAAAATACCATGATTTGGGTCAAGTGCACCTACCTTAGTCCTCAAAATGACAGCTTTGCTTTTTAAAAGACACTTTAAAGAGGTCTTTTGCAGTAGATGTGCCTGATGTAATACTTTACTGCTGCTTCTGTGAGTGTTGATTGTGGATCCAAGTAAAATGAAATCCTTGACATTTTATGAGCAACAAAATTAGAGTCTACATAGTGAGAATTTTTCTTTCTTCCTAATCCCTCCTTACATACCCTGTAACTTTCCAAGAGCACTCCGCCAAGGAAGTGAATGACAAATATAAACTGTATATTTGTTATAATAGCTGTTATACTATTCCTAGTCCTTGCTTGAATGTTATCTCCTTCAGCCACAAATCCCCCACAGCAGTGGAGACTGGAGGTCTGAGAGCTTAAACATCTCACCCTGGGAAACTAAGCCCATTGTTTGGCAAAGCCAGAGCAGGACTGTGGTTCTTCCGATTTCTAGTTCTATGCTTTCTCTACAACACCATGGTACATTTGCCTTAGTGTTCAGGCAAGGTTGGAAAGCAGCCCAGTCCCTTTCCCCTTTGTTGATGTAAATCATATGGCGATCTTGAGTTTAATTGTAAATTAAAAAGGAGAAGGGAGTAACTACAAACAATGGAAAACCCCATCTGTATCCCTCTGGAAACGTAAAATCAACTATATAGAATTTAGTCTGTAATGGAAGAAAAGTTTCCATTTGTTTTTGTACTGTCAATGAGCGCTTTCTAGACACTGGAACTGAAAACATCTCCTAGCCCCACTTTATCAAAAGCCTCAAGTTACGAGTAAGAAAGTGTGGATCCCCAGCTTCAATTATTACGGAGCAAAGAGTTGAACCTGAACTGAAACAGGATCTGTTTATGCCCAGGGTGGGGTGGGGGTGGGAGGCGGGAGAATTGGAGGGAGAGAAGCAGACTGCTGGGTGGGTTGTAAAAGCAATCACTCTAATTTATTAGAATGTTGGACATCTTTGAAATCACATGAAGTACCCAACTAACATTTTTCCAATTCGTACAGTTAGATCATGTTCTTCAGGGATTCATGATTAAAACTGGGGCTTGGCCAAACCCCTAGTTTTTCTTTCTTCTTTATGTCTTCAGCTGATCATGCTTTGGTTATTTCAATGTGGTAGACACCCCCAATGGCTAATAGACAATCAACTGTCGAGATTTCTGGGAAATTTCCTAATCTGGGACACAACTGTAACCCTGAATGTGTTTGAAAGAAAGCAGCTAAGCATTAATGCAAACAGCTCACCCAAGGCCAGTTCACTTGTCTCTGGAGCTTTCTGTAGCTGTAGTGACTAAATGTTCTTAATGGATACCCGAAGTCATTTTTAAAACATTAAAATGTTTTTTAAAGCAGAGATTTTTTTGCCACAGCTGGCACATCAATGTTTATTGTTGGCATTGCCCCAACTGCTCTCAGCTTTTTTTTCATCTTGGGGCAATATAGTTCCAAAAGATGGTGGAAATATGTTTAAGAAGTTGTAACACCTAAAGCAGTGATTATGTTTCAGTCATCAAAACAACCTTGTGTTCCCAGCTATGCCAGATAAAGAAGGGGCATTATTGTCCTTGATATACACAGCTGGAGACTGCCCCCCCCATGTCCCTGGAATAACTGTGTATCTCTGCCCTGCCTCCACCTTCCCCTCAAGACTTCCTGCCTGGCCTAAGTAACTCTCACACATCCCTTCTCTCTTCCCCTCATTATCTTGGACAGCTGCCCTGTCCACCACCTGCAAGGAGAGGGGTTGACCTTAGGACTGGAGCTTGGACTGAAGGGGAGCCAGTGGGACAAGGTCAGTGTCTCTTCAAGGACGGAATTCTGGGAATGAACATGAAGTTCATTTAACTTATTAATCATTCCAGCAAAATAGCAGCTGGGCTAGAAGGTCAAAACAAATGTTTTGAATGAGCTGTGTGCATTTTCAATGCATTTAAGTGACCCATAATACCTTTGTTCCGGCTATTGCTATGAAATCAGCTCTTTAATGATAAGAGGTACTTTCATGTGTGTTTGGTAGAACACAAACAGTCATTGTCATTTCATCTCTAAAAGTCTGACAGCCTGATTGAGATAAGGAGAATAAATCAATAAGCACACCTGTAATTTACCCATCATTGGTTACGATTGCCTAGTCCTAGGATTGCTTCCATCTGACTTCTTGTTGTGTTGTGAAGTGCCGTCGAAGTGGTTCCAACCCATAGCGACCCTGTACATGGTTTCCAAGGAGCAGCTGGTGAGTTTGAACCGCCAACCTTGGCAGTTCAAATAGCTTGGTGCATTAACCCACAGCGCCACACCAGGACTCCTCCCTCTGACTTAGGGCTTATAATAGTTGGCAGCTTCTAAGAGTGGGGATCACTTCTAAGAGTGGCAGTGGGCTGGCTTGGGTTCGGGTTTTCTTTCTTTTCTTTTAAGAAGTCACTTTTTTATTTAGAGTTACTACTATGGTGACTTCAAAAAACAAGTTTCAATAATAGCAAATAGTGTGTGGCACTGTAGGATAAGCATTGGACTGTTTATCCTATACAAGGTCAGCGCTTAAACCCACCAGTCACTCCTTGGAAGCCCTATACAGGGTCCCTATGTGTCAGAACCGAGTCAACAGCACTTAACAACAACAGTGGTTGGTAAGAAGCCCTAGTGGCATAGTGGGTTATCCATCAGGCTGCTAACTGCAAGATCAGCAGTTCGAATCCACCACTTGCTCCCTGGGAGAAAAATTAGTCTTTCATTCCCACAAGAATGTATAGCCTCGGAAACCCTATACAGGGTTGCTATGAGTTGGAACCGACTTGACAGCACACAGCCACCATCACCACCAATAGTGATTGGTATGAGGTTAAATAAACAACAACGGTGCATCCTTAAAAACTACAAGTCCTTTTCAGAATGATGATAACTTATTTGAAAGTGCTTCAGAATGAAGGAAAAGGAATGAAAAGTAATAAAGCTGGTAGACTTTTTGAAACACTTGAAAAAATAACTCACTAAACCATATGAATCATTTCTTCCTTCACAGACAGTCACAACTATTGTATTGGAAATATATATATATATATATATATATATATATATATTCACAAACACCTGATCCCCAAATGCAAACATCATTCCCAAAAGCAAATTGAATTCCTTATCAATACGGTACTGGGTGTCAAGCATGAGATCTTTGAGAGAAGAGTCATAGGTTCATGTTCAATCAACCTTTATTTCCTGCTTCTAATAGTCCCCAGGGTTACAGAGTAGGGGACATCTGAGCCCCATGTTCCATTGATGAAGCAGACAGCTGCGATAAATGAATCAATATAGAAGAGGCATTTGGAGGTATTGGGGTGATACACCCAGTAACGGCTAACCACAACGGAAGATGGCAGAGCTACTAAGAAATCAGGCAAGTTACCTTGGGATGACAACTGGAGATGCAAGAAAACCATACAGTTGGGTCTGTTGAGTTACCCTCCCCCTCAGTCCCCATTCAATGCCACAAACTGGTCCTCAAGTCGGGCTAGCTCCCAGCTGAAAGTGGGAGGGAGGGAAAAGGTGTCTGAGGTCTCTTCGTTTTCTTTGTCTCTGTCCCTAAGGCAACAGGAAGCAGGAGCTGCTGCTGCTGCTGGCCTGGTAGGGATGGCCAGGCCCTTGGCTCTGCAGAGTGAGTAGTCCCCTGGAGCAGCTGCCACTTAGACGGCCCGAGTTCTGATAGAATTCAGTGCTTCAGTTCAATGCCAAGTGTTGGATTCAGTTCCCAGAAGCCTGGAGAGTGGTGTCTGAGCTTCCTGAAGACGAGAGCAGAGGCAGTTTAGTGCAGTTGGGGATGCAGGGTGGGGACAGAGGAGATGAAGACAAGAGGGGAGAAGGGAGAGAATGACCAGGAGTGAGTATGTCTCCCGGCCTCACATCACTGCCTGGGCCTCAGGGAAGGAGAACCTTGGAGGGGGAGGAAAGAGCAGGAGCTGAGCGCGATGAGAAGGGCGCAAGCAAGCCAGCCAGCTGGGACCGCGGCTCTAGACCCCCTCGGTGCCCTGGGGGAGGGCGGGCAGCCCCCCGGGAGCGAACTGGCGGCGGCCGTCGGCCGGGGAGCCAACGGCGGTCTCAGCATCCGCGACAGCCGAGACACCTCCCGGGATCCACTGGTGCTCGGAGCAGGCCTGCGCCGGCTCGTCCTTAGCCTCGACGAGTTTGCGGGAGCGGGTGTAGGCCAGGATGAGGCCCCCGGCCAGGCAGGCGTAAAAGATCATGATGAGTAGGATGTAGAGATAGGCGTCGTCGCCCTTGGCGCTGGTCACCTCGCGACCCACGAAGGGGTCAGGCACGACCCCCATGCCCATGCTGGGGCCCGGGCCTGCACCCAAGCTGCTGGCATTGCCCCCGTGGTGCAGCTCGAGCAGCAGGCGGCTCAGAAGGGTGCGCAGCCACTGGCTCTCGCTGCAGTTCATGGCTGTCGGGGAGTGACACGGAGGCTCCAGGACGCTGTTGACCTTTCCCCCTGGGTGAGGGAAGCGAGTAAGAGGGGAGCCGGTGCGGGGCAAGGCCACGGCGGTGGCACCGTGCTCTGGAACGGGCTGCGCAGTGGCTGGGGGCGCGGGCCGCTGGGGCTGCCTTATCCCCTCACCCGCGCCCCTCCTCCCCTTCCCCACCACGCCCCCTTCAGCCCGCGTCCGCCTCTTCCCAGGCTCCGGCTGTCTCGCAGCTCTGGGGAAAGGGGACAGCTGGTGGGGGGTGGGGGGAGAGTAGATGGGGGACAAGGGAGGGGGCGACTCCAGGGAAAGGGTGGAGGGGGCGGGAGCTCGATAGGCTCGTGGCCCCAAGCAGCAGAGGCTGGCAGGGCAACTTGCTGGGGCCAAACCTAGAACCTGGGTTGCAAAAGAAAATTCCCTCCAAGTTCTGGCCACTTGCCCCTCAGGCCCCTCTTTGGCCCAGATACAGCATCTGGGCCCCCAAGGCCACTCAAGTGAGACCACCGGGAAACCTTTCCTTAGCTTTTGCGTAACATGGCAGTCAAGATATTTTCTTCACATGTTAAGGCAGTTAGTCCCGTAGACAAAGGCCTCGACCTGTCTATCTTTCAAGCCTTCAGTTCCTTCCCCTGCTTTAAGGAGAACATCTTACACAAAAGCTGCTCAGGCTGTTTGGTGACTGAGTGATGGAACACTTACTAGACAATCACAGCATAACTGTTCCAAAAAGGATTTTGATAATAAACCAGCTTCCTTAAGTAGTCTTGCTCTGATCTTCCATCAGTCACACTTTTAAGGAAGCCCAGGAGTCCTGGTGTAGCGCTGTGGGCTAATGCGGCAGACTGCATAGTCATTTGAACTGCAAGGTCGGTGGTTCAAGCTCATCAGCTGCTCCTTGGAAACCCTATACAGCGTTGCTATGGGTCGGAATCGACTAGACAGCACGTAACAACAACAATATACTTTGCATATGAGTATGAAGGCAACTTAGCATAATGGGGCCCCTATTTCCCTTCTTAAACCATCATCCTAGAAGTAAAATCAAGTTCTACCATTTAGAGGATCCCACCCACTTCCATCAAGTTGATTCTGACTCGTAGCAACTTTGTATTGGGTTTCCGAGGCTGTAAATCTTTATGGGAGCAAAAAGCTTTTCCCCATGGAGTGACTGGTGGGTTTGAACTGCCAGCTTATTGGTTATCAGTCCAGTACTTATCTTACAGAACCACCAGGGCTCTTTGACTATATTTCCTTGATTTCTCAAGGTCTGAAAAATGCCAGTTCTAGAACATATGCTTACTCCCAACCCACCCTTTGTTAGTGGTCCCACAGTTACGTGCCTCTTCAGAGCTTGAAACAGGTCTAGGCCCTGATGATCTATGGGGCAGCCACTTTTCCTTACCTGGGTGTCTCTTCTTTCAGGGAAGAATAAGGCACTGAGACAAAGATAGTGTAGAGTAAACTGGAAACAGACTATAGTTCATAAAGGAAAAGGGCTCAAACAGTTGATTTGTATATACTTGGTTGGTTGGTTATGTGCCATAGAGTCTGTTCTGACTCATAGCGACCCTGTATATGGTTTCTGAGGCTGTAAATCTTTACAAGAGCAGAAAGCCTCGTCTTTCTCCCAGTGGAATGGCTGGTAGTTTGGAACAGCTGACCTTGAGGTTAGCAGCCCGACTAGTAACCACTATACTACCAGAGCTCCTGATATGTATATAGTAAAGTAGAAAAATATGTGGTCAGCCAGCAGGAAAAAACAAAATAAAAAACAAAAATGGCAGTCTGTTTGACTATTACAAAAACAAGCAAGCTGTTTACCAAGGAGCCATCAAGGCAAGCAATCCAGTCCCTTTAGAACAAACTCCCCTCCAAGACTGAAACTCAAAGGGAACACATGAGCAGGCATGTAAGCTTGCTGGCAACCATGCTGGTCTACATTTGAGTGGAAGTAGGGGAAAGTCAGTAATGAAAACATGGGCTGAGTTCGACCATGTTCTATAGACTCCTGTCGACCTCGAGATGAGAGAGCGGCTGGTTGGTCCAAAGTTTGAGAGGACTTGGGAACTCCTGAGTCCATGGATATTGACCTAGCCACAGCATGCTCAGAGAGCTGAGAGTGAAGCATCCAGCTGATACGAAGTGAGGGGAGACACACAACAACACCCAAACTTGCAGATAGTACCCATTTGACCTAGCTTTGATGGCTGGATGATCAGAACTAGAGGAAGATAAAGAAATTTGATAAAATAAATAAGTGTAAATTGCTACAGTTGATTCACTTGACCTATGTAGTAGTTCAAAATACCAACTGAGAGGGAAGTTCTTCACATCAAGTATCAATGTTATCCCCTCTGTATACAGGGTAGATAGGGATGGGCAACTTAGGCATTGTTGTTGTTAAGTGCCGTTGAGTCATTCCAAGCCATAGCGACCCTATATAGGGTTTCTGAGGAGCAGCTGGTAAGCTTGAACCACTGACCTTACAGTTCAAATGGCTTTGCAGTCTGGTGCATTAACCCACAACACCACACCAGGGCTCCAACTTAGACGTTGGCTACCTAAAATGAGGGAGCTGTAAAGGCATGGACTGGCTGCCTTACAAGTTTTCATGAGGGACTTCAGACTTCAGGGGAAGGTAGGATCCCCACTGAATAGTTTTCATCTTGTCTAGACGGGTCTAGTGAAAAGAGATGGGGATAGGACTCTTTTGGTTCAGTAGTGAGTAATTCTTATCATGACTAATTGAGACTGTCACAATTGTAAAGGTAGAAGTTTTGTAACATGAAGGGGGGAGTAGTTAATCTTACATTCCAGGAACAGAGGACCCTAGGACCATCAAGGGAGAAGAGTATGAGCGGAATGTGGAACCTTAGCCAGAGAAGCAGTGACACCAGAGATGGAGGCAGACCAAACCAGGTGAGGTCATGGAGAGAGGGAGCAGCTGAGGACTCTAGACTCATGAAAAGAGAAAGGCTGTGTGCTCGTGGCTGGGGAGCAGGCTTGCAGGGTGTGACCTTTGGCTGTTTGAATGATTGTATATTCCTGAGTGTTTTTGTGTTCATCAAAAAAACAAACAACAACAACAACAAAAAACCAGAGGGAATAGAAGCAAATATTGTTAAATGATGATGCATGGAGGAGATTGTAACCTTTACAATGAAACAAAATATTATAGGATGAGTGCAAAATCGGTGTTCTCCCATGTAAACGATCATTCATTTCACAATCAATGCTTTAAAAGAAAAGAAAACTTCATGTGGTTAGATCTAGTTGTATATTATTGCCAAATGAGATTTCAAAGAGAGAAAAGTATATGCATTCATGTTAGGTGCCGCCCAGTCATTTCCAACTCATAGCGACCTTATGCACAACAGAAAGAAACACTGTGATCCTGTGCCATCCTCATAATTGTTATCTGTGAGCCCATTGTTGCAGCCACTGTGTTAATCCATCTTTCTGGGTATGCCGCACTTTGAAAAACAAGCTGCTGGTTCTAAGCCATTCACTTCAGGAGTCATTCAGTCTGCAAGTGCCATGGATACAAGGGGAGGCTTTTTGGTACCTTGGCCGAAGCCATACTCTGAGCTACCATCCACTTAGGGAATGCAGCCATGAGCTACCATCCACTTAGGGAATGCAGCCATCTGTGTTTGGGGATGAGATTGACATCTAACTATATGCAGTGTTTAAGACAGAGCATTGCTCAAGAGCCTTTACATAAACCTCAGAGGTATGACCAGTTACCTATAGTGACCCTGACTCCTTTCCTATCACCTTTCCTCAATATGCTCATTTTAGAGAGCCTTAGAGAAGACTTGATAAAGTAACCTGGCATATGAATCCCAGAGGATACAGCTAGGGAATGTTCAAAGTAGTACTAACCTAGGGACATGACTGTTGCGCTACAAGACTCCTCTTATCAGTGTTTAAACATTCCCAGAAATCCCTAGATGGACGTAGAGAAAGAAGCCCCTTTACTGTAATATAAAAATCACTTAAACTTGTGCTTTCCAACGGCCTTATGATTATGATTTATGATTACTCCAGTGTTCAGAAGCAGAAACTAAGGTGCAGAGTGGTTAAGTAGCAGGACCAAAATGATAAAGTGTGACTTTATTCTTCTTAGTTCTAATACATTACTCTTGTCACTTGGATGATATCCATGAGCTGCCTCCATTTTTCCACCTTTCCCTCCCTTGGAACCTACTAGACAGTCCAGAGCTTTCAGCCAAAATCTAAGTTCACCAGTGACCTTCTGGCCAAATTCAAGGGTCTTTGCTTAGTTTGCATCTTCGACCTCAGGGATGAATTTGATACCATCAACCACCCACTCCTTCCTGTAACTGTCATACCCTTGGCTCTCATGGCATTGCATTCTCAAGTTTCTCCTCTTATCTCTCTGACCCATCATTCTCTGTTTCTTGCTGGCTCCTCTTCGTCCCTCAGACCATTAACTATTAGAGTTCCTGAAGACTAATCCTCAACTATTCTCTTTTGATGCCCATTTCCTTAGAAAGTAAGATGTCATCTTGAGGACTAAGGTACGCCTGATCCAAACCATGATATTTTCAATCACCTCATATACATGCGAAAGCTGGACAGTGAGTAAGGAAGACCATGGAAGAATTGATGCGTTTGAATTATGGTGTTGGAGGAGAATATTGAAAGTGCCATAGGCTGCCAAAAGAACCAACAGATCTGTGTTGGAAGAAGTGCAGCCAGAGTGGTCCTTGGAAGACAAAATGGCCAAACTTCATGTCTCATACTTAGGACATATTGTCAGGAGGGACCACTCGCTGGAGAGGGATATCATGTTTGGTAAGGTGAGAGGAAGACCCCCAGTGAGATGGACTGGCAAAGTGGCAACATCAATGGGCTCAAGCGTGGCAACAATTGTGAGGTTGGCCCAGGATCAGGCAGTGTTTCGTTCTGTTGTTCATAGGGTCGCTAATGAGTCAGTACTAACTTGATGGCACCTAACAACAACAACAACAACAACAACAACAACATCACCTTGGCATATAATTAGTCAAATTTGAATTTCCACTGCTGATTCTTTTTTGGTAGAATCCATCTAAGCTCTCATTACCTCAGTGGCATCACGATGATTGGTGTCACCTAGTGTAGTAACTCGTGGTGTCACCTCCCCCCCCCATGAGCCTTTTCCCATACCAGACCATACAGAATCCTTAGTAATGTCTATTATCAATTTTAATCCTAAATGTGATAAACAATAGTTGCAGACTGCTTAAATATAGTATTTCTTAGATTATATGAATACTAACACTAAACTTATTTTGTAAAATCTTTCTAAATTGAATTACAACATTATTCATTATTAGTAACTAAGCAGAAGCCTTTATAACTTTTCTCCTTTTCCTTTAACTACTACTTCGGTCTCAAAAAGTTATCGATACAGGTGCACAACTGATATTTACCACAATACTATAGTTAAAACACTAGAAAACTGGACAAAATCAGCTCCTATGAAAACAACAACAGCAACAAAAACAGCAGTGCATGGCAGTAGCAGGTGCAGGTGAAACCATGTGTTTTGAGACATCATTGTAATTGGATTATAATGACAGCTCTGACCTGAGCACATTAGAAGGTTCACAAAGGAAATAAGCATGGTTTTAGCCTTGTAGATATATTGATAGATGTAAGCTGGTCTTATGAAAAACATTGTTGTTGTTATAACTAACAGGAATATTTTTATAGAAAATAATAAATTTCTGGGACTTGGGACAAGATGAAGGAGTAGGCAGACGCACTGAGCAGACCCTCTGCAACAAAGAATTGGGAAAACAAGAGAAATAGATCAGATGGTGGTCCTGGAACCCTGAGCTTCAGAGATAGGACACAGGGGTGGACAGAGTGCTGACTGGAAGAGGAAGCTAAACAGGAGCAGCTAGAGAGAGAAAAACAGGTGGGCTCTCAGCTGGTGTGGCGCAATGCAGCCATCTTGAGCTTTTGCAAGTGGCTGCCAATACACAGGCCTGAGGGCTGCAGGTGGGAGATTAGCAGGTGCAGCCCTCCCTTGTTCTTTTGCCCTCCTGGTAACCCTGGCATGGCCAATCCCAACATTGCCAGCACTGCAGTCAGTGGCAACCCCTCCCGTGAAGCCTCTGCCTGGGTTCGATCCTAAGGCATGTGAACCCGCCCTGAACTACGCTACACAAACAGTAAACTGAGAACTATGTTCAGACTTCCTTCTAGTCTCTGTCACAGCCATCAGGAGACAGGTGGTGAGTGCCTGAGAACACACCAACATACAATCATCACTTAAGTGTAAATACAACGACACCACAATGTCTCAGAGAGAACAGTTTCAGCTTACAGGAAGAGACAAGACAGAGTGCCACAAACAAATGACCAAAATATAGAGTCAGAAAATATAATACCAGAAATGGAATCAGAATTACTTGATAAGGAATTTAAAATAATGCTGTTTAGGTACCTTCAATGAATTGAGAGAAAGAGAGACGAAAGTAAGAAAAAAAATTAGGAAAATCATACGAGAACAAGCTGACAAATGAAAAATTGGAAACCATACAAAAACAGCAATTAGAAAGCCAGAAGATTAATGATAAGACTTCAGAAACAGATAAAACATTGAAAGGGTAAAGTTGAACTGAATCAATGTAAGGCCGAATCAGTGAGCTTTTTGAAAACAAATTTTTCAATACTCATCTTCTAGAGGAACAATCAGAAAAAAAGAACTTAAAAATCCGAAAAAAGACCAAGATTTATGTGGGACACCATCAAAAAAGGAGTCCTGGTGTGGCGCTGTGGGTTAATACGCTGGACTTCAAAGCCGTTTGAACTGCAAGGTCGTTGGTTCAAGCTCACCAGCTGCTCCTCGGAAACCCTATACAGGGTCGCTATGGGTCAGAACCGACTCGATGGCACTTAACAACAACATCAAAAAGAATAGCTTATGTATGATTGGAATTCCAGAACAGGAAGAGACAAATAAAACCATAGAGAAAATTACCCAAGAGTTGCTGGAAGAAAACGTTCCTAATATCATGAATATGTGAAAATAGCCATTGAAAAAGTTAAATTAACTCCAAACAGGATAAAACTCAAAGGAAAATCAGCAAGACATATTATAATCAAACTTTTCAAAACCAAAGGCAAGGAAAAAAATCCTGAGAATAACTCCAGAAAAACAAAGGAGAACGAATAAGACTGAGTTCTGATTTCTCAGCAGAAACCATGCAGGCAAGAAGACAATAGGATGACATATATAAAACTCTAAAAGAAAAAAAAAAAAAAATGCCAACCAAGAATCATATACCCAGCAAAACTGTCCATCAAATATGATGGTGAAATTAGGACATTTCTAGATACCGAAATTAAAAGAATTTTTCAAAAAGCAAAGCAAAACAATACTAAAGGGAGTTCTTTGGGCAGAGAACTAAAAACCACAGAAAACAACCTGAGATTAACATACATGATACTATCACCCAGAATTCAACCCAGATTTAGAAGTATTCAAAGTAAAGCAAACCTGGTGATACTGTGCCGTGGAGTCGGTTCTGACTCATAGCGACCCTGCATAAGGTTTCCAAGGCTGTAACTCTTTACGGGAGCAGAAAGCCTCATCTTTCTCCCACGGAATGGCTGGTAGTTTCGAACTGCTGACCTTATGGTTAGCAACCCAACTTGTAACCACTACGCTACCAGAGCTCCTTAAAACCAACCTAGAAGACTGAAAATAGATAACCAGGATACCAATTTGCAACAACAGCCCCAAAACATAAAATTTAAAAAGGGAATAATGTAATTACAGAACTTCCGAATGAAGGGGAAATCAAGTAGATTTCAATTTAAAAATAAACCTAACGAATCGGGCTGTGAACCGCAAGGTCAGCAGTTCAAAACTACCAGCTGCTCCGTGGGAGAAAGATGAGGCTTTCTGCTTCCATAAAGATTTACAGCCTCGGAAACCCTGTTCAGGGTCGCTATGGGTCGGAACCAACTCGATGGCACTTAACAACAACAACAACAGCATAACCCTAAAACTAGACCAAGGCTTACTCGTAGCCCTAGCCCAACCCCTACCCCTAACATTAACCCTAGTCCTAACCATAACCATAACACTAAATGAAGTCCTAGACCTAGCCTTGGTCCTAACCCTAACTCCTCACTCCTACCACCCCACCCACTCACTCCCCCCTCCTCCGAAATAAGAAATGTTGTGGTCATTTTGTGTCACCCCTCCTGACACTGCTGCCCGATGTGGCCTGAGCCCGGTGTGTTTCCTTAGTGATGTCACTGCATTACCTCAGGTCAAATAAGCAACTCTCCTTTAACACCACTTCTGGCAATTCAGCCTTTATGTCAGAAATCCAGAGTTGCTGCTCATTGCTTCTTTAATGGAATCTAAACTTCTTTGGTGGACCTTAAATACTCACCATCAATAGACACCATCACCTCACCTTTGTGCTTGAAAGTTAGCCTATTGCTAGAGTTTCGGATTCAAGAAATCCTTACTCCATACTCTGGTTTATGCTCTCAGATTCTTCACAATTCATTGCGCTGCTGCCCCAGCTCTACCCTAACTCAGATTGCACAGTTCAATGCAGAAAATTTGGAAGACATGGAAAAGCACCAAGAAAAAATTTACTATAGCACATATACAAGTTTTGTGGCCTAGCTTCTCTACTTAACATACTGTGAATTTCTCCCATGTCAATTACAGTCTTTCTACAATAGCAATTTATTATATACACAGCATTGCAGAGTATGGATATATCATAATTAAACTAGGTCTTATTAGAAGATTTCAATTATTTGTAAACTTTTTCTATGAAAATAATGTCTTAATGAACACATAAATGCCTAATTCAAATTCCGTTAAAGAAATAATTAATTACCAGAGAGAAAGAAAATGACTAATTTACAGAGAACTGGCATGGGGAGGTGAGAGATGTATAGAAGTGAGTGGGGGCAGGAATGAGGACTAATCATAAAATTTTTAAAGGCCCAACCCTCAGAAGAAGAAAAAAATAACAGATGTGTGTGTGGTTGGTGGAGGGTGGTCTTTTCCACAAGGGGCTGCTGGGCATCCCTTTAATCCAAGCCCCACACCAGCTCTGAATGGCTGAGATGCCAAGCACTCTTCCCATCACACTTAATGACATTGCAAATCCATCAGAGAGGACTGACTACCATTCCTTCTCACCTCTCCACCCTGCTTCTACACCTGCCCATGTCTGTCAAATAACCATCTGTTTATCCATTGTCTAGAGCTCACTTATTTCCTGAGTGGTAATGGATTGTGTTGACAAAGGGAAGTAATTTATAATCATGTATTTAGACTTTCCAAAAGCCTTGGGAAAGGTTCTGTACCATGCCAGGGTTGTTTTGAAAGTACAACTGAGGTGCCATGAGTGAGGAAATGCTGTCACCATTCCTCGAGTCTGTGGATGCTTCCTGCCAATGGTACAGCTCCATGGAAGTTGGTTGAATTGAACTGAATTGAATGTGGCTAGATGCCAAAAGACAGGCATCCATGGTAAGCACTGTTAAAGTCCAGGAGACTGGCAGAGTCACAGTGAACTCTGGAGGAATGGAGGAAAGAAAATTTCCTGAAGTACCACATGAGAAAATTCATTCATTCATTTATTCAACATATATTCATTGCATATGTACTCTGTGGAAGGAACTGTGCTGGATTCTAGAGATACATCAGTGAACAAGACCCAGTCTGTGCCTTTATACCTCTTACAGCCTCCCTTTGTAAACTGTGGAAAAGCAGGGAGCGCCAGGGTTTTCAGGGAGCAGGAGGCCAGCCACAATTCTGGTTGGTGGAGAGTTTTGACTCTGAACCCAAGCTCTCAGCACTAGAGTCTTCAGCCTTGTTTGAAGAAGTAAGACCTCAGATGATCTGAGCTCAGTGTCTTCTACTATGTTGCATCCTACCCGACCTTTTCCTGGCAGTGCCATCTTAAATGTGTGGCCTGCCACTAGCCTCCACAGTAGGTCTGTTGTCAAAAGGAGAAGGAAAATGAATGAGAGACTTCCTGGGTCCAACTGGGCCTTTTCACTTGTTCCCAGGGAATATGTGCAGTATTGTGGGTTGTTGTTGTTGTTGAGCGCCATCGAGTCGATTCCGACCCATAGTGACCCTGCATAGGGTTTCCAAGGAGCAGCTGGTGAGCTTGAACTGCTGACCCTGCAGTTCAAATGGCTTTGCAGTCTGGCGCATTAATCCACAGGACTAGATAACAATATTTGTGGATAGGAATGAACTTTGGAAACCTCAAGTGCCTTTCTTAGAAACTTCTTGAAGGTCTTGGTGGGTTTGTCCAGTCTGGAATATCAAATATGTACCTGATCTCACTCCATCAAGTACCTAGTGTGTGCTAGGCACATTACATACATTATCTTCGTTAACCATACAACTCTCTGAATTGGGCAAACCAAAAAAAAGTCCACTACCATCAAGTGGATTCTGACACATGGGGACCCTTTAGGGCAGAGTAGAATTGCTTCTTAGGGTTTCTGAGACTGTAAATCTTTACAGGATGTCCTAGGAGAAAATTGTCACAATGTTATAGTGGTGAAAAAAGGTATTTTATTCAGCATATATAGCAAAGAGAGAAAGAAAGGTGGGAAACAGACTGGCATGCCATCAAAATAGTCTCTGTCCTACTCCAAAGAACATTTCAAAAGCAACAGTAGAAAAAGGTTAACAATCACTAGAGGTATCTTTCTTTCATAGATATGCTATAAACATTGCATCCTGGGGATTGTTTTTCAGTAGGTCAAAGATATAATGTAGAAACAATAGTCTGAGGTTTTCATAGTTCCGACAGGCTATGAAAAAGTCTTTGCCAAGAACAGGAGTTGCCAGAACTGATTTCCTTAGGCCCTATTCGAGAACACCCATGAAGTTTTACCTTTCCTTAGTGCAAAATTTCCCTCTCTGCTCTCCTGAAATTGTCACATTAACGGGCATGTCAAAATGGTGTCAGAATTGTATCAGGCACTCAAGGTGGCATTTGACGTTAAAGCTCAAAGATGGAGTCAAGAGTCTTGACTTCAGGTTTTTAGATTTCAGTCCCTAAGACAGGGAACAGACCGCCTCATCTTTCTCCTGAGAAGCACCAACCTTGCAGTTAGCAGTCCAACACTTAACCCACAGTGCCACCAGGGCTCCTGAGGTGATATTAAGAAGTTTTAACTAGAAAGCAAAGACTCAAGAAAAGTGTACAGGACTCATCTACTCTGAGCCCTTAAGAACTAGATAGTGCCTAGCTACCACTACCAACAATAGATAGATCCTGATCGAATGGGGGACTAATGAGAAACCAAACTTCTCTTCAAAGTCCTAAAAAAAAAATTAAAAAAGAAAGAAAAAGACTTACGGGCTGGGATACTCTTCAAACTTTGAGTCAAGGCTAACCCGAGATGACCTTGTAACTAAATAACAAATTGGCTCACAAAATACTGACTGATTATCCCCCATAAAAACTATGCTTCTTTTGAAAAGAAAAGAAAAGAAAAAATCACCGATATGAGACCAAATGGTCAACAATTACTTTAAAGCAACAATGAGAAACTAAAGGGGCAGGGAAAGTAGATTAATGGAAATGAAACAACCAGAATGGAAATACTGATAATGTTCATGAATTGTGAGGAACGTAACTATTGTCACTGACTGAACAGTTCGTGTAGAATTAGTTGAATGTGCACTGAGAAACTATTGGGTAAACCTCTACTGAGAACACAAAATATTATTATTTTTTAAAATTAACAGCATAAAGGTGGGGTTTTGTAACAAAAATGGGGGAGTAGTTAATCTTACAGTCCAGAAACAGAGGACCCTAGGACCATCACAGGAGAAGAGCACAAGCAGAATGCGGGACTTTTCCAGAGAAGCAGCGACACCAGACATGAAGGCAGACATGGGACATGCAGAGAGGGAGCAGCTGAGAACTCAAAATTCATGGAAAGAGAAGGACTAAGAGCTGACGGCCAGGAGGCAAGCATTCAGAATGTTCCCTTAGGTGGTGTAAATTATTATATATGCCTGAGTGTTCAAAAAAATAAAAAAACTAAAATGAATAGCGAGAAATACTATTAACTGATGGTACACGGATACACATGAACCTCGCCAGATGGAATACATAGAAATCAAATTGACCACATCTGCGGAAAGAGACAATGGAAAAGCTCCATATCATCAGTCAAAAAAAGGCCAGGGGCAGATTGTGGAACAGACCATCAATTGCTCATATATAAATTCAAGCTGAAGCTGAAGAAAATGAAAACAAGTCCACAAGAGCCAAAATATGACCTTGAATACATCCCACCTAAATTTAGAAATCATCTGAAGAACTGACTTAATACATTAAACACTAAAGACCGAAGACCAGAAGAGTTGTGGGATGACATCAAGAACATCATACAGCTAGAAAGCAAAAAGTCATTAAGAAGACAAGAGAGAAGGAAAAGGTCAAAATGGATGTCAGAAGAGACACTGAAACTTGCTCTCCAGTGTAGAGATGCTAAAGCAAATGGAAGAAATGAGGAGGTCCAACAGCTGAACAGAAAATTTCAAAGATCAGCTCAAGAAGACAAAGCAAATATTACAACAAAATGTGCAAAGATCTGGAGTCAGAAAACCAAAAAGGAAGGACATACTCAACATTTCTCAAGCTGGGGGAACTGAAGAAAAATTCAAGCCTCAACTTTTGTTATTGAAGGATTCTCTGGGCAAATTACTGAATGATGCAGAAAGCATCAAAAGAAGATGGAAGGAATACAGAGTCACTGTACCAAAAGGGAATGGGTAATGTTCAACTGTTTCAAGAGCCAATGATACTGAGGGAGGAAGTCCAAGGTTAATGGAAGGAACTGGCAAAGAACAAGGCACCAGGAATTGATGGAATCAAAATTGAAATCTTTCAAGAAAGTGAGGCGGCACAAGAGGCACTCAGTCATCTCTGCCAAGAAATTTGGAAGACAACTATCTGGCCAACTGATTGGAAGAGATCCATATTTGTGCCCATTCCAAAGAGAGGTGACCCAATAGAATGCGAAATCATCGGACAATATCTTTGATATCTCATACAAGTACATTTTTACTAAAAGTAATACAGAAATCGCTGCAAGCATACATTGACAGAGACCTTCCAGAGGTTCAAGCCAGATTCAGAAGAGGCCGTGGAATGAGGGATATCATTGCTGATGTCTGATGGAACTTGGCTGAAAGCAGAGAATATCAGAAAGATGTGCTTTATTGACTACGCAAAGGCTTTCGATTGTGTGGATCATGACAAGCTATGGACAACATTGCGAAGTATGAGTATTCCTTAACTCTTAATTGTGCTCATGAGGAATCTGTACATGGACCAAGAGGCAGCTGTTCGAACAGAACATGGGAACACTGAATGGTTTAAAATTAAGAAAGGTTTGCACCAGGGTTGTATTCTTTCACCATACTTATTCAACCTGTATTCTGAGCAAATAATCCAAGAAGCTGGGTTCTATGAAGAAAAACGTGGCATCAGGATTGGAGGAAGACTTATTAACAACCTGAGATATGCAGATGATACAACCTTGCTTGCTGAAAGTTAAGAAGACTTAAAATATTTACTGATGAAGATCAAAGAGTACAGCCTTCTGTATGGATTGCGTCTCAATGTAAAGAAAACAAAAAATCCTCTCCATTGGACCAATAAACAGCATTCTTACCAATAGAGAAAAAATTGAAGTTGTCAAGGACAACTATCAACACTCATGGAAGCAGCAGTCAAGAAATCAAACAACGTACTGCATTAGGTAAATCTGCTGCACACGACCTTTTTGAAGTGTTGAAGAGCAGAGATGTCAGCTTGAGGACTAAGGTGCACCTGACCCAAGCCAGGTTCAATAACCTCATATGCATGTGAAAGCTGGACAGTGAATAAGGAAGACCGTAGAAGAATTGATGCTTTTGAGTTACGGTGTTGGAGGAGAATGTTGAAAGTGCCATGGGCTGGAAAAAGAACCAACAGATCTGTGTTGGATGAAGTGCACCCAGATTGCTCCTTGAAGGCCAGGATGGCCAAATTTCGTCTCTCATACTTCAGACATATTGTCAGGAGGGGCCAGTTGCTGGGGAAGGATATCATGTTTGGTAAGGTAGAGGGTCAGAGAAAAAGAGGAAGACCCCAGCAAGATGGATTGGCAAAGTGGTAACATCAGTGGGCTCAAGCATGGCAATGATAGTGAGGTTGGCCCAGGATTGGGCAGTGTTTCTTTCTGCTGTGCATAGGGTCGTTATGAGTCGATACCAACTCGATGGCACCTAACAACAACAACAAATAATCATTGCAATGAAACAAAGTATATGAATTGTTACATGCAAAACTGATGATCTGCCCTGTAAACTTTCACTCAATTCACAATAAAAAGTAAATAACAAAACAAAAAACAGCAGCCCTATCCAGAGAAGCAGCGACACCAGAGATGGAGACAGAGATGAGGACATGGAGAGAGGGAGCAGCTGAGGACTTTGGACTCATGGAAAGAGAAGGACTTGGTGTTGGCGACCAGATGCCAGGCTTGTAGAATGTGTTCTTTGGTTGTTTAAATGAATGTATATTCCTGAGTGTTTTTGTGTACATCCCCTACCCGCCCCCCAAAAAAGCAGAGGGAATGGAAGCATATACTGTTGAATGCTGATGCACGGAGGAGATTGTAATCATTGCAATGAAAAAATGAGTGTAAATCCGATGTTCTCTCATGTAAACTACCACTCAGTTCACAATAAAAACTTTTTTAAAAAGGTAAAGATAAATGTGCAGAGAACAAAGTTTATTAGTGGGCAGGAGGGATTGGAGAACAAAGACTAACAGTGGTGGAAATAGCCCATTAATGGTAGGATTGCACAGCTGATTTCTATAATTGCTGCCAATAAGTCATATACCTGTAAAAAGCTGAATTACCAAAAGTTAAGTAATACATATATTTACAACAGAACAACAAAAAAGCATTTTTTTAAAGAAAAATTTGTACATGAGCTGAGATTATGCATGTGTATAACCAAATACTTCATGGAATTAGTTTCTTGACTGGGAGACTTAAGGTCATGATTTCAAGGGGCATCATAGCTAACTGGCTTAATAAAGTGTTTCTGTTCTACCTCCTTGTTGCATAGTGCCCAAGGCCTTCAAAGATTGCAAGTATACATCCACGGCACAGTAGGTCTCTATCCACCTGAAGCAACAGAAGAAGAAACAGAACTAGGAGAAAATAGAATGTGTGTCTACTTGCCTCCATGAACAACTGCCTCCTTTGCCAGGAGACCAGAAGAACTGGATGGCGCTCAGCTACCATTTTGTTCAGACTTTATAGGAGAATCTTGATCAAAAGGGAAAATGCAGAACAGAATTTCTTATTCTAGTGGACTCTAGACTTCCTGGAACCATACAGGGTGGATGAATCTTTGAAACGACTATCTTTTGATAATCTTTAAATCCTAAACTAAAAATATGTCCTGAAATCATCTTAAAACTAGTTAAGCTAAACTATTACTTAACTTAACCCCAGAATAAATTAACAGTAGTTTAGATTAACTAGTAAAAAAAAAAAAAAAAAGTCTATTTTGAACATTATGCTCTTTTAAGAATGATCTTTAGGGGATCAAATTGACAACAGCACCTGAAGAGATCAACTAGGAACCTTAGGGGTCAGCGAGTTTATGATAATGAGAAGGGAACAATTCAGAAAAGGAGGATGAGAATGACTATACAACTGGAAAAATAGAGTGACTGTCACTAAATTGTACATGTAGAAACTGTTATTGGTGTCTGTTTTGCTGTATAAATCCTCAAGAACAATAACCAAATAAAATTTAGAAGACGAAAAAAAAAAAAAAAAAAAAGTAACAGCAGTATTACTTGGGGACTGAGCAGCCAGATACTCAGAATAGATACTGACTGCAAACAACTAGTAGTAGTCTTACAAAACCACAATATCATGGGCCAAAGAAAGATTTAGGCGAGGACCTTCTGTTTCCCGGTGGACCAAACCAAGATCTCATCTTCTTGGGCTGCAGTTGTCTGAGTCATTCTAAACTTCTCCTTGTTCTGATGGATGTTTACCCTGCTCCCTGTGCTCCTTGCAGGTGCATGAAAAGCTCCCCGGCCCGCTAGTGTCCCTAAAGCAACGGTATCATCTCTGCAGCTGCCCTCTTCTCCTAACAATTTTCTAAGGATACCACTGCTTGGTTCAAAATTCTTGAATGAGTCCTATTGGACTAACAAATGGTCACCTTCGTGTGATCTTTAAAACTCTCTATATGCTTTGGCTCAAAGATGCCTTCCAACCAAACAGTACTAACTACCCAATATGTCTTCAATACTAGACACTTTCTTAATATAGATGAAATTTCACTCAACAACCCATAGCATATGATCACAATGATGCATGTGTTTGCCGTATGGCTCTTGCAATTCTTCCTCTTCTTTTTTAAATCTAACTTATTTTATTTTATTTACTTTTAACTCATTATTGTGAATTGAGTGAAGGTGTACAGATAAAGTGATCGATCAATTTTACATTCAACAAATCATGCACTTTGTTTAATCTCAATGATTGGAATCCCCTCCATACAGCAACAGTTATTCTACTCCCCCCACCCCCCACCCGTGGTTCCTATTTCCGTTCCACCCTCCTTTCCATCCCTTCTCAACTTAGTCCTTAGGTAAATGTCGCCTTTCTCACTTTGAATTATTGACTATTTCATGGTAAGCATACCTTATATAGGTGGTGTCCCCCCTATATTCCTATCTACTGCTTGGCTGAAAATTGGGACATGAGGGTAAATTCCTTTCAAGATCTGAAGGGTGCTTGAGGGTGACAGTCTGGGATTTCTCAAGTCTCTTTCTGACTAGTATGCCTGGTCTTTTTTTTTTAATACAGAATTTTTATTTTGTTCCATATTTTATCTCATCTAGGGATAAAGGTCCATCTAGGACCTTCTAATATGTTCCCTTTCGGAGCCGTTGGTAGTGGTAGCCGGGCACCATCTGTTTCTCCTGGTGTGACACTGTAGGATCACCACTGGGCTGAGAACCACAAGGTCGGCAGTTCAAACCCACCACCTGCTCCTGTGAAACCCTACATAGGGTTACTGTGAGTCAGACAACAATTAGTCTGTTGGACTAGTTGATTCCAGATATCTTCAATTCTCATCAGTCTTCGTTTCTTCTGCAAATGGCAAGACCAATAGTTGTACCTTAGTGACTGCTCATGAGCTTTTAAGATCCCAGATGCTACTCACCAAAGTAGGTTGTAGAACATTGTCTTTGTGGACTATGTTATGCCAATTGACTATGGTGCCCCCTGAGACTATGGTCCTGAGCCCCCAGGCCCAGCAACTCATTGCCTTAAGATGTTTAATAATATCTAAGAAGTTTTCATCATTTTGCCCACTGTATGCTCCACCTTATTCATAGTTGTGTTTGCAGTAAAGGTGAATACCCATGCAGAAGTATCCTCTTTCAAACCCTTATATATTTGTGGGTATACTCCCACTCTTCCTCCCATACCTATTCAGCCTGTGTCATGTATACTGTTGCTCCAAGATTGTGTCTATAACAGAACTTGCCTCTATCCCCTTTAGTCCTTGAATACCTCCCAATGTCTTCACCTGCCTTCATCATTCTTCTGCCAACATCCCTCTTCTTGTATATTGCCCTCTCCGTCACCCAAGTTAACACGAGTCTAAGCTCTAACCAGTGAATTACTCTCCCCTCCCACCCCTGGTAACCATCAAATAATGTTTCTTTTAGCATAAAAACCTTTTCTTGAGTTTTTCCAATAGTACTCTCATACAATGTTTGTCCTTTTATCATTGACTAATTTCATTCAGCATAATGCCCTCTAGGTTCCTCCATGTTATGAGATATTTTGCAGATTCATCGTTATTCTTCAACAGTGCTTAATATTCCATTGTGTGTATGTACCAAAGTTTGTTTATTCATTCTTACATCGATGGGCATTTAGGCTGCCTCCATCTTTTTGCTATTGTATATAGTGCTGCAATGAACATCCGTGTGCATTTATCTACTCGTGTCCAGGTTCTAATTTCATGTGGATCTGTACCAAGTAGAGCGATTGCTGGATCATATGGTATTTATATTCCCAATTGTCTGAGGAAGTGCCACACCATTTTCCACAGTGGTTGAACCATTTTACAGTCCCACCAGCAGTGTAGGAGGGTTCCAGTCTCTCCACACCCTCACCAGCATTTGTTGTTTTCTATTTTTTTTTTTTTTAACTTTGCTATTAATGCTAGGGTGAGATGATATCTCATTATGGTGTTGATTTGCATCTCTCTAATGGCTAATGTGAAGGAGCTCTGGTACCGTAGTGGTTATGAATTGGGCTGCGAACTGCAAGGTCAGCAGTTCGAAACTACCAGCTGTTCCGCAAAAGAAAGATGAGGTGTTCTGCCCCCGTAAAGATTTACAGCCTCAGAAACACTGTACAGGGTTGTTATGAGTCCGAACCGACTCCACGGCATACAGCCTACCAATGGCTAATGTGAGGTTGGCCCAGGATAAGGCAGTGTTTCATTCTGCTGTGCATAAGGTCTCTATGAGTCGGTACCAACTCGATGGCACCTAACAACAACAATAATGGCTAATGATCATGAACATCTCTTCATGTGTTTGTTGGCTGCCCCAGCTTCTTTGGTAAAGTGTCTATTCATGTCTGTGCCTATTTTTCAACTGGATTGTTACTCTTTTCTTGTAGAGTTGTCATTTTCTATAAATTTTAGAGATTAATCTCTCATCTGCCCTACAGTTCTTTTGTTGTGTTGTTGAGTGCCGTCGAGTCAATTCTGACCCATAGCGACCCTGTAGAAGGTTTCCGAGGAGCAGCTGGTGAGCTCGAACCGCCGACCTTGCAGTTCAAACGGCTTTGCAGTCTGGCGCATTAACCCACAGCGCCACACCAGGACTCCTCAGTTCTTTTGTAGGTAGGTGCTATATTCTTAGTATTCCTCACCTAGTCTGGTACAGTATGTGGCATATGGTAAATGATCAGGAATTATTTACCTAGGTCTGAGGTCTGCCTTCCAATGAAGTCTTCTAAATTTCAATACAGAAAAAGATTCATTCTATGCAAGATCTAGAGCTTTGTGGTTACTTATTTTCCCCAAAAAAATTTATTATGGACAATTTCAAATATACAACAAACTTGAAATAATTTTAGAGTGGATACATTGTTATGGATAATCTAGATCCTACCATTAATACATTACTATACTGGTTTCATCACTTCCCTCTTCACCTATTCATCCCTCTCTCCATATATCTATCCATTCCCTTTTTTGAAGTTGTTTCAAAATATGTTGCAGACACTTTTCTCAGACAATTTCAGCATTGTCTGTCATTAACTGGAGTTCAGTGTTTGTTCACAGTTCTTTTTTCTCTTGAGGTAAAACATGTAATGAGATACCCAAACTTTCATTGTAAGCCTTTTATCACCACTCCAGAAGTTGACTCATGCACCTTTCCACACAATCCCACCCGCCACCCCTAGAGACAACCATTATTCAGATGTTTTGCCTGTTATTGATTAGTTTGGCCTGTTGTAGAACTGCATTGAAATGGAATCATGTAATAGGAGCTCTTTTGGTTTAAACTGTCATTTATTCTGCATAATGGTTTTTTTCTTTTGAGAAACATCCATGTTGTTGCATGTATCAGCAATTTGTTCTTTTTTATTGCTAACATTATAAAACTGTGTCGTATTTATTTATCCATTCTTCTATCGATGGACACTTGAGCTATTTTCAGTTAATGGCTATTATAAATAAAGCTGCTATTAACGTTCTCATATAAATCTTTTGTGGACTTATGCTTTCATTTTTCCTGAGTAAATACCTAGGAGTGGAAATGCTAGATCATAGGAAAGATGTAGCTTCGTTTAATAAGAAACTGCCAGACCTTTCCCCAAAGTGGTTATATCATTTTACACTCCCACCAACAATGTATGAGGATTCCAATAGTTTGTGTTACTTTTGTAGCATTCTGCTTCAATTACAGGCTTAACCTTGTTTTGCATCCATGAAAAGTATTTACCCTTGTACTTACAGAAGGGTAAAGCCTGGCTGTTTTTAGTTTATTATTTAAATCCTCCTCCTAGTCTGCTGACTACAAAATGTATATCCAAATTCTGGAAAGTTGCTAAAGTGTGAGTCAGCATTCTGTAATAATAGCTTTTCCTGAAAGCTGTGAGTGCCAAGCATTTTGCATGCATTATCTCACTTAACCCATACGACAACCCTGCGAGGTAAAGACACTGTCATCCATTATAATTAAATCATTGTACAATAGTATAGGAGACCTATACTATAGGATAAGCACTGGACTGCTAACCACAAGTTCGGCACCTCAAACCCACTCTTTGTAAACCCTATACAGGGTCACTACGAATTGGGACTAACTCAATGGCACACAACAATAACAACAACATAATAGTAGAAGGAGCCCTGCTAACGTAGTGGGTTTTAGAGTTGGGCTGCTAACTACAAGGTCACGAGTTTGAATCCACCAGCTGCTCTGTGGGAAAAAGATAAGGCTTTCAACTCTCGTAAAAACCCCATACAGGGTTGCTGTAAGTTGGAACTGACTCTGAGGTATACCATCACCACCACCACAATAATACTGCATACATCATTTATGGATGAGGAAATTGAGGCCCAGAGAGGTTACTTAAGTTACTCAGTCATATAGCTGTGACTTGAACTAGACACTATGCTTTAATGTTATTGTATAATGTTCTTTGTACAGAGACTTGTTGTTAAGTGCCGTCAAGTTAGTTCCGACTCATAGCAACTCTGTATAGGGTTCCCGAAGAGCAGCTGGTGAGTTGTAACCGCTGACCTTGTGGTTTAAACCAACCTTGTGGTCCAGTGCTTATCCTACAGCGCCGCACCAGAGGAAAAAAAAATGTTTCCTAACTGAAAGGCTCATCAAAACCCCGCCCCCCTTATTTTATAGTTGAGTATCCTGGGTCCAGAGAGGAGAAGGGACTTGTCTGAAGTTATCCAAGTTTAACCAAGTCAAGTGAACCAAGAAGTTACTGCGTGAGAGCGGTCTCAATCCAAGACTCCCCTCCCAGTCAGCAAACCTTTCTACTCCATGATTTCCTTCAGTGCTTCTGGAAATGCAGATTTTATTTATAGCTTTTTAGCAGTGACAAGGCCTGAAATCACTTTGAGATCATTGAAAGAAGTGAGTAGATGATGGGTCTAAAAGGGTAAAGTAAGACCAACCTTCTTTTGGCCAGGATGTAGGTCATAAATTAAATGGTCAAGCTTTTGTCAATTCCTACCTAGAGATTGTTTTTAAATATTTCTCCTACCCATTCAGTTGTATCTGGAAAAGGAAAGAAAACAATGTGGATAATTGGGGCGTTCTGTGGGAAAGGAATTGAAAGCAAGAATTCCTGAGAGCCCGTTTTCTTGGACTCCTGCAGCACCATCTAGTGGACATCTTCATCCAGAATGGGTTCCGTCAAGTGTTTAGTCCTGGTGTGGTCTGAACCGAACCGAACCACAAGGTGTGCGGTTCATGCTCACCAGCCACTCCTCAGAAACCCTATACAAACTCACTATGAGTCGGCATCAACTCAACAGCACACAACAACAACAATATTAGTTAGTCACTTGGGATTCAAATGGGATTTAGGACCTGCCTTAGGGCCTGAGATCTGAAGGCCTGAAGTCAGAGTTCTGAATCCATCTTGGAGCCACCTGAGTACCTGACACAATATTGACACCATTTTGTCATGCTCATCAATGTGACACTTCCGGGAGATCAGAGAGGGATATTTTGCACCCAGGAGAGGTAAAACTTCACAGGTGAAAAGGGCCTAAGGAACTCAGCTCCCGGCAGCTGAGTTGTGTAAATGAAGGGCAGCTACCTCTTACCTCCTTTACTTTTTCCTAGCCTGTTGTTAAGTGCCCTCCAATTGGTTCCCACTCATAGCAAACCTGTCTAGGGTTCCCAAGGCTTCAAGTCTTTGCAGTAGCAGAAAAACAAAGCCTCATCTTTCTCTCACAGAGGACCTGAGAAAATATCCCCTGACTATTGTTTCTGCAACATTTTATCTTTGATCTATTGAAAAACAATCTCAGTGATTCA
This sequence comes from Chrysochloris asiatica, assembly GCF_000296735.1. Lineage (NCBI taxonomy): Eukaryota > Metazoa > Chordata > Mammalia > Afrosoricida > Chrysochloridae > Chrysochloris > Chrysochloris asiatica. The sequence continues at coordinate 59,355 of NW_006408749.1, forward strand.
GTGGTTTTAAGGGGAGTCCTGGTGTGGTGCTGTAGGGTAAGCACTGGTCTGCTAACCACAAGATCAGTAATACAAACCCACCAGCAGCTCCATGGGAGAAAGATGAGGCTTTCTGCTCCTGTAAAGGTTTACAGCCTCGGAACTGACTCCACGCCTACAATGTTTAACATTTATCTACTGTGATTTTTTTTTTTTCCTTTAAGTTTTTATTGTGGATTGAGTGAAACTTTACAAGGCAGATCATCAGTTTTACATTCAACAAATCATACACCTTGTTTCATGACAATGATTACATTCCCCTCCGTGTACCAGTTAACGGTATTTCTCTCTATTCACTTTAGCTCTTTTTTTTTTTTTTCTTTTTTTTACACTCAGTCATATATAATAATTTACACCACCAAAGGGCACATTCTGCAAGTCTGCCTCCTGGCCACTATCTCTTAGTCCCTCTCTTCCCATGAATCTAGAGTCCTCAGCTGCTCTCTCTCTCCATGTCGCCATCTCTGGTGTCACTGCTTCTCTGGATAAGGTCTTGCATTCTGCTTGTGCCCTATGGTGAATTTTGTGATGTTCTTTGGACTCCAGACAAAGACGGTTCTGATGATGTCAGTCTATTTCCCACCTCTGTTTTATGTTTGCTGCATATGCTGAATAAAATCTTATTTTCACTACTGTAACTTTGTGGTAATGTTTCCCTAGGACAAACCAGCATTAATAGAGTTAACATTCTGGCAAAGGGTGTGTGTATGTGTGTGTGTGTCTGTGTAGGAGGGGGACACTACCAGACCATTACAAGCTGTGGTAAAGGCCCACCCACTCAGTTTTATCTGAAAAAGGAAAGAACATGTGGATAATTGGGATATTCTGTGGGAAACGAATAGTGTGTAGTGCTTGAGAGAAGGAATCTTGGAGGCACATTGGCTAAGTGCTTGGTGGCTAACCAAAATAAGGTTTGGTTGTTCAGGTCCACCCAGCTGCTCTAGGGAGAAAGACCTAATGGTCTATTTCCATAAAGATCATTGTTATTGTTAGGTGCCATTGAGTAGATTCTAACTCATAGCTACCCTATGTGCAAAAAACCAAACTACTGCCCAGTCCTGCGTCCTCCTCACAATCATTGTTACACTTTAGCCCCTATTGGCTGCTGCCTATGTGCCAGTCCATCTTGTTGGGTGAGTGGGTGGGGGGTCTTCCTCTTTTTCACTGACTCTCCACTTTGCCAAGCATGATGTCTTTCTCCAGGGGACTGGTCCTTCCTGATAGCATATCTGAAGTATGAGATACAAAGTAGTCTAACACAGATTTGGTTGTTCTTCTGGCAATCCATGGTAATTTCAATATCCTTCTCCAACACCATAACTCAAATTGCATCAATTATTCTATGGTCTTCCTTATTCATTGTCCAACTTCCACATGCATATGAAAACAATTGAAAATACCATGGCTTAGGTCAGGCACACCTTATCTTTGCTCTTGAACATTTTAAAGAGGTTTTGTGTAGCAGATTTCCCCAGTGCAATATGTCACTTGATTTCTTGACTATTGCTTCCACGAGTGTCAATTGTGGATACAACTAAAATGAAGTCTTTTCTCCATTTATCAGAACTTTTGTGTTGTTTTGATTGAGGTGCAATCCATACCGAAGGCTGTGGTCTTTGATCTTCATCAGTAAGTACTTAAAGCCCTCTTCATTTTCAGCAAGCAACGTTGTATCATCTACACATTGCAGTTTGTTAATGAGTCTTCCTCTTCATCCTGATGCCAAGTTTTTTGTAGCGTAGTGGTTACGAATAGGGCTGCTAACGTCAAGGTCAGCAATTCAAAACTACCAGCTGTTTCACGGGAGAAAGATGAGGCTTTCTGCTCCCATAAAGATTTACAGCCTTGGAAACCCAGTACAGAGTCGCTATGGGTCGGAACCGACTCCACGGCACATAACAACAACAAACCCAGCTTCTCAGATGTATTTGCTCAGCATACAGATTGCATAAGTATGGTAAAAGAATACAGCCTATGGATGGTGAAAGTGGCATACACCCTTCCTGATTTTAAGCCCTTAGACCACCCTTAATCCCACCAACACCTTGATCTGGTTCACAGGAGAATCCCAAGGGTGTTGCATGCAACATCTTTCATTTTACAGGCGCTCAAAGGAGACAGACTTGAGCACAGACAGTGGGGAGACCTACTAGACCAAGCTAGAAGAGCCGGGAGTGGAATGCATCCTTTGAACTGTGAAGCTCCTAGGTCCAGAGAAAGACTGATGACAACATATAGGGAGAGCTTCAAGGAATACTGGGCCTACAGATGTTGACAGGAGACAAGGACCTTTAATCAGAGTCAACAAAGAAGAAGCCTTCCTGAGAGCGGGCACTCTTAATTTGAACTTCTTTCTGTGCTGTGAAAGAATCCATTCCTTGGTGTTAAAGCCATCCACTTGTGGTATTTCTATTAAAGCAGCACTAGAGAACCAAGACAGGGTCACTATGAGTCAAAATCAACTTGATGGCACCCAATAACAACAGTGTTTTAAAGCTGCAGCCCCAGCCTCAAACAAACCTGGGGTTTAGTTCTGGCATGACCTTCAATACCAGCTGGGTTACCTTGAGCAAAGTCATTTGGCTTCTTCTGCCCCAGTTTCCTCATCTGCAAAATGGAGATACTGATAAAAGTGTTGACCAAAAGGTTTTGTGGAAAGAATTGACTCGGATGATGTCTGTAAAAGATTCAGCATAGTGCCTGGAACACATTAAATGCTCAATAATGTTAGCTGTGGTTGCTATTCCATCATTAACAATAAGCAGATGGTGCTGTGGGAACTAGGGGAGGGGTATTGAACTCAACCTTAGAGAACTCAGGGAAGGCTTCACTGGGAATATGACAACTGAGATTGGTTTTGAGTGGGAACTAGCCACTTGGGCCTTTTGTCTGTATGGAAAGCAATGTCAGCAACATATGGGGAAAGAAAACAACAGGGTTCACCTCACCTCACCCCATCATAAGAGATGGCATGGCGTCCTTTGTCTCAGGGGTACCAGGGGTTTCAGTAAGGGCCTCTGCGCTGAAAGATGATATGGGAACATTTAGGAATTATTGGAATCTGGACACAGGCCACGTAAGAAACTTCCCATGGTGGAGAGGCAGAGCTTGACTTGAAATTAAATGCGAAGAGAAAAATCAATACCAGTTGTGTCAACTACCATCTGTTTGTTTTCATTTTGACTTTATTCCTGGGCAGTAATGCTTCAATGGTTCTTTATTCTGCCAGCAGCATGTCAAATAGGCATGACGGGGCCTGATAATTTTCCACTGCTCCAAAATGTGAACAGTCCTGGGCTAACACACACCATGATTATGTCTGACTCTGTTCATATTGTTCTTCCTTACATACCCTTAACTCTTCCAGGTTATCCAAATTTTGCTCATCTTTCATGGCCAAGATGTTCTCCTTTTATTTAATCATTGATTCATTAAGCAAACATCTTCAGAGTCAGTACTATGTGACAGAAACAATAGTCAGCATTAGTGATAGAACAGTGTATAAGACCAACACAGTCTCCACCTTCACAGGGCCTACAGTATGCATGGGACTACAACTATGGAAAGAAATCATTGTCATCATGTGTTACCAATGCTTTCCTACAAGAGGAACGCATCTAGATCAGTCCTTCCTAACACTTTTCATCTCATTGCACAAGGAGATTGTGCACGTGACCCACTAGGTTTAAAAAGGACAAGAAAGCAATCTGCTGGAAGCTCTGGCCTTCCCAAGGATGGAGGGCATCAATATTTCAGGCATGCCTGGAATGTCTTGGAGATCTCTGGTCTAGATCCTCAAGGTATGGTCAGTCCATGAGATTCCTATTGCTCTCACCCCACTTTGTCCTGAAGGACTGATGGGACACAGTCTTGCCCCTTTCGCATTAGACTCAGGTTTCAGGCCCCAAGGAAGCCTTCCCAAACAAATGAAGCCTGAAATTGTCTGTCTTTCCCAAACATCTACATACGTGGAGTCTTTAACTCACAGTTTCGCTTCCAATTTACCACCATTGGCTGATATTATGTGCTGATAGCACAAGACCTTCTTTTCTCTCGGAGTCCCGGTGTGGCGCTGTGAGCTAATGCGTCAGACTGTGAAGTTGTTTGAACTACAAGGTCGGTGGTTCAAGCTCACCAGCTGCTCCTCGGAAACCCTATACAGGGTCGCTATGGGTTGGAATCGACTCGAAGGCACTTAACAACAACAACAACAATAGCATCTAGCAGTACTAAGCAAGAGATAACACAGAAGTACTTCTTGTTAAGACATTCAAGACAAAGGGAAACTAGTAATATTGGAATTAATAGGCCCGTAAAGATTATGTATATTTGCATGCCTTGGAAAGCCTCGGGGCAGTTCTACTTTGTGCTGTAGGTTTGCTCTGTGTCGGAATCCATTCGATGGCAATGGATAAAACAGACATGGCTTTGCTATCTAAGGAAATCCAATACCCAACTCATCTTTGCAAACTAAAAGTTACCCAACATTTCAAGAAACAGAATGAAGTCAGCAACTCAAGCTAACATACTTTTCTTCTTTACTCTGGGAGACAGGATGCTGAATCCCATTGGCTCCCAGGCAATTTTGGAGTTTCTGTTCGTTGAGCAAAAAAACAAAAGCCAACCAGGAGGAGGGAGATATGTTTGAGAGAGCTATTGATTATACCATCAGTGAAAGACAAGAGTTCACAAGCAGAGAGAGCACAGGGTGCCTCTTGCAAAGAAAACAAAGACTCCCCTTGAAATGAAACAGAAGCCTCCATACCCTTTCCTGCACTTGGCCTCCCTAAGAAAGATTAATCTTCTCACTATCATCAATGTTGATGGCTAATAAAATGCAGATCTGGATAAGTAATGAGGTGACCTAGAGGAAGGCTGGGTATCAAATTTGACAGATAATAGCTTGAATCTTAGTACATTGCTCCCTCAAGTAGTTTATGACTTAAATAGTCACTGCCTAGCAGGAAGGCTTCCTGTTTCTCTGATCCTGCCCCTCACCCACTCCTGCTTCCATATGTAAACATGTGCTTGTTCACCTCCTGAAGTGAATGTTGGAATGGGAATACTCTCTATCCTACGAACATTGAGGTTTAGATAAGAAAGGTATTTATTTATGAGCTGTTAGCCATGAAAAAAAAAGTATATGTGTGCATATATGTAATACATATATAGTACATATATCTAATAGAGAGTATCTTCTCACTCCTAGATCCTGTTTTGATTTTACAAAGGATCCTGTTTTGATTTTACTGCGTAAGCCACTCTGGAGAGAAACACATGGGGGTGAAATAGACCACATCCTCTCTTTTTTTCCTTTTTTCCTTTTTCCCTAGGAGTCCCCTGAGTCCTGGTGTGGTGCTGTGGATTAATGCACTAGACTGCAAGGTTGATTTGAACTGCAAGGTCGGTGGCTCAAGCTCACCAATTGTTCCTCAGAAACCCTATACAAGGTCGCTGTGAATCACAACCAACTTGATGGTATGTAACAATAACAACAACAAAGGAGTCTCCTGATGCCTCTTTGATTTGTTACACCTTCAAGGCAAAACCATGAATTGGATGAAGATGATTTTTAGCACCCCTAGGAGTCCTGGTGTGGCGCTGTGGGTTAATGCGCCAGACTGCAAAGCTGTTTGAACTACAAGGTTGATGGTTCAAGCTCACCAGCTGTTCCTCAGAAAACAGGGTCGCTGTGGATCGGAATCGACTCTACAGCACTTAACAACAACAACAGGTGCTAAAAGTGGAACAGGAGTACTCTCTATCCAAAGAAAAAGATTGTTTTGTTTTTTTTTACTTTTTATTGTGAATTGAATGAAGATTTATAGACAAGATCATCAGTTTTACATTCAACAAACACACACTCTGTTTCATCTCAGTGACTGTAATCCTCTCCGTGGAACAACATTCTTCCGGTTTCCTCCCTATGGCTCTTATTTCCCTTCCACCCACCTTCCCGTCCCTTCTTGTCATTGTCCTTAAATATATGTTGCCCCTGTGATTTTGAATGATTTACCATTCCATCATTTATAGTGAGCATATCTTACTAGTGTTGGTGCTCCCTCTATATACCTATTTTCTGCTTGACTGAAAGTTGTTCTCCTATATGCCTATCTACTGCTTGGCTGAAAGAGGGTATGTTCCTTTCCAGACCTGAAATGTGGTCAAAGGCCACAGTCTCAGGTTCTTCCTATCTCTTTCAGTTCAGTAAGCCTTTTTTCTTTTTTTTTTTTTTTTAAGGTTTTTATTGTGGATTGAGTAAAAGTTTACAGGCAGATCATCAGTTTTACTTTCAACAAACCTTGTTTCATTACAATGATTATAATTCCTTCCATGTACCATCAGTTACCAGTTTTTCTCTATATTCACTTTAGCTCTTTTTTTTTTTTTTTAATTTTTTTTAACACTCAGGCTTATATAAGAATTTACACCACCAAAGGGCACATTCTCCAAGTCTGCCTCCTGGCTGCCAGCTCTCAGTCTTTCTCTTCCCATGAATCTAGAGTCCTCAGCCACTCCCCCTCTCCATGTCCCTATCTCTGCCTCCATCTCTGGTGTCGCTGCTTCTCTGGATAAGGTCCTGCATTCTGCTTGTGCTCTTCTCCCTTGATGGTCCTAGGGTCGTTTGTTTCTGGACTGTGAGATTAACTACTCCCCTGTTTTTTTGTGGGGTTTTTTAAATGTTTTTATTGTGAATTGAGTTTACATGGGAGAACATCAGCTTTACATTCCTTCGATTGTATTTCACTGCATTGCAATGATTACAATCCCCTCTGTGCATCATCATTCAACAGCATTTGCTTCCATTCCCTCTGTTGTTATTTTTTGGTATATATATATATATATATTTGGATGTACACCGAATCACTCAGGAATATATAACCATTCAAACAACCAAAGGGTACAACCTACAAGCCTGCTTCTGGCCATCAGCACACAGCCCCTCTCCCTCCCTGAGTCCAGAGTCCCCAGCTGCTCCATCTCTCCACTTTATCATCTCTGCCTCCATCTCTGGCATCGCTGCTTCTCTGGGTAGGGTCCCACACTCCACTCTTCTGCCTTGATGGTCCCAGGGTCCTCCGCTCCTGGACTACAAAATCAACCACTCCCCTCCTTTTGTTACAAAACATGTACCTTTACATTTTCAACACTCACAATCAGTCCTGATGGCAATTATTCACTACTGAACCACAAGAGTCTTATTCCCATCTCCTTTCACCAGCCCCATCCAAACAGGTTGGAAACCACTCAGCAGAGAGTCTACCTTCTCCCACACCCTTTGGAACTAGGCTTCCTCTTGAAAGATTGTAAGCCAGTCACTTTGTGCCTTTGTAGCCCCCCATTTTGGGTAGCCAATGTCTGAGTTGCCCATCTCTGTCAACTCTGTGTACAGAGAGGGTGACAATGATCCTCACTGTAAAGATTCAATCCCTCTTTTGAGCTACTGCATCCGTAAGTGTAGGTAAAGTTAATCAAATTGTAGCGGATTACTCTTTTTTTCCTCTTTCTTCCTCTAATTAAGTTTTGATCATCCAGCCATTGAAGCCAGGTAGAATAGGTACTATCTGCAAGTATGGGTGTTCTTGTGCATCTCCCCTCACTTCATAACAGCTGGACGTGTCACTCTCCGCTCTAGTCCTCTGTGGCCCTGTCCCTGTCCCAGGGTTCAGAAATCCCCAGGTCTCGCCATACTCCTCCATTTTTATTACAAAGCTTCTACGTTTACAATTGTGACAGTCACAATTAGTCATGATAACAATTACTCACTATTGAATCATAAGAATCTTATCCCCATCTCTTTTCACCAGACCCATCTAGACAAGATGAAAACTATTCAGTGGGGATTCTTTTTCCCCCATACACTCTTAAACTAAACTCCCCCTTGAAACCTTGTAAGCCAGTCATTTCGTGCCTTTATCACCTCCTTATTTTAGGTAGTCAATGTCTGAATTGCCCATCCCTATCTACCCTGTGTACAGAGGGGATAGCATTGATACTTGATGTGAAGACTCCTTCCCTCTTTGTTGGTATTTAGAGTTACTACCTCCATGAGTATAGGTCAAGTTCATCAAATTGTAGCAATTTACCCTTGTTTCTTAATCAAAAATGGTTTGTTTTTTGTCTTCCTCTAGTCGAATTCTGATTATCAAGCCATCGAGGATAGGTCAAATGGGTACTATCTGCAACTTTGGGTGTTCTTGTGCATCTCCTCTCACTTCGTATCAGCTGGGTGCTTCACTCTCAGCTATAGCCCTCTGTGTCAGTAATACATTTTTGTTTTTGTTTCAATAATTTTGAGTTTGGTTCCATACATTATGCTGCTCTATCCAGGACCTTCTAATGTAGCCTGTTCAGTGCAATTGGTTGTGGTAGTTGGGCACCATCTAGTTCTTCTGGTCTCAGGGTCGTGGAGACTGATGTTCACATGGTCCATTAGTCCATTCGACTAATTAATTCCAAGTATTTTCAATTCTTGTCACTCTTCTTTCTTCTGCACATGAAGAGATCAATAGCTGCACCTTAGATAGTCACTCATGAGCTCTTACTATACCAAAAGCTACTCACCAAAATAAGACGTAGAACTGTGTCTTTGTGGATTTTGTTGTGACAAATTGATCATGGTGTCACCCGAGACAATGGTCCTGAGCCCCCAGGCTCAACTACTCATTGCCATAGATGTTTGATAATATCTAAAAA
>NW_006408749.1:68615-69804 GCF_000296735.1 Chrysochloris asiatica
CTGGTCCTGGGCCAACCTCACAATTGTTGCCACACTTGAGCCCATTGATGCTGCCACTTTGCGAATCCATCTCGCTGAGGGTCTTTCTCTTTTTCTCTGACCCTCCACCTTACCAAAAATGATATCCTTCTCCAGCAGTCACTGGTCCCTCCTGACAATATGTCTGAGTAGGAGAGAAGAGGTTTGCCCATCCTGGCCTCCAAGGAGCACTCTGGCTGCATTTCCTCCAACACAGATCTGTTTGTTCTTTTGGTAGCCCGTGGCACTTTCAGTATTCTCCTCCAACACCATAACTCAAAAACATCAATTTTTCTATTGTCTTCCTTATTCACTGTCCAGCTTTCGCATGCATATGAGGTTACTGAAAATACCATGGCTTGGGTCAGGTGCACCTTAGTCCTCAAGCTGACTTTTCTCTTCAACACTTTAAAAAGGTCTTGTGCAGCAGATTTGCCTAATGCAATACGTTGTTTGATTTCTGGGCTGTTACTCTAGGGTTGTGTATATATCACTATTTACATCTTTCCCCATTAGCCCATTATCTTCATTATTCTTCTGCCAGCCTCTCTCTTCTAGCATATTGCCCTCCCCCTTCTTGTCACCAAGCTAACCCTTTAGCCTATGTTGTTGTTGTTGCTGTTGTTAAGTGCCATATAGTCGATTCCGATCCATAGCAACCCTGTATAGCATTTCCATATATAAATTACCATAAATTACTCTCCCCTCCCCCCCTCCCCATGGTAACCATCAAAGAATGTTTCTTTTAGTCTGGAAACCTTTTCTAAAGCTTTTACAATAATGTTCTCATACAATATTTGTACTTTCGTGATTTTCAGAGTAGGTAAACCATTTTACAGTCCCACCAGCAATGTAGGAAGGACCTAGTCTCTCCACATCCTCACCAGTATTTGTTGTTTTCTGTAATTTTGAACTTTGCTGTTAATGTTGGTATGAGATGATATCTAATTGTTGTTTTGATTTGCATCTCTCTAATGGCTAATGTCCTGGCGTGGTGCTGCAGGTTAATGGACTAGACTGCAAGGTCGGTTTGAACTGCAAAATCCGTGGTTCAAGCTCAGTAGTTACTCCTTGGAAACCCTATACAGGGTTGCTATGAGTCGGAACTGATTCGACAGCACTTAACAACAGCAACAAATGACTAATGATCTTGAACATTTCTTCATATATT
>NW_006408749.1:73759-82584 GCF_000296735.1 Chrysochloris asiatica
TGACTAAATATTTGGAAGTAGTTCATCATTCCTTCTTCCTAGTCTGTCTTCATCTGGAAGCTCATCTGAAACCTGTCCACCATGGATGACCCTGCTGGTATTTAAAATACCGGTGGCATAGCTTCCAGAATCACAGCAACTCACAAGCCACTACAGTACGACAAACTGACAGATATGTGGTGGTAAGATTACTCCCCGTTATTTGTTTTAGTTTTTGTTGTGAATTGAGTAATAGTTTATATGGAGGAACATCAGTTGCACACTCGTCGTTTCATTGCAATGATTACAATATCCTCTGTGCATCATCCTTCAACAGTATTTGCTTCTATTCCCTCTGTTGTTGTTTGTTATTTTTGTTTTGTTTTGTTTTTTTTTGTGGAGGGGGATGTACACAAAAATACTCAGGAATATATAATCATTTAAACAACCAAAGGACACATTGTGCAATCCTGCCTCCTGGCCACCATCAGCCTTTCTCTTTCCATGAGTCTAGAGTCCTCAGCTACTCCCTCTCTCCATGTCCTCATCTCTCCCTTTACCTCTTGTGTCTCTGCTTCTCTGGATAGGGTCGCACATTCCGCTTGTGCTCTTCTCCCTTGATGGCCCTAGGGTCCTCTGTGTCTGGGCTATAAGATTAGCTACTCCCTTGTTTTTGTTACAGAACTTCTGTCTTTACTGTTGTGACAGTCGCAATTAGTGAAGATAACAGTTATTCACTATTGAATCATAAGAATCTTATCCCCATCGCTTTTAACCAGATTCGTGTAGACAAGATGAAAACTATTAAATGGGGACTCTATCTTCCTCTACACAGTCTTAAACTAAACTCCCTCTTGAAACCTTGTAAGCCAGTCACTTTGTGCCTTTATTGACCTCTCATTTTAGGTAGCCAATGTCTAAGTTGCCTGTCCCTATCTACCTTTATACAGAGGGGATAAGATTGATACTTGATGTGAGACTCCTTCCCTCTCAGTTGGTATTTTGAGCTACTACATCCATAAATATAGGTCAAGTTCATCAAATAGTAGCAATTTACACTTGTTTCCTTATCAAAAAAAATTTTTTTTTATCTTCCTCTAGTCGAGTTCTGATTATCAAGCCATTGAGACTTGGTCAAATGGGTACTAGCTATAAGTTTGGGAGTTCTTGTGCGTCTTCCCTCACTTCATATCAGCTTCCCTCACTTCACTACCTAAAATGAGGGGGCAATAAAGGCACAAAGTGACTGGCTTACAAGGTTTCAAGAGGAAGTTTAGTTTAAGAATGTGGGGGTGGGGGAGAAAGAGTCCCCACTGAATAGTTTTCTTCTTGTCTAGATGGGTCTGGTGAATAGAGATGGGAATAAGATCCGTATGATTCAATAATGAATAATTGTTATCATGACTGTAACAAAAACAGGCGAGTGGTTAATCTCACAGTCCAGAAACAGAGGACCCTAGGACCATCAAGGGAGAAGAGCACAAGCAGAGAAGCAGTGACCCCAGAGATGGAGCCAGAGATGGGATCATGGAGAGGGGGGAGGCAGCTGAGGACTCTAGATTCATGGGAAGAGACGGGCTTAGAGCTGGTGGCCAGGAGGGAGACTTGCAGAATGTGCCCTTTGGAGGTGTCCATTATTATATATGCCTGAGTGGGGATTTTTTGTGTGTTTTTTTAAAGCTAAAGTCAATAGAGAGAAATACTGTTAACTGGTGGTACATCTAGGGGATTATAATCATTGTAATGAAACAAGGTTTCTGATTTGTTGAATGTAAAACTGATGATCTGCCTGTGAACTTTCACTCAATCCACAGTAAAAACCTTAAAAAAGAAAAATAACTAAAAACAAACAAGCAAACAAAAGCATAAAAATGAAATTAAAAAAAAATAAAGAAAGAACAGGAGCTAACAGCAGAAAATTAAACATTATTCTCCTTCGCCACCTACTGGCCTCTTTCCTTCACAGCGCCTGAGAAATTTCACGATGGTTCTACTGTGTCTCTCTTTCCTATAACCAGTCTTTCCTTTTTCTTTCCCCTTTCATCTACCCCACAATTCCATGCAGTCACCTCTCCTAGTGAGAGCTAACACAGAGCTGGCCAGAGCTGATTTGGAGCAGGGCCTCTCCACTGACTCTTGATACCCTTAGGAGTGAGTGTCTTTCAAGAAACTTGCTGGTTCTGTCTGTATCTCATTCTCTCAGTATCTGTCTGTCTTTCTAGTGTTGAAGGTGAAAGCTACCCAACCTGACAAAGCAAAAGAAGAAGATATCCTATACAATAGGAGAGGGTTAGAGGAACCAACAGATAACCAGGAGCCTTTTTACTTAGTAACCTGTGGAGACTATCTCCTTGAGGTAAGTTATTACTGTGGTTTTATCCTAAAGAGGACCCTGGGTACCACAATTGGCTAAGCACTTGACTACTAGCCAAAATGTGGATGGTTTGAGCCCAACAAGATTTACCTTGAAGTCAGGACTGGTGATCTGCTTCCAAAATGTCACAGCCTTGAAAACCCTATGGAGCAATTCTACTCTGCACACATGAGTCATCATGTACCAGAATGGACTTGACAGCAAGAAATAATAATGAAAACAATCCTAAAGAGAGGCCCTACTAAAGGTATTTACAGATCTAGCTGTAAGACCACCATCCACCAATGCTAAGAGATGAGGCATGGGCACTGCTTGTGTTTACTTTTGTTTTTCTCTGTTAACCTCCTGTGTGAGTCCAATGCATATCCGGGTACAGAACCACTGGAAGGGACAAGAATGGCAGACTGGAGAACATGGAACTGGAACAGAAAAGTAGGTTGGGTAAAGGGAAGCTTTTTTGATTCAGGCACTTGAATGTCAAGCTGACATTGTGAGAAGGATTAGCATCAATAAGTAATTACGTTTGGAGCTTTATACAGATGATAGTATTATATTGGCAGTGAGACTTGCCAAGGATCCAGTGAAGAAGTTGGTGTAGTAGTTATAGGTGAAAGAAGGCAAGGGTCTGAATTATGGTAGTCATAGAGGAAAGAGAGTAAGAGATGAATTGAGGTTCATGAAGATATCACACCTTTCAAAAAACTAAGCCCAACTGCCAGCTTAGGATTTTTAGATTTGACTTTTCATGTGTTGCCCAGCTTCCTAAGGGTTAGTACAAACACTGAAATATACTAGCCTGCTATTGTCAGGTAATCAAGTTGATTCCAACTCATACCAACCTTATGTACAACAGAATGAAACAGTGAGTCATCCTCATAATTATTGCTACTTATAGTGCCCTGGTGTGGTGCTGTGGGCTAATGCGTCAGACTGCAAAATCTTTGAACTGCAAAGTCAGTGGTTTAGCCTCACCAGCTGCTCCTTGTGTAAGGCCCAATTGCCCTATAGTAACTAATTTTTAAGAAAGGATCAGGCTGAAGTGGGAAATGTTTAGCATCAACAACTCCCTTGGATTCAGAAACCCCCTTCCCCCTTAACTCTGGCTAAACTTGGCTTCTGTAACACTGCTTATGCAAATTCCTCACATCTGAGTAGGCCTGCCTGATTCACAAGATACTGTGGCCAGCAGCCAAGGCTAACCTTGAGAACAGCCGGCCAAAGTTAATCTTGAAAACTAACTGTCCCAGCAGATGTACCCCTATCCGCAAGTTAATCTTGAGAAGTAACTGTCCCAGCTGATGTACTCCTAGCCCCCACCCAAACAGCTCATGCATATATCATACCCTTGGTTTGTACAAGATAATGTCAGACTGCCTAAGTATAAATACTCTTTGAAAAACTGGGTTGGGGCTGCAGTTTTTCCTGCTTTTAGGGAGGCTGTAGTCGCTGGCCAGCTAATAAAGGTTTCCTTATGGATCCTGAGAGTCTTGAGTGGTCATCTGGGTAAATTGAGACGCAACACTTGGAAACCCTATACAGGGTCGCTATGGGTCAGAATCGACTCGATGGCACTTAACAACAACAACATAGTGCCATGGATTACTTGATATGACTCTTCTAGTTATAGTCTTAGTAACTCCCCTAGAATGATTGTTGCTGTTGTTGTTATGTGCCGTGGAGTCGGTTCCGACTCACAGCGACCCTGTACAGGGTTTCCGAGGCTGTAAATCTTTACGGGAGCAGGAAGCCTCATCTTTCTCCCCTGGAACAGCTGGCAGATTTGAACTGCTGACCTTGAGGCTCGTAGCCCAATTCGTAACCACTACGCTACCAGAGCTCCTTCCCCCGGAATGATGGATGGGTTTATTTTTAGTTAGCTGTCATCAAGTCAGTTCTGACTCATAGCAACTATATGGACAGTACAAGACCAGTGGTAGCCTCACAATTACAGCCATTGTGTCAATCCATCCCATTGGAGGTCTTCCTTTTTTAACTGACCTTCTACTTTACTAAGCATGATGTCCTTTTCTAGGTCCCTCCTGATAACATGTTCAAACTACATGAGATGAATTCTCATCATGCTTCTAAGATGCATTCTGGCTGTACCTATTCCAAGACACATTTGTTCATTCTCCTGGAAATCCATGGTACTTTTAATATTCTTCGCCAACACTACAATTCAAATGCATTATTTCTTCTTCCACCTTCCTTATTTATTGTAAGCTTTCACATGCATATGAGAGAATTGAAAATACCATGATTTGGATCAGGTGCACCTTAGTCCTCAAAGTGACATCTTTGTGTGTTAACACTTCAAAGAGGTCTAGTGCAGCAGATTTCCCCAAAGAAATATGTCATTTAATTTCCTGACTACTGCTTCCATGAGCTTTGTGGACCCAAGAAAAATGAAATCCTTAACTTCAGTCTTTTCTCTGTTTATTGTGTTGGTTGTGAGGATTTTTATTTTCTTTATAATATACTCCATACTGAAGGTTGTATTCTTTGATCTTCATCAATAAGTGCTTCGAGTACTCTTTGCTTTCAGCAAGCAAGGTTCCATCTGCATGTTGCAGGTTAATGAGTCTTCCTCCAATCCTGATACCATGTTCTCCTTCATCTAGTTTAGCATCTCAGATTCTTTGTTCAGCAAATAATAATAACAATGTTATCCATAGTTTGTTATGATCCACACAGTCCACTGGCAATGCATACTCAGTAAAGCAGAAGAAAATTTCTTTCTGGTGTTTCCTGCTTTGATGTCAGTAATGATATCTCTTATTCCATGTACTCTTTTGAAACCAACTTGAATTTTTTGGAGCTCCCTGTCAAGGCACTGCTGTAGCCATTTAAAAATTGTCTTCAGCAAAATTTTACTTGTGTGTGATATTAATGATATTGTTTGATGATTTCTTCATCCTGTTGGATCACCTTTCTTTGGAATAAGCACAAATAATGGATCTCTTCCAGTTGGTTGGTTGAATTTTGTCCCACCCCCACAGCTCCCCCACTAAAATATACACACATACAGTGAGTTAAAATCTGTCTGGACTCTGGCTATAGAATTAATTTTAATCAACTTTTAGAAAGGACCAATAAACCATTTTTGGGCATAATTTCCTTGCTTTTCATACACTTTGTCCATCTGTCAACAAGCTTCCTTTTGCCTTATTTAAAAAAAAAATGTTTTAGGCTGAGCTAGGAGCCACGAATTCACTGCTGTCTTCATTTCTTCATCAGAAGTGAGTCTTCATCCTTGAAGGGCTGCTTTCAGGGGACCAAACAGGTGGAAATCAGATGGAGCAAGATCAAGACTAAAAGAAGGATGCTTTAACACTTGAAAATGAAGTTTTTGCAGTGTCAACAGTGTGGGCAGAGGTGTGCAGACATGCATTGTCATGCAAAATCACATTCCCTTGGATAACCTGAGAGTAAATGGCAGAGTATGGAACCGAAACATCCTCGAGATGTTTCAAAAGTTCAAAAGTCAACCTTCAATGACATGGAGTGATGGAGCAGCTGGAGACTTTAGATCCAGAAAGGGAGAAGGACTGTGTACTGAAGACCCGGGGGTGTCGGAGGCAGGCTTGCAGGGTATACCCTTTGGTTGGTTGATGATGCATGGAGGGGATTGTAACCATGGCAATGAGACGATATACGATAGAATGAATGTAAAACTAATGTTCTCCTATGTAAACTATCACATAATTCACAATAAAACATTTAAGGAAAAAAAAAAAAAGTCCACTGTCAGCTGGAAAATTGATGCTTACAGTTTTCTGAGATTCTAAAGGGCCAGTATAGGAACGCTATCAGTAAAATGGTTCAACAATCAACGGTGCTTGTTACAGTGAGACACTCACTGAAGAGCTGAAGCCTAAACATTGGATTAAACACAGAGGACTCAAGGGTGTTGTGAACTGCATGAAAATGCATGGCCACACACCTCTGCCCACACCATTGATACAGCAAAAACTTCATTTTTTGAAAGCAACCCTTGACGATGAAGATTCACCTTTGATGAAGAAGTGAAGAGAGTGGTGCATTCGTGGCTCACAGTTCAGCCTAAAACATTTTTAAATAAGGGAATACAAAACTTGTTGACAGGTAGACAAAGTATATTGAACAGCAAAGAGATTATGTTGGAAAATGATGTATTTGTGTTTTCTGAAAGTTGATTCAAACAACTTCACAGCGTATGAATAATTTCTGACTCACTCTTGTATATATGTGCCAGTTTGGCTGGACCATGATTCTCAGTGACTTGGCAGTTATGTGATGATCCCCCATGATGGGATCTAATGTGATAAACCCAAAAAAGGATTAAGAGTGGGATATACAAAAAAAAAAAAAAATGACTGGGAGCGGGTTTTGTCATGCTTAATCCCACCAAGACCCTGATAGAATGTATGGGAGATTCCCAAGACTGTTGTTGTTGTTGTTATGTGCTGTGGAGTCGGTTCCGACTCATAGTGACCCTGTGCAGGGTTTCCGAGGCTGTAAATCTTTACGGGAGCAGAACGCCTCATCTTTCTCCCGCGGAACAACTGGTAGTTTCCAACTGCTGACCTTGCGGCCCGCAGCCCGATTCGTAACCACTACGCTACCAGAGCTCCCAAGACTATGACATGATAAAAGGAGAGAGACTTGAGCAAAGAGCGAGGGACTGGCTACCACCAAGAAAAAAGAGCCAGGAGTGAAGTGTATCCTTTGGACCTAGGATCCCAGCCCTCTGAAGTTCCTAGATCCAGGGAATGATTAATGTCAAGACACACAGAGATCTCCAGGGAATGCTGGGCCTACAGATCTGAGAGGACATTTCTCATAAGCGAGCACTCTGAATTCAGACATCCAGCCTTCTAAACTGTGAGAGAATAAATCTGTTAGTTAAAACCAGCCACTTGTGGTATTTCTTTTACACAGCATTAAACAACTAGGATAATTGATCAGGTAGATGACTTCCAAATTTCTTGGTCTAGGATTAGGAAGGGCTTCCAGCATTGCATCCGTTTGTTAAAACATCTCCATTAGTATTCTGTCAAGTCTTGGGGCACTTATGCCTTTAGTGCAGCATGTACTTCTTCCTTCAGTACTATTAGTTCTTAATCATATGCTACCTCTTGAAATGGTTGAGTGTCAACCATTTTTTTAGTACAGTGAATGTATATTCTTGCCATCTCCTTCTGATGTGCCTGTATCATTCAGTATCTGCATCATTCAATTTATACCCTTAGAATTCTTCAGTATTACAACTAGAAGCTTGAATTTTCTTCTCCAGTTCTTTCAGCTTGAGATATGCTGAGCATGTTCTTTTTGGTTTTCTAACTCCATGTCTTTGTACATTACATTACAATACTTTGTCTTCTAAAAATTTTATGTTAAGTTCTTTTATTTCATCATTTCTTCCCTTTGCTTTAGCTATTCTACATTCAAGATGGAATTTCAGAGTCTCTTCTGACCTCTGGTCTTTTCTTTCTTTTTAATGACCTTTTGCTTTCTTCATGTATAATGTCATCCCACAATTCATCTGGTCTGGGTGGGACCATGAAAATAGCATGTATGGATTTCTAACATGGATATTAGTTTCCCCATCCTACTGGGTTTCAAATGAACCATCTCAGAAGCAAGAATGGGGATCTCACTACCATCAAGAAAGAAGAGCTGAAACTCAATCCAGGAGTCAGAACTTTAACACCAGAGAAAGGGCAGAGAAACAGTGGCAGCAGCACCAAAAGCAAGATAGAGTGGTGGGCTTCCTAACCAATGGACAGAGAAAGTTGAGTGCCTTTGGGCATGAGGCACTTAATCAGGGGAGATAGATTTGTTGACCCACTGAGAGCCTTCAGGGGGAATAGAGTGCCCTTTGGGCATTTATCAGCAGTGCTAAAAGCACTTTGTAACATTGCCCAAGCAGGGCAGATACCAGGCAGCTGTGTGACTGAGAGGCCAAGGACCAGACAGAGGCATGCCTGTGGGCATGACTGATAAAAGGTGTCCATAACCAAAGAACTACATCATTTCTGACCCTGATTTATAACCTGCTGACTTCTCTAATAAACTCCATAATCATGAGTATTATGAGTTTCACATGGCCATTCAAAATGTAGAGAGTGCTGTGGGAGGGGCCACTGGTGTTAGGATTAACAAAGAAGGTTGGGGAGTGAAGGCATGTCTGATTCTGCCTCATAGAAATTGGCCTTTGGCTGATACTGAGTTTGACACCACTCTCGTGCCATTTTTAAAAAAAGTTTTTGTTGTGAATTTTGTATTAGTTTACATGGATGAACATTATCTTTACATTCATCCTATCGTATTTTGTTTCATTGCAATGATCACAATCCCCTATATGCATCATCAAACAACCAAAGGGTACACCCCACATGCCTGCCCCCCCACCCCCTGGCCACCAGCCCACAGCCCCTCTCCCTCCCTGAGTCTAGAGTCCCCAGCCGCTCCATCTGTCCACGTCATCATC
>NW_006408749.1:82749-84538 GCF_000296735.1 Chrysochloris asiatica
AGACCTGATAGCAATCATTCCCTACTGAACCACAAGAGTCCTTTCCCCTTCACCTTTTATTGATCCCATCCAGACAGGTTGGAATCAATTCAGTGGAGATTCTACCTTTCCCTGTATCCTGTGGAGCTAAGGTTCCCTATTGAAAGCTTGTAAGCCAGCTACTTCTTGCCTTTGTAGTCCCCCCATTTTGGGCAGTCAATGTCTAAGTTCCCCATCCCTGTCGACCCTGTGTACCAAGGGGGTGGTGGGAATGATCCTCAACGTAAAGATTTGTCCACTCTTTTGTCATACTGCATCCACAAGCATAGGTCAAAATCATCCACTTACAGTGGGTTACTCTTTCTTTTTTTGTTGTTATTCCTCTTCTTTCTTCCTCTAGTCATGTTCTGATCATCCAGCCATTGATGCCAGGTCAGATGGGTACTTTCTGCAAGTGTGGGTGTTCTTGTGCATCTCCCCTCACTTCATATCAGCTGGATGTTTCACACTCCATTCTAGTCCTCTGGGGCCATGTCCCAGCCCCTGGGCCCAGGAGTCCCCAGGTCTTGTCATACTGCTGGTTAACCAGGTCTCAATCCAGGTTAACAGGAGTCTATTGAATGTGGTCGGACTTAGTTCACAACTTCATTGCTGTTTTTCCCCCACTTCCCCTTATCAGTGACCAACATGGTCAGCAGCAGGACCATATATGCCTGCTACTCTATTCCATTTGAGTTTCAGTCTTGGGAGGGGGTTTGCCTTGAGGGGACCTGAACACTTGCCTTGATGGCTCCCCTGGGAACAACTTGCTTGTTCTGTTGTGCCTCAGTTTACCCAGATGACCACTCAAGACTCTCAGGATCGATAAGGAAGCCTTTGTTAATTGGCCAGCGACTACAGCCTCCCTAAAAGCAGGAAAAACTGCAGCCCCAACCCAGTTTTTCAAAGAGTATTTATACATAGGCAGTCTGACATTATCTCGTACAAACCAAGGGTATGATGTATGCATGAGCTGTTTGGGTGGGGGCTAGGAGTACATCAGCTAGGACAGTTACTTCTCAAGATTAACTTGCGGATAGGGGTACATCTGCTGGGACAGTTAGTTTTCAAGATTAACTTTGGCCGGCTGTTCCCAAGGTTAGCCTTGGCTGCTGTCCACAGTATCTTGTGAATCAGGCAGGCCTACTCAGATGTGAGGAATTTGCATAAGCAGTGTTACAGAAGCCAAGTTTAGCCAGAGTTAAGGGGGAAGGGGGTTTCTGAATCCAAGGGAGTTGTTGATGCTAAACATTTCCCACTTCAGCCTGATCCTTTCTTAAAAATTAGTTACTATAGGGCAATTGGGCTTACAGTTCTTGTAGTAGTCAGTTGGACTGCTGTTATTGTTTTTATTTTTCCTTCTGGTCTTTCTTTCAAGAAGTCTCTTCCATTCTTCTAGCTGCTGCAGACTGATCCACTTGTCCTTTCAAGTGGAAATGACCATAAGATTCCACCTATGGTCTTGTGCAATGCAAAGGCTCTGCAGGGAGCCTCCTTCACTGGGCAAGTTCTAGCCCCATTTTAGGTATTCCAATCAGTTACAGGCTGAAGACAGACTTACAAGCTTTCTGTGGTGATGTTTCTGGCTATTCCTCTCTCTCCCCTTCAAGTGTCTATTTTATAATAGTTGTTGTTGTTGTTGTCAGGTGGCTTCGAGTTGGAACCGACTCATAGCGATCCCATGCACAGCAGAACGAAACAATGTCCGATCCTGGGCCAACCTCACTGCCGCTGCCACACTTGAGTCCATCAATGATGCCACCTGGCTGAT
>NW_006408749.1:85058-85549 GCF_000296735.1 Chrysochloris asiatica
TTTATTGGTCCAGTGGTGAGGATTTTTGTTTTCTTGACATTGAGATGTAATCCATATCGAAGGCTGTGCTCTTTGCTCTTCATAAGTAAATGTTTTAAGTCCTCTTCACTTTCAGCAAGCATTTACAATAGTAGGCAAGGGAAACCAAGATTCGAAAGACAGCCAAGCATCTTAAAATCTTTTCCCCACTTTTACCCATTCACACCATACCTTAGTCTTTGTATGCATGAGACCTGTTGTTCCACGGTTGTGCTTACATCTTATTTACCTCTGCCCTATTTAGCCTATGTAAACCCGTGTAGCTATTCTCCCATCTGCCTTGTTTTTCCTTTTCCCTTCCCCTTCTAGTGTATGCACCCCCAGCACCAAACTATCCTGTGTCTATTCCCTACCCTGTGCTCCACCTTCCCCTCCCTCCCCTCACCCCACCTCATACACACTAGTAACCAACCACAACAAGAAAAAAAAATAATAATTTTTAAAAATTTAAT
>NW_006408749.1:85938-109045 GCF_000296735.1 Chrysochloris asiatica
GGCTCGTATTTCTTGTGGGTAAATACCAAGTAGAGGAATTGCTGGATCACTAGGTATTTCTATTTTCAACCTTCTGAAGAAGTGGCATATTGTTTTCCAGAGTTGTTGGACTATTTTGCAATCACACTAGCAATGTAGGAGGGTCCCAGTCTCTCCACATCCTTGCCAACATTTATTTTCCTCTACTTTTTTTTATTTAACAACAACAACAACAACTTTTTTTATCTTTGCTATTATTGTTGGTGTGAGATGATATCTCATTGTTGTTTTGATTTGCATCTCTCTAATGGCTACTGGAAGGAGCTCTGGTAGCGTAGTGGTTACGAATTGGGCTGCGAGCCGCAAGGTCAGCAGTTCGAAACTACCAGCTGTTAAGCAGGAGAAAGATGAGGCTTTCTGCTTCCGTAAAGATTTACAGCCTCGGAAATCCTGTACAGGGTTGCTATGAGTCAGAACCGACTCCACGGCACACAACAACAACAACAATGGCTACTGATAGGGAACATTTCTTCATATGTTTGTTAGCCACCTGGATCTCTTCCTTGGTGAAGTGTCTATTCATGTCCTGTGCCCATTTTTTAATTGGGTTATTTGCCCTTTTCTTGTAGAGGTATTGTAGGTTCCTATATATTTTGGAAATTAATCCCTTGTCTAATGTGTCCTTACAAAAGACTTTTCCCATTCTATGGGCTACCCTTTTACTCTTTTGATGAAGTCCTTTGATGCACATACATTTTTAATTTTTGGTAAGTCCCATTGATCTATTTTGTCTACTTTTGTTTGTGCAATTTTCAAAATGTTTGGTAGGCTGTGTATGCCCTGTATTAGAGCTATCACATTTGTCCCTATTTCCTCATTGGTGGCCTTTGTAATTCTGGGATTCACATTTAGGTCTTTAATCCATGCTCAATTGGTTTTTGCATAAGGCATGAGGTAAAAGTATTGTTACAGTCCTTTGCATATCGCTTTCTAATTCTACCAGCACCATCTCTTGAAGAGACTATCTGCTCCCCATGCAATATACTTGGGTACTTTGTCAAGAACCAGCTGGCTGTATGTGGATGGGTTAATTTCTGGATTCTCCATTGATCTATGTATCTTTCATTGTACCAGTCAGTACCAGGCTGTTCTGACCACTATAGCCGTGTAGTAAATTTTGAAATCAGGGAATGAGAGGCCCCTCACCTTGTTTTTCTTCTTAAGCAGTGCTTTGCTTATCCTGGGTCTCTTTCCTTTCCATATAAAGATTGTAATTGTTTTTTCCATCTCTTTGAAGATTGTCGTTGGAATCTGGATTGGGATTGCATTATATGTGTAATTGCTTTGGGAGGAATTGACATTTTCACAATGTTAAGTCTTCCTATCCAGGAACATGGTATATTCTTCTATTTCTGTAAGTCTCTTTTGGTTTCTTGTAGTAGTGTTCTGTAGTTTTCTTTGTATAGGTCCTTTGTATCTCTGGTTACATTTATTCCTAGATATTTCATTCTTTGGGTGGCTATTCTAAATGGTATTGCTTTCCTAATGTCCTTGTCAGCACTGTCGTTTTTGTTATAGGAACCCAACTGATTTTTGGATGTTGATCTTATACCCTGCCACTTTGCTGAATCCTCCAATGAGGTCTAGTAGCTTTTTTACTGAGTCATTGGGGTTTTCTATATGTAGGATCATATCATCTGCGAATAGAGTTTTACTTCTTCTTTGCCAGTTCGAATGCCTTTAATTTCCCTGTCTTTCCATATAGCTCTGGCTAAGACTTCCAGCACAATATGGAATAGAAGTTGTGACAAAGGGCATCCTTCTCTGGTTCTTGTTCGCAGAGGGAAGGCTTTCAGTTTCTCTCCATTGAGAGTAATGTAGGATGTTGGTTTTGTATATATGCTCTTGATTATGTTGAGGAATTTCCCTTCAATTCCTACTTTGTTAAGTGTTTTTATCAGGAATGGATTTGGGATTTTGTCAAATGCCTTTTCTGCCTCAATCAATATGATCATGTGGTTCTTTTCCTGTGTCTGGATCAATTGGTAAATTGCAGTATTTTCTTTCATACCATGATTTTTTTCCACAGATGGGTACAGGAAACTGACGCCCTGCACCTTATGCTTGATCCAGAGCTCTGGGGCTGTTCCATGAAAGCAGCTTCTCTGGGTTTTCAGTCCTTCCCCCGCGGAGCCTATCCTACCTGACTCTGCCTTTGCTGCCACCAAAACTGGAAGTGCCCCCATGCCATTCTTAACACTATGTTGTCAATCCATCTCCTTTGCTGACCCTCTTCTTTTTCAAGCATGATATATTCTCTAGGGACTAGTCCCTCCTGATAACATGTCCAAAGTACATGAAAAGAAATCTGGCTATCTTCGTGTCTAAGGACCTTTCATTCTGGCTGTACAAAAATGTAGAGGTAGATGTTTTTTGACAAAAGGAGGGGACTGATTGATTTTGCAGCCCAGGAGCAGAGGTCCCTGGGGCCATTAAGTGAGAAGAATGGAGACCAAGACCCCCTACACAGAGAGGCAGTAGCGCCAGGGATGGAGACAGAGACGATGACATGGACAGATGGAACGGCTGGGGACACTGGACTCAGGGAGGGAAAGGGGCTGTGTACTGGCAGGGGAGGCGGGCCTGTGGGGTGTACCCTTTGGTTATTTGACGATGCAAGGAGGGGACTGTAATCATTGCAATGAAACGAAATCCGGCAGGATGAATGTAAAACTGATGTTTTCCCATGTAAACCCACAGAATTCACAATAAAAACTTTAAAAAATAAAAAAAGACTTGTTTGTTCTTCTGGCAGTACATTGTTGTTGTTGCCGTTGAGTCAGTACTGTCTCATAGCAACCCTATGCACAACAAAACGAAACACTGCCCGATCCTCTGCCATCCTCACAATTGTTGCCACCCTTGAGCCTATTGATGCTTCCACTTGGCCAATCCATCTCGCTGGGGGTCTTTCTCTTTTTCTCTGACCCTCCACCTTACCAAACATGATATCCTTCTCCAGTGACTGGTCCCTCCTGACAATATGCTTGAAGTATGAGAGACGAAGTTTGGCCATCCTGGCCTCCAAGGAGCACTCTGGCTGCGCTTCTTCCAACGCAGATCTGTTGGTTCTTTTGGCAGCCATGGCACTTTCAATGTTCTCCTCCAACACCATAACTCAAATGCATCAATTCTACGATCTTCTTTATTAACTGTCCAACTTTCGCATGCATATAAGGTTATTGAAAATACCATGTCTTGGGTCAAGTGCACGTTAGCCCTCAAGCTGACATCTCTGCTCTTCAACACTTTAAAAAGGTCTTGTGCAGCAGATTTACTTAATGCAATGTGTCATTTGATTTTTTGACTGCTTCTTCCATGAGTATTGGTGGTTGATCCAAGAAAAATTAAGTCTTTGACAACTTTAATCATTTCTCCATTGATAAGAATGTTGTTTATTGGTCCCGTGGTGAGGATTTTTGTTTTCTTTACATTGAGATGCAATCCATACCGAGGACTATGGTCTTTGATCTTCATCAATAATCAGTAAGTCCTTTTCATTTTCAGCAAGCAAGGTTGTATCATCTGCATATCGCAGGTTGTTAATGAGTCTTCCTCTAATCCTGATGCCACGTTTTTCTTCATAGAACCCAGTTTTTGGGATTATTTGCTCAGCATACAGGTTGAATAAGTATGGTGAAAGAATACAACCCTGTTGCACACCTTTCCTAATTTGAAACCATTCAGTGTTCCCTTGTTCTGTTCGAACAACTGCCTCTTGGTCTATGTACAGCTTCCTCATGAGCACAATTAAGTGTTCCAGAATACTCATACATCGCAATGTTGTCCATAACTTGTCATGATCCACACAATCAAAAGCCTTTGCGTAGTCAATAAAGCACAGGTAAACGTCTTTCTAGTATTCTCTGCTTTAAGCCAAGATCCATCTGACATCAGCAATGAAACCCTCACTGCACATCCTCTTCTGAATCCAGCTTGAACCTCTGGAAGTTCTCTGTCAATGTATGCTTGCAGCCATTTCTGTATTACCTTTTGTAAAACTTTACTCGCATGGGACATCAAAGATATTGTCAGATGATTTCTGCATTCCGTTGGGTCACCTCTCTTTGGAATGGGCACAAATACGAATCTCTTCTAATCAGTTGGCCACGTAGATAGTTGCCAAGAGACCAAAAAAACTGACCCGGAGAAAGTCTGAGAGACAGTTGTTTATTTCAGAGGAAAACTTACTGACTGGGACATCAGTAGTGCATCAAGTGGAAGCCAGCAGGACAGTCACGATTCTGTGTCAGGGGTGCGTATTAGGGTCTGTTTATATCATGGATTAACAAACCTCATGCATTAGGATAGTTAAGGGTGGTAAGCAGAGCATGGAAAGGCAAGAAACCACAAGGTGCCAGGCTGCCTGCCCATTCCTAGCATAGGTATAACTAAAGCCTGAGAACAAAGAGTTTCAGGATGTGTAGCTAGAGGATGGGTCTGTCTGCTGTATATGTCAAATTGAACCATGAAGCCTTGTGGTGTATAGAGAGTGCCCCCGCCAAGCACAGCTGGAATATGGGCTGGCTCCCATGGCGAGCATGCCATCAAATCGTTCTAGTTAACTCCTCTTTGTGGTTAGGTAGACACTAGGGTTGGTGCCTTCCCTTGGGGATAGCTATGGATATATGGGTTTCATAGATGGCCTTACCAACCCTATACACTTGGACAGGCTGATGCACGTGGAAACAGCCCTATATCCCTAGTACAATTTACAAACGCCTGCCCATTAAACCCAGCAACTGGGATACAGTTTACAGCTGCTACCATTGAGCCAAACGCACCTCTTAGTGGTTTTACCTCCTTGTGGCCCTGGCCCACATTTAGTGGCAAGTAGAGGCACTAGTGAAACATACTGCTGCCGCCTTAAATCAGACCCACTGCACACTTACTTTCCTATTAGCTGAAATAGAACAAATGAATGGCCTTAGGCATTTCTCATAGCTGCTCAGGGAGGCACGTGTGCTCTCACTCTTACCAAATGTGTGTATATACCTGATTATCACCATAATATTTCCATGGCCCTGCATCAAATGCAGGGCCACATGCCTACCATCCAGGAGTTGTCTACTGACCCCCATCTCAAGTGGGTTGAACTCCTTATTCACAGCATGGCACCTTCGTCTCCTTTCAATTGTTGGGATCTTGTGCTTGGGGATAGTGCTTTATTGTAGAATATACTGTTTGTTGCTGTGGCCTCTTTACATTATCTAACACCCAGGTCCAAGGGATCATGTGGAAGATTGGCAGTAAGATTGTAAGGACGTTTTAGGAGCGTCATGGTGAGGTATAGGGATAGAGTACAAATGCTCCAAAATGGCCACCTTAACATCAATCCAATCCATATCTCCCACTATGCATACCAACACTTAGTTCTCATGCTTTAGTTATACATATGCTAGCAAGGGGCACACAGCCCCATTCTCCAGGCACCTTGTGGTTTCCCTGCCATGCCATGCTTAAACCCTTAACTGTCCTCACATGTGAGGCATTATTTACTTCATGATATAAAAAGACCCAAGCATATACCCCTGGTGCATAATCTTGACTGTCCGGCTATCTGCCACTGGATGCAATACTACTGTCTTGGTCAGTAAGTTTCCTTTTGTCATAAACAAATGTCTCTCGGACCGTCTGCTGGTCAATTTTTCGGTCTCTTGGCAACTACCTATGTGGAAGGGTTCTCCCTTTTTGACTGAAAACCGAACAAGAATTCGAAGTATTGAGACCTATTGTTTGGCTGAAACTTGAGTCAAGGGGATGAGTTCATTTCCAGACCTGAAGTGCGACTAAGAGCTGTATGTAGTCTTGAGGGTTCCACCAGTCTCTGTCCAACCAGTAAGTCTGGTCATTTTATGATTTTGAGTTTTGTTCTATAGCCACACCGCCCTCCTCTCCATCCAGGACTTACTAATGTGATCCCTTTAAGAACAATTTATAGTGATAGCTGGGCACCATCTAGTTCTTCTGGTGTCATGGTTGTGGAGACTGATGTTCACTTGGTCCATTAGCCCACTGGACTAATTGCTTCATTTTATCACTCTTCTTTCCTCTGCACAGGGAGGGACCAATTTTTGCACCTTTTTTTTTTTTTTCTATTTTTGCATGAACTTTTAAGACTCCAGTCACTAATCACCAAAAGTCACATGTAGAACATTGTCTTTGTGGACTAGGTTGTGCCAGTTGACCTTGTGTCCTCCCACCATGGTCCTTTAGAGGAGAAATTGCTAATTTAGAGTTCTATACCCAGCCAAATTATCCATTAAGGTCTTAAATTTAACCTTCCACATATCATTTCTCAGTTAGCTACTATAGGACTTGCTCTATCAAAAAAGAGGCAATAATCCAAGTAAGAAAAAGAAAGGGGATGCAAAAAAAAAAAAAAAAACAAGTGATGCAACATATGACCAAGGTGAAGGGAAATTGCAGGAAATGGGCAATGTAGTCTTCAAGAGAACATCCCTGCATAATCTAGGTTGGAACCAGCCAGCAGGCTGTTGTTGTTGTTGTTGTTAAGTGCCATCGAGTCGGGTCCGACCCATAGTGACCCTGTACAGGGTTTCCGAGGGTGTAAATCTTTACGGGAGTAGAAAGCCTCATCTTTCTCCCGTGGAGCGACTGGTAGTTTCAAACCGCTGACCTTAAGGTTCGGAGCCCGATTCGTAACCACTACGCTACCAGAGATGAAATTGCTAGAATTCTTGTTATCTGGAATTCATGACAGATTCAGACGATTGGTGGAGAATCTGGAGTTGAATTAATAGTTGTTAAGTGCCATCAGGTCTGTTCCAACTCACAGATTCTGTATAAGGTTTCTGAAGAGCAGCTGGTAGCTTTGAACCACCACCTTGCAATACAAACCAAGCTGTAGTCCAGTGTTTCTCCTTTAGCATCACAACTGGATTCCATAGAAAGCAAAGTAAATTCTAGAAAGACCAAATTTTGTCACTCCAGGGGTTTAAAAGAAAAATAATCATAGTAAAAAAATGACTCATTTCAGTTCTGAATGAGTTATTATAATGTAAATGCTTAACATTGATTTGGTATGGTGCTGTAGGATAAGCACTGAACTGCTAACCACAAGGTCGGCAGTTCAAAACCAGCAGTCACTCCTCGGAAACCCTATACAAGGTTGCTATGAGTTGGAACCTACTTAACACTTAGTAACAGCAGCAAATGTTTTGAGGAGCCCTAATGGTACAGTCGGGCTGCAAACCGCAAGGTCAGCAGTTCGAAACTACCAGCTGTTCTGCGGGAGAAAGATGAGGCTTTCTGCTCCCGTAAAGATTTACAGCCTCGGAAACCCTGTACAGGGTCGCTATGGGTCGGAATTGACTCCACGGCACATAACAACAACAGCAATGGTACAGTTAGTTAAGAATTGGGCTGCTAACTGCCAAGTTGACAGTTTGAATCCACCAATCTGCATCCATAAGATTTACAACCTCTTATAGTGTTGCTCTGAGTTTGAATCAATTCAACAGTAGCACGTATAGCAAAATATCTATACCAGAGGTCTTCAAAAATTTTATGGGAAAATTCCTTGATCTATTAATTCCATTTTTCATGAACTTTTTGAAGCCCCTTGTTATTGGGAAAAAAGGAAGTGTGCCTTTGTGTAGTATGAGGTCAATAGTGACATCCAGAAGCAGACATGCAAGCATTTTATTTAGATACAAGTCAAATGCCCAAACAATCAGCTAAGAGTTGAAAGTGGTTGTCTCTGAGGTAGATAGAGGAAGTGGGGAGGACGAGGACAGAGGAGAGTCTTAGGTGATAGAATTAGGTGACTCTTGCATACCAATTTTTCAAACTAGAAGTGCAATCTCTCTAGAATTGTGCTAATATAGTAATCTTTTGCCACCAATGGCTAACCCTAAAGATTCAATTCAATAAAACTCAAAGTTCTTTTCCTTAATTAGACTAGCCATATTGCAAGTGCTCAGTAGCATCATGTGGCTAGTAGCTTCTATAAATGAGCAGGGCAGATAAAGAACATTTCCATCATCCAGAACGTTCTATCAGGTAGCACTATTTTACATTCAGTTTATTTAGTGGGCATTTGGAGTCCTGGTATGGCACTGTAGAATAAGTACTGCACTGCTAACCACTAAGTTGGCAGTTCAAACTCACCAGCCAGCTGCTCCTCAGAAAACCTACACAAGGGCACTATGAATCAGAACTGACTCGATGGCACTTAACAACCATTTACATGAAATAGCAAATAAGTGCGTATATCTCATGTAGTATCATTTTGCACAAAAACATTTTTATTTCACAGCATTGCAGAACACAGTAAAAATAAAAACTGAACGCATTGCTTTAAATAATGTATCCACAACCTTTTAAAAATTATTTTTAATATTGAGAATGACAAAGGCTCCTTACACCTAGTAGACTCCTCACTTTTTTTTTTCATAACATCCAGTCTTATACACCTGCAGCAAACGTAGAAACCTTTGACACTGTGGCTAGGCCATAGTCTGTAACTCTCACCAAATGATGTTTCTGCCCTGCTGGGTCTGAGTAAAAGCAGGTGGGAGTAGATACTGACAGGATGACAGGATTCAGCTGTGGATGTTACCAGAGATAATTGTAATTAAAATTAATTGTAATAGAAAAAACTTGAAACTATCGTATGGATTTAAAATGAGCCATCTCAGAAGCAGGAGCGTTGATCTCACTACCATTGGAGACCAGCCAGGAATGGGGCATGTCCTTTGGACCCTGAGATCCTGGCACATTGAATATACTTGGCCCAGGGACAGAAACCTGTGTGACACTACAGAAGTGATAGAGGAACAGCAGCAGCAGAACCAGGAACCAGAGCCCAAGACAGAGCAGTGGACTTCCCAGTCCATGGAGCAAGTAAAGCTGGGTGGCTTTGGGCAGGAAGCGTACTTGTAGAGTGAGGTGCCTCCAGGCACTTTAAATGGGGAAGCTAGAGTCAAGTGACATCAGGCTGAAGCCCATGGTGGAGCTGTGTGTCCTATGGGAATTTATCAGCAGCTGACTGTAGTAACTGCCCTGAGCAGTTCTGACCCCAAATTGTAACTTGTTGTTAGGTGCCATCGAGTCGGTATCAACTCATAGTGACCCTATGCACAGCCGAACAAAACACTGCCCGGTCCTGGGCCAACCTCACAATTGTTGCCACGCTTTGCAAATCCATCAAATTGTTGCTACTTTGCAAATCCATCTCGCTGGAGATCTTCCTTTTTTCCTCTGACCCTTACCAAACCCTTACCTGACACCATACCAAACATGAAATCCTTCTCCAGCGACTGGTCTCTCCTGACAATATGTCTGAAGTATGAGAGATGGAGTCTGGCCATCCTTGCCTCCAAGGAGCACACTGGCTGCACTTCTTCCAGCAAGGATCTGTTGGTTCTTTTGGCAGTCCATGGCACTTTCAATATTCTCCTCCAACACCATAACTCAAAAGCGTCAATTCTTCTATGGTCTTCCTTATTCACTAACTTTCGCATGCATATGAGGTTACTGAAAATACCATCAGGCACATCTTAGTCCTTACGCTGACATCTTTGCTCTTCAACACTTTAAAAAGGTCTTGTGCCTGTTAACATTTGCCTGTTAACTTCCCTAATAACCCCCCATAACTTTGAATATTGTCGTTGAGTTCGATGTGCCCCTTACTATGAATTATCCAGAACCGAGTTGAGTAGAGAGGGCTTTGGGAGGAATGGTTGGTGCCATATTTCTACAGACATCGTTTAAAAAACAAAACCCCTTTGGACAGCAAAATCACAGTATTAAAACTAGATGTGATGAGCTTTATGACGTATCATACTCCTTACTTCTTCTGTCATTCATCTTTCCCTTTTTTCAAAGGACATCTTTTCTCGAGTCTCAATGGTTTATTAATAATAAAGTCAGGAAGAAGAAACTAAAGGCAAGAAAACATGAGACTTACCCACGGTTACAAAGCTATTGGTAAAATGAGCCCAGGTCTCCAGACCTCCAAATTCAAACCTCTTTCCACAAAATCCTCAGAGGAAGACAATTCTTTAAGGCCCCAAGTGTGTTTGTTAGCCAATATGTAATACAACTTGAGAAATATTGTCTGGATGATGACGATGCTTGTTTTTAAGTGTCGTCAAGGAAGTTCCAACTCATAGTGACTCTGTATAGGGTTTCCTAGGAGCAGCTGGTGAGCTTAAACCACCAACCTTGCAGTTCAAACTGACCTTGCAATACAGTGCATTAACCCACAGTGCCACACCAGACTCCTCAATATACTATAGTTTTTTTTTAATGTTTTATTGTGAATTATGTGATAGTTTACATGGGAGAACATTAGCTTTACATTCATTCATCCTATCCGATATCATTATAGTGCCATGGTTACAATCCCCTCCATGCATCATCAACCAACCAAAGGGTATACCCTGCAAGCCTGCCTCTAGGTTGCCAGCACACAGCCCCTCTCCTTCTCTGGGTCTAGAGTCCCCCGCCACTCCCATCT
Organism: Chrysochloris asiatica; assembly: GCF_000296735.1. NCBI lineage: Eukaryota > Metazoa > Chordata > Mammalia > Afrosoricida > Chrysochloridae > Chrysochloris > Chrysochloris asiatica. Next base: position 96,464 of record NW_006408749.1, read on the forward strand.
CTCCACGTCATCGTCTCTGCCTCCATCTCTGGGGTCACTGCTTCTCTGAGTAGGGTCTTGCACTCCGCTCTTCTCCCATGATGGTTCCAGGGACCTACACTCCGGGACTGCAGTCATTCACTCCCCTCCTTTTGCTACAAAACATCCACCTTTATTTACATATCCAACCCTTGCAGTCAGTCCTGATAACAATTATTCACCATTGTACCACAAGGGACCTATCCCCATCTCCTTTCATCAGCCCCGCATAGACAGATTGGATACTACTCAGTGGAGAGTCTACCTTCCTCCACGCCCTCTGGATCTAGGCTCCCTCTTGAAAGCTTGTAAGTCTCTCACTTCTTGCCTTTGCAGCACCTCCCATTTTAGGTAGCCAATGTCCAAGTTGCCCATCCCTATCTACTCTGTGTATGGAGGAGGTGGAAATGATCCTCTCTATAAAGATTTGTTCCCTCTTTTGAGCTACCTGCATCCATAGGTGTAGGTCAAGTTCATCTAATTGTATCAGATGACTCTTTTTTTCCCCTCTTCTTTCTTCTAGTTGACCTCTGATCATCCAGTCATCAAAGCCAAATCAAGTGGGTATTATCTGCAAGTGTGGGTGATCTTATGCATATGCCCTCTCTTCTTATCAGCTGGATGCATCACTCTCCACTCTAGTCCTCTGTGGCTATGTCACTGACTCTGGGCCCAAGAGTCCCCAGGTCTTGCCACACTGCTGGCCAACCAGATCTCCACCCGGGTTCACAGGAGTCTATTGAACATTGTAGGGCTTAGCTCGCAGCTTCATTGCTGTTTTTCCCTCACTTCCCCTTATCAGTGACGAATGTAGTCACCAATCAGAGCGCATGTCTGCTCGTGTATTCCCATTGAGTCTAAGTCTTGGAAGGGGGTTTGCCCTGAGGAGACCTGACCACTTGCCTTGATGTCTCCTGGGCGAGCAGCTTGCTTGTTCTTGTAGTAATCAGTTGGACTGCCGTACTTATTTTGTATTTTTACTGTCTGTTTTTCTAATCGCTCCAGGCTGGTCTGCTTGTCCTTTCAAGTGGAAATTTCTCACCTCAGAAGATTCTGGGTGAAGATCAGGGTTCCACCTATGGTCTTATGTAATGCAGAGGCTCTGCAGGAAGCCTCCTCCTTCACTGGGCACATTGTAGCCCTGTAAACATACTATGTTTTTTTTTGTTTGTTTGTTTGTTTGTTTTTTAATATACTACGTTTTAAAGTAACCCTCACAACAATCCTATGAAGTAGATAAGATACTATTGCCAATGTCAATTCCATTTTTCCAGATAGAGGAATCCAATTCAGGGATGTCGACTTGCTCGAAGGCATGCAGCTAGTAAGTGGCAAAGGCAGGAAGTAGACTGAGGCAGTCTAGTTCCAGAGCTCTGAACACTATTTTGTATACCTCCTCTTATAACTCATTGTAAGGACATTGTCATGAACCAGAGCCTGTATTAAGGTTGGTTACTATGAGGCAGAGGTCAAATAGACCTCCTTCTCACTTCTACATTAGTTCTCTGATGGGTTCAATAATACACTATGGCAGTCACACAGAACTTCCAAGAACTCAGACTATACTCTTGTTTAGGAGGTTTATTAGGGTAATAGGAGCCCTGGCATGGCACTGTGGGCTAATGCACCAGATGGCAAAGCCATTTGAACTGCAAGGTTGGCAGTTCAAGCTCACCAGCTGCTCCTCGGAAACCCTATACAGGGTCGCTATGGGTCGGAACCGACTCGATGACACTTACCAACAGTAACAGTTAGAATAATAATACAGCACTAACTCAGGATGAATGTCATGAAACTCATGATATAGCATAAGAAAAAGGTATACAGGTGAGGTCTGGGAAGGCCCTGCAGAAAGGAGAATTAGTCAGCCAGGGCAGGTTCAGACACTTTCTCAAGTTGACTCTCAGGACAGCTTTCTTCTCAATAGAGATTTGCTGCCCCTAAATTCCAAATTTTTTTTATTAAATGTTTTTATTTTGGATTGAGTGAAAGTTTACAGGGCACATCATCAGCTTCACATTCAACCATTCATATAGCTTGTTTCATTACATTGATTATTATCCCCTCCATATATCATCAGTTAGCAGTGTTTCTCTCTATCCTCTTTAGCTTTTTTTTTTTTTTTTTTTTGGGGGGGGGGTAAATTCCAAATTTTTATGTTGTTAGGTGCCACTGAGTCAGTTCCGACTCATAGCGACCCCATGCACAACAGACTGGAAAACTGCCCAATCCTGTGCCATTCTCATAATTGTTATACTTTTAAGTCCACTGATTCATCTCGTTGGGGATCTTCATTTTCTGCTGACCTTCTTTTCTCCAGGACTGGTCCCTCTTGACAACATGTTCGAAGTATGAGACAAACTTTTTGCTATCCTGGCTTTGAAGGAGAATTCTGGCAGCACTTCTTCCAAGACAGATTTGTTTGTTCTTCTGACAGTCCATGGTGCTTTCAATATTCTTCTCTAACACGTTAATTCAAACGTACTGATTCTTCTATTGTCTTCCTTATTCATTGTTCAATTTTCACATGCACATGAGGATATTAAATATACTATGGCTTAGGTCAAACTCACCTTAGTCCTCAAACTGATTATCTTTGCTCTTAAAACTTTAAAGAGGTCTTTTGCAGATGTGCCTAATGCAATCCATCATTTAATTTATAAATTAAATAAATTCATGATTCCATGAATGTTAATTGTGGATCCAAGCAAAATGAAGCCTTTGGCAACTTCAATCTTGTCTGCATTGAACTTTCTGTTATTTATTGGTCCAGTTGTGAGGATTTGTGTTTTCTTTACACTGAGGTACAACCCATACTGAAAGCCTTTGATCTTTAGCTACTTCAAGTCTTCTTTGTTTCTGGTAAGCAAGGTTGTTTATCATCTGCATCACAAGTTGCTAATGAGTCTTCCAATTCTGATGTCACATTCTTCATTATGATCCAACTTTTCAGATTATTTGCTCAACACACAGAGTTAAGTATGGTGAAAGAATACAACCCTGATACAATCCTTTCTTGATTTTTAAAGAGTTTTTATAGGTCAGCTCATCTCCTTGTCAATTTTAAGGCAGAGTCCCCTAACCAAACCAAGTAAAACCTAGCTACGGGGCACAACGCCCCAGCCGATCCCTGTAAAGGTGTAAAGGTCAACGACTTGGGGATGGTGGTGGTGGGGGGGGCAGCCCCATATGGAGTTTATAAAGGAATCAATCCTTATAAAGCATTTACATGAATAGCAAGCCAACCACTTCTTTACCAGATTGCAGCCCAACCAATCATTCTGTGAGAATTGCAAGCTCGGGGCAAGAAAGGCCAAATAAGAGAAATCCATTGCATCACACTCAGATAAACAAAATGTTTCCCTAAACTCTCATTAATCTCAAAGTAATAATAGTCATTTATTGCTGCTGCTGTTAATGCCGTCGAGTTGGTTCCAACCCATAGCGACCCTGTATAGGCTTTCTGAGGAGAGGCTGGTGAGCGTGAACCACCAACCTTGTAGTTCAGACGGCTTTGCAGTCTGGTGCATTAACACACAGCGCCACACCAGGACTCCAGTCATTTATTGTTGTTGTTGTTGTTATGTGCCGTGGAGTCGGTTCCGACTCACTCATGGCGACCCTGTATAGGGTTTCCGAGGCTGTAAATCTTTACGGGAGCAGAAAGTCTCATCTTTCTCCCGCGGAACAGCTGGTAGTTTCGAACTGCTGACCTTGTGGTTCCCAGCCCAATTCGTAACCACTACGTTACCAGAGCTCCTTAGTCATTTATTAGAGCCCACTAATAATCCACATGTTTTGTTCCACAGTATCAGTGTTACAAAGAGGTATGTCTATTTACCCTATTAAAGTCAACAGCTTTGGGTTCAAATACACCAAACTACTAAAGGCTGGAACTTAGAAGTCACGTAACTGTTTAATGAAACCTTAATAAACCTAGGTGTGGCACTGGAGGCTAAGCACTGCAGTGCTAGCCACAAGGTCAGCTATTCAAACCCATGAGTCACTGCTTGGAAATCCTAAGGTGTGTGTGGTGGTGGTTGGGGGGGGGCAGTTGCTATGAGTCAGAACTTAACAATAACAATGGTGATGAGTACTTTAAAACTATGTTTAAAAGTTTGGCTAGTATTCTTTAACCTTGTAAGATTTTATCTCAATACATAATTAGGCACAAATTAGCTTGGTATAACATGGGTGGATTTATTAAGATTCGAGTGCAAACTTAAAAATAAAAACAAAGCTTTTCATCCAGAATAAACATAAATCTAATTAACAACTCTGCAGTCGTGCATTTTAAAAGAAGGTACAAATGTGAATACATTCTAATTTGTAACTGCATTTGAAAATTAAGAGTTCTCTCCAGTTCCAAAATAGAACACAATCTTTAACCTGTTCTAATATAATTACCTCAGAAGCATTTGTCATATGCTCTCAGGAAAAATACAGGCAAGGACTATTAATCAGTTTCTCCATTGAAAGAAACACTACTTTCCTTCAGACTTTTTAAATCAATTCATCTGTATTTCAGCTCTGACAAACCATACAACCAGACCTCCACTCAAGAAAATAAAAATGAATAAAAATATCAAGGAAGTAAAAAGACACATTTCATGTAATTAAAGCAAAAGTCACAAGTGTTGGACTTAACAAATGTACATATCTGTAGTAAAATTTTTAAGTACAACTTTGATGGCTAACATGTTGCAATCATATGTAACAGTGAACAATTTAAACAGGTATAAAAAATGTGAGATCAAAATCTTTAGGCTCAAATACTTGAAAAGTAGTACGAATATGGAAATACTTGTTTACATAAACATGTATATCTTTAGATGAAAAATCAGGGGTAGTGGCATCTCCCTGGTCCCTTAACGATATTTGGATTTTCGCAGAGAATTAGCAGCACCCAATCTCTAAGTGTTAATGACGTGTTTCTAAAAGGACCTATACAACATATTAGTTGGCAGTGTTCTAGCTATTGGGAGATGGGGATGGGCGGGGGGCTGTCTCGGGGTGGGTAGGGATGCAAACATCTGAGGTTTGATACTAATGCATGCACTCATACATTTAAAATCACTACTCCAAATTGGAGGGGGCGGAGGGATCACATGTTGGAAAAGTAAGAAATTCATCCTTAAAATCTAAACAGTGGGCCAGGGACAGCGGAAGCTCAATAGCAGTCGTCTATTTGATAATAATGGTTTTTCACTCCTCAAAGGCAAGTTGGGAAGAATGAGAATATTCAGACATATTTCAGTGAAAACCTACCTAAAATTTGACATTGCAGAATGTCAAACAGAAATCTTTACAAAAACCTTCATTCTTGTTTTATAATAATACCAGATGATTTTTTTTTTCATTTTACCATCATATACATAACATTTAAATATTTTCTTTATAAATATTTTAGAGCAAAAAGAAATAATTTTGTTGCAGTGGTGGCCCACATCTGTACAAAGCAATGAAGCAAAATATATATATATGCACATATATATATATATAAAATGATTAAGAAAAAAGTGCAAAGAATGACAGTATTAGGAATTTTTGCTTTTTACAGTAACTATGGTTCAAGTGTGAATATCAGATATATAATCCCAGATATTAAAGATTCAAAAAGAATTACCCACACTCCAAGTTACTGTACAGATATCAAGTAACTCTTCTGTTCTCCACAGCTAACATTTCCAGTTTCTAAACTCTTCATGAACAGAAAAAAAAAGTGATAACTCTGTATCTAGCCTTTTACTTTAACTTCCCCAAATTCATTCAAACACAATGACAACAAGGAAGTCCTTCTTCACAACCTGCTTTGCTAAAATGAAAGGCTTTCTGAAATGCAAACTATTGACCAAGAATCCAATTGGCGCCAGCAAACAGACCTTACAATACTACGTATGTGTAAGTTAATGCAAGTGCATTACAAAATCAATCCCTAATACCAAAGACAGATTCAGGTCGAAGTCTCTTTCCCAAGTTCAGTGCTTTGCAAGGGTCACGATTCCGTATAAGATCTCGTCCGTTTTTCAACAACAGAGAAAATGCTTCCTGCTTTCGTTTTGAACAAACATGGAAAGGCAAATTTCTACATTTTGCAAAAATGTACTTTCCTTGTCTCTTTAGAAGAATTATAGTGACTGATGTAGGCTTCACAGTCTCAACAAAGCCATTCAATTTCCCTTTAAATGTATTATTGGGTATTATTTGGTGAGTGTATGCTGTTTTTCTCTTACTTTAGGCACTGTAATTATTCACAACATTACAATGATTCTATGTCTAATCTATTCAAACATTATGATTCATAAAATATTTGATTCTGTATTTTATAATACAATTGAATTTCCCTTCAAGATAAATAGTTCGAAGAGAAGAATTTTAAAGCCCTGCAGCGTTCCTGCTCTGAGTAGTGTTAATACGTAATTTTTTGTCATGCTTAATATTTAAGCTTCTTCTGAACTAAGGAGACTAAATAGGCATTGCAAGCTGTAAATTTCATCAAACGACAGTCTACTCCAACTTCAACTGATTTTGCTCATTGGTAAATGTTTTGTTTTTTAAGAAAACAAGTCGATCTTAGGCTAAGTTTTAAAAACAGAATTTGTGTTCTGAAAATTAATAACACAGCTAAAGGGAAATCATTTTTTAATTTCAGCGCCACTACAACTATGTATAACTAAGTTAAAGTTGACTCAACGCGTATTTTAATCAGTTTTGTTTTTGATTACCATGTCTTTAGAATGATATCCCTACATTCTAACAGACAGTTCAACAAAGGCTCAAAACTCTAGACGTGAAAAACCACCCGGCTGCCTCCCGCACATCTGTCAGTTCATTTGCCCCCATACATTCGCTCAATATCTTTCAAGTAATGGTTCCTCAACTCCTTCCTTTTCAGCTTGAATGCATCGGTCACCAAACCGGTTTCAGGGGTCCATGGTTCTGGGCTTAGGCAAACCTTGGTTGGAATTTCAAACCGCTCCAATTTCACTGAAATGAAATGGGGGGAAGGGTGCAGAAAGAGCAAAAAAGAAAAGCAATTAATAAATTAAACATGCAGTTTGCAGGGCTGACCTAGACAATCGGAGGTTCAAACCCACCAGCAGCTCCTTGAAAATGCTATACAGTGTCACTATGAGTCAGAACCGACTCGACGGCATTTAACAACAACGACCCAGACAATACTGGTGACAAGGCAAACGGAATGACATAATAAATAGTTTAAGAACACCACACAACCTTAGAATTTTAGTTTCTACTTCTCAAAGTATACATAAATAGTTTTAGTTGGATAAAGTTGTTGTCTCTGTAGCTTTGATTTTAATATAAGTATCTGTATATGCAGATCTGTATTTTGTTGTTATTAGATGACATCTCTTCAATTCCAACTCACAGTGACCCGCTGTGACAGAATACAACTGCCCACAGACTGTTCCAGGCTGCATTATTTACAGAAGCAGATCGCCAGGTCTTTCTCTCGCACAGCCACTGGTAGGTTTGAACCGTCCACCTTTCTTTTGGTTATCAGCCAAGTACTTGATAATTGCACCACCAGGCCTCCTTATATTGTTGCAAGGCTTACGCTCTTACTTCATTCATCCAGATGTCAGCTCAAATGTCACTTCCTCAGAGAAGACTACCATGACCGCTCTTCACAAAGCACAAGCCCCCTTTGCCTCACCACCCCAACAGATTCCGCATTTGTCTCACCTCAACAGAATGTAAGCACCATGAATACAAGATTTATTTTTTCACTGTCATCCAAACACAAAGATCTCAAATTCATGTAAATGCGTATTCTAATACGAGCCTGCCTTTTTAGGAAAGCTTGGTTAGGTCAGTAAGTTTCTTCTTAAAATGAGAGAAAAATATAATGCTGAGTGTGAAAACCAATCTTTCAAATATTATTTAGAACTTCCTAAAAATTCTTTTAAGTGTAGTAAAGGAACATAAAACTTGCTCAGATTAACCTGGTGTTGCACTATGGGATAAAGCACTACCCTGCAAGGCTGGTTTGAACCACAAGGTCAGGGGTTCAAACATACCAGCCACACCATGGAAACCCTATATAGGATCACTTTTGAGTCGAAACTGATTTAACGGCACTTCATAACAAGTGTGGTGCTGTAGGATAAGCACTGGACTGTTGGTTCATATCCACCAGCTGCTCCATGGAAACCCTATACAGAGTCGCTATGAGTTGGAACCTACTCGACAGCACTTAACAACAACCACCACCACTTCTAAGGAACTCTGGTGATGCAGTGGTTAAGTGTTAGCTGCTAACCAAAAGACCAGTAATTTGAACTCATCAGCATCTCCTCAGGAGAAATATGTGGCAGTCAGCTTCCATAAAGATTACAGCCTAGAAAACTCTATGGGACAGTTCTACTCTTGCCGATAGGGTTGCTACGAGTCAGAATCAAACCCACAGCAACTGTGTTTTTTGCTTTCTTTTAAACCACTTTGAAGCTCAGTTATGCAGGGATCTCTAAAATGCACTCATCGGCACACACTGACTTTTCATGGGTCCGAACCAATTCCAGGGCACCTGTTTACTAGTTTGGGTTTTCTTTTCTTTGCCAATTGTCAATATGGAAGTTGAATGGTGAATAAGGAAGACTGTAGAATTGATGCAATTGAATTATGGTGTAGGAGAAGAATATTAAAAGTACCAATGTTGTTGTTGTTATTATGTGCCGTGGAGTCGGTTCCGACTCATAGCGACCCTGTACAAGGTTTTCGAGGCTATAAAGCTATTTTACAGGCGCAGAAAGCCTCATCTTTCTCCCGCGGAACAGCTGGTAGTTTTAAACTGCTGACCACATTGTGGCTTGCAGCCCAATTCGTAACTACTACACTACCAGAGCTCCATAAAAGTACCAATAGACTGTCAGAAAACAAATCTGTGTTGGAAAAAGTATAGCCAGAATATTCCTTAGAAAGCAGGATGGTGAGACTTTGTCATGCATTAGACATGTTGTATAAGGAGGGACCAGTCCCTGGAGAAGGAGGTCATGGTTGGTAAAGTGGAGGGTCAGTGAAAAAAGAAAAGCCCCAATGAGGTGGATTGGCATAGTGGCAGCAGTAAAGGGCTCAAACATAACGGTTGTGAGGATGGCGGAGAATCAGGAAGCATTTCATTCTGCTGTGCATAGGGTAATTATGAGTTGGAACCAACTCTATAGCACTTAACAACAACATGGTCACATTTTAATCTCAAGGAAACAGTTGGATTCCCAAGTATAGATTTGGCTCCAAAACCTTCTATTTCACCGTACTGTTCCTACTTAGTAGTGGTGGTGGTGGTGGTGTGCCGTGGAGTCAGTTCTGACTCATAGCTTCCCTGCGTATGGTTTCCAAGGCTGTAAATCTTTATGGGAGCAGAAAGCCTCATCTTTCTCCCGCGGAATGGCTGGTAGTTTCAAAATGCTGACCCTGAGATTAGCAGCCCGATTCGTAACCAGTGCCCTATAAGGGCCATTTCAGAAACACTAGCAAAGTTGGGACAAAGCAGGTACAACATTTCAGTTGCACACAATTGAAGTACATAGATATATATAAAATAAGCTCCTACATTTAATCTTCATTGGCTAAATTCTTATAGAAGAACAATAAGGAAAAAAATAACTGCTTGAGGGTTTCCCTAAACATTATCCAGCACCGCACAGCACAGAACAATGGGCAATTGCATGGTTTCCTACACCGAATAAGCTCTGGTAGCGTAGTGGTTATGAATCCGCAAGGTCAGCAGTTCGAAACTACCAGTGGTTCTGTGGGAGAAAGATGAGGCGGTCTGCTCCCATAAACATTTACAGCCTCGGAAACCCTGTGTAGGGTCGCTATGAGTCGGAACTGACTCCACGGCACATAACAACAACAACAAAGCATGAAAAAGAGGAGGAAAATAAAATGGAAGACAAAACAAGAAATTTTATACGTGGCCATTTTTACTCTGAATCAATTATATGATGAATTGTGGGCAGCAGGTGGCAGCAAATGCCCATGCTTATTGCCACTGGCAGTTGCTCAAACTACCCCAAAGCAATGATGAACCGCATACTTGTTTTAAAACATGAGCAGTTCTGCTACTGAAAAATATATGATTTCAGAGAGATCAAACTGAATACAGTCAAGAACATTTTACCTTTTTATATCATTCTCTGAAATTATACTTTGAAGCAAAAGGCTATCAGGAAAAGTCTTCGGTGTCACAAAAAAGCTGATGATTCTACATTTCCCCATGATTAGTACTCATTATCCATATCAGGACTTGTTGGATTACGTGCCTAACAGGTCCTCGGGTTTTATCCTGCTCTGCAACCTATGCTTAACTCTCCTCAGTACTGCTGACGCAGTTTAATCTTCAAGGACTCATTCTACCTATGAGTGAGCTCCTTCTGAGTGACGCCGAATCACTGCAGTGCACCTCTACTAGTCTACTGGCACAAATTCTTTTTGAAATACTACATTTAAAGAAAAAATCTGGATTTGTATCAAAGAAAATTCCAGCAGCCTGCTGGCACTAATATGCAAGTATGCTGCAGCGATGCCATACAATAAGCCCTGGACTGTGAACCACAAGGTCTGTGGTTCGAATCCACCAGCTACTCCCTGGAATTAAGATGAGGCTTTCTGCTCCCGTGAAGATTTAAAGCTTCAGAAATGCTATACAGAGTGAGTATATGAGTCGGAACAGATGAGTGGATCAGCAAAATTTAGCCAAAAAGAGAGATGGGGTCTTGATACACATTTCATTTTTGTCCAACTGGCTAATAGCTTATTTTTACTTTTAAAATGATTTGCTTTTTGCCTCCTAAAATAAAACAACAAAATTTTAGGAGGCAAAAAGCAAATGGACTGGTAGTAAGTGACTCAGAGCAGAAAGGAAACCTAACAATGGACAGAGAAGGATGCTCACAGGCCCAGGAAAGTGGGAAAAGTGCCCCTGCCTGCCTGAGTGCATGCCTCTAAAAATAAGGATGAGGAGTGAAGCAGGTTCCAGGCCAGTGTAAGGAATAGCTTTCCTTTACCCTGGGCAGATCTCCCCCAAGAAAGGCTCTGGACTCAAGGGTACTAGCCACACTCGCCAGTTTCTGTTGAGCAGATTCTGACTCATTGCAGCCCCCATGTGTCTCTGAGTGAATTGTGCTCCAAAGGATTTTCAAGAACTGGGATTCCAGAAGTAGATCATTAGGCCTTTTTTTCCCAAGACGCCTCTGGTTAGCCTCGACCCTCCAGCCTTTTGGTTAGCAGCCAAGAACATTAAATGAACCACTCAGGAACTCCTAAACACACTTAAAAACAAGAACTGTGCCATGGAGTCAATTCCGACTCATAGGAAGCCTGTACAGGGTTTCTGAGTATGTCATCTTTACTCGAGCAGAAAGCCTCATCTTTCTCCCATGGAGCGGCTGGTGGGTTTGGACTGCTAATTGTAAGGTCTGCAGTTCAAACCCACCAGCTGCTTCCACAAAGATGTACAGTCTCAGAAACCCTGTAACAGGGTCTCAGGTGAAACCAACTCTATGACAGTGGGTTTGGTTTTGTATCAAGGAGCAGAAGGACTATTTGGTGGGTTTGAACTGCTGTCCTTTTGGCTAGCAGTCTAGTGCTTGTCCTATAGCAGTAGAAATAAAGCTGAAAGCAAGAGTCCAGTGAGGTAAGAGCCCCTAATCTTTTCTCCCCTTTTGGCTACCAAGATACTTGTAGCCAAGCTAATATCTTTCAGGCAAGGGACTGGAGAAATTCTTCTTTGGAGAAACAGAAAGATACAAGAGGAAAAAAGAAACCCTCCCCAAACTAACATCTGGATAATTCTCAGAGAAGCCCAATTAAGTTTTTCAATCTGATTTTTTAAAAAAATACTTAATCCTTAAATATGAATGGACAGACAAGAGCTAGCAGACACCAGAGAGGCTAAGACCAAAGTAAGTAGAAATTGAAACTTGGAGAAGACAGACAAGAACAGGAGAAGCAAACGTCATAGAAGAAATCCATCTTAGCTTCCTCGTAAAAATAAGAGCTGACACATAAACTGCATCCATGAAAAAGCAACAGGATGCTATTAAACAGAACACTGACAGGGCACGACGGAGCTCTTGGAAACTGAAATGTTGACAGTACAAATTAGGAATTCAATGGGCAGACTTCAAAGGAGAGAATTGAGGGACTCTGCTAGGATATAAGCAAAAAAGATAAAGGATATGAAAACAGGAGAGGAGAACAACAAAAAGATTTTAGAAAAAGCCAGAGGATGAAATCAGAAGGCCTGATAGCCATATAACAGCACCCCCCGCCCCCAAACACACACATAGCTTAGAGTGGGGAAACTATGAAAGACAATACAAACACAGAGAGATCAGTGGGTATTTCCAAGAAGTGAAGGACCAAGATCTTCAGATTAAAAGGGGACACACCAACCATGCAGAACAAAATGATAAAAGACCCACACAAAGGCATATCATTATGAACTATCAGAATACCAGAGAGAAAGAGGAAAAAAATTAAAACCCTGGAGGCTTAGAGAGAGAAACTAGCTCATACACAAAGGACTGGGGGGGGGGG
>NW_006408749.1:109145-150760 GCF_000296735.1 Chrysochloris asiatica
GTCAGGATGGCATTGGGCTGCCCAACCGGCAACACTGGAAATTAGAAGAAAATTAAGCTAAGACATCAACATTATAAGAAACGAATCGTTTCCAATTTAGTTCTGAACTATGCCAAACTACCACTCAAGTGTGAGGAGATAAAATAAAGATGTTCTCGGGCATGCAGGGTCTCAAAAACTTTACCTCCTTTGTATCTTTCTCAAGAGGCCAATGCAGGATGTGATCTGCCCACATTAGGGCACCTACCAGAGAACGGCCAGGAGACCCACCCAAGGAGAGAGGCAAAGGAATTCCCAGGGTGACAGTAAAGGGACATACAAGCAGCACGCAGTCCAAATTTCAGCCCCCAGGTTTCTAAGAAGGACATCTCCAAGAAAGACGAATGAATTACTTGATACGCTTTCCTTTTCGTGGAAGAAACCCTGGTGGTACTGCAAAGTCGACAGTTCTAACCCAAAAGCCACTCCTCCGCAAGAGAAACAGAAGGCTGTCTTCTTCTCCTATAAAGGTTGACAGCCTCGTCCTGGTGTGGCACCAGACTACAAAGCCGCTTGAACAGCAAGGTCGGTGGTTCAAGCTCCCCAGCTGCTCCTTGGAAACCCTATACAGGGTCGCTATGGTCGGAATCGACCGGATGGCTCTTAACAACAACAAACCCTATACAGGGTTACTATGAGTCGGATTCCACTTGATGGCAGTGGGGTTTTGGATCAGAATTTAGAAGAAAAATCAATAGGTACGTAGAAGACTAAGCCCCCAAAAAAAGGCCATTTTCAAATCCAGGATTTAAAACAAAAGTTTCTCAAAGCAAGAACTATCATAAAAGCACTACATAGGTCAGCTGTGAACATTTTCACAGTCATAATAAGGCAAGCATGGAGAGACAGTGTAAAATTGAGAAAGAAAACGTGAATGGTACGTACGGGTGGACACAAGAAAGCGAAATCATCTTCTGTGACAGATCACAGCAAAAATGGAGAAAAACCCTCAAGAAACAGTGAGATAACCCTCTTCTTTAGAAAAAAAAAATGGAGATGAATTTCAGAAATTTTAAGCAATAGCTGATGCTGAAGAGGGGAAGGGGACCTGAATGGAGACAGATACAAGTCTTGTACTATATATGGTGTTTAAAAATGTTACACAAAGTGCTTGCTATTTGGCTTGTTGAGAGTTCATTTTTAATTGATTTCATTTCCCAGTAAATGATTTCATTTCTCCAGTAAACTTTGTCAAGCCTGTCTGCTCATTTGAAACCCAAGATTACTCCAACTTTCCTGCAAGTCTGAACACCGCTCGGCACTGACTTTTTTCTCCTTGCATGATTCCTCCCAAGTCACTTCCACCTCTTCCTTAAATGCTGACGATGTCCAGGGACTTGTACTCAGATTTCTGTTTTTCACTTTATATTCTGCCCCCAGGCAAGTCCATCTACTTTCATGGTTACAATGACCCCCTAGTCTCGATATACAGTCCAGGTCCCTCCTATAAGGTCTGGCCTAACTAACATACCCAACATTGTAACTCTAATTCTCCAACAGACATTTCAAACAACTTGTGTCCCCAGTGTATCTCATCTTCCCCTCATATAGGTCTGCTCTTCCTGGCTTCATGAATTTACCTTGTGACTTGAGCTATAAATGTGTGTGTGTTTGGGGGGGGGGGGGGGGTTCATCCTTGACATCTCCTTCTCCCTAACCTACGTTTCATCATCAAAGTTTGCTCATTTTATGTCTTAAATGTTTCTGGAATCTACCACTTTCCTGGTTCACACTCTTACCACCCCATCTTAACTTTGACTTCAGCCTCCTGCCTCAGTCTTGTCTCCCCTCCAATGCATCTTCAGCATGGCCTACAGAGAGAAGGGAGTGGTCTGACATCCAAGCCTGACCACATCACTAACCTGCAAAATCCTACAGGGTTAAGTCGGAATTTCTGAACATGGCATTCAAGTCACTCCATGGCTTGGTGTCTGCTTGCCTCTATAGTCTCCTGTACTTTGTACTTCACCAGTTCCCAGCAAACTCCTTGGAGCTTCCTACACACCTCATCTTTTTCAGACCTTTGTGCCTTTATTTATGTCACTCCTCAGCCTAGATTGTTCTCCCTAGGTAACTTCTAAACTAGTCTCAAAGGAGCTTAGGGAGCAGCTCCTAGGCAATCTTCCATGACCTCCATGGTACCATGCTTCTCTGATACCTCAACTGCTGTTACGACTGCTGTCTCTCCATGTGTCTCTCTTCCTAGACAATGTGTCTTTTCTATCTCTACTGGACTGCTAACCACAAGGGTCAGACCCACCAGCTGCTCCTCGGAAATCGTAGCTATACAAGGTCGCTCTGAGTTTGGAGCCAACCTGATGGCACTTCACTATCACCACAATAATATGATGACTGGTCACAATGTACATTCAGATCTCCAATTGGCTGAATTAAGTCACTACCTGAGACAGTCCATTTACCGAGTTAAAGTGGATACCATTGCCATCAAGTCGATTCTGACTCATAGCCACCCTATAGGACAGAATAGAACTGCCTTAGAGAGTTTCCAAGACACCAAGTCTTTGCAGAAGCAGACTGCCATATATTTCTCCTAAGGGCCAGTGGGTTTGAACCACGGGTCTTCTGGCTAGCAGCAGAGTACTTAACCACTGCACCACCAGGGCTCCTTCCATAGTTATGTACGCAAAGTATAATTGTAGTTCCAACCCTATGCATTAAAGAGTTCTATGAGTTGCCACTTTACAGATACAAGGTATATATAAATCTTCATAACAGACCTATTCAAAGATGGACCATGGCTGTGCTATGTGCCGTCAAGTCGGTTCCGACTCCCTGAACCACTGACCTTGTGGTAGGGTTTCTGAGGCTGTAACTCTTTACAGTAGCTGGAAGCCTCATCTTTCTCCTGTGGGACGGCTGGTGGATTCAGACTGCTGACCTTGTGGTTAGCAGCTCCTTGAAGATGAACCATTGTTGTTAAGTTCCTTATACATATAGATAAGCAATGGATTGCTAAACACAAAGTCAGGGCTCAAAGCCACTACCCACTCCTCAGACACCCTATGTAGGGTCACTGTGAGTCCAAACTGCCTTGATAGCAGTTAACAACACATATTTTTAAAAAACAGGGTTATTTAAAACCTATTTTATTAATGAAATAATCACCTGACAAAACAAACACCTTGAAAGAGCCTAATGCACAAGACAATGACTTTGAATACTTCAACAGCAAAGCAATTTTTTTACTTACTGGTATTTGCCGCTTCTCTAATTTCTTTCAGTATTTCAGCTTCCATGGCAGGGTTATTGCAGATATCAACCCAACTTCCTTCAACCCCTTTCTGTCGTGCTAAAAGACTCAACCTTTTCTGATTAGGGACCACAAAACTGATCACGTAGGACTGGTCACTATAAAGATTAGAAAACAAAACAGAAATTAAAACATGGTAAACAATTCCTCATAAATGACTCACTGAAACAGTACAGTACAGAGGAGTCCAAATATTTATTTTTCTTATTTGTTAAGGTTTCATTAAACAGTAATGAAGTCCATAAAAACAAGATGAATTGCTGTATAAAGAAAAGAGTTCTATCTCTCAGGCTCTTCATTTAGAAAGACTTAGATTCAAAGCTCATCTGCTATGTTAGCTTCTTTGGAAAATTACTTGTGCTCAGCCTCAACTGTTATGGATATTACAGGAAATCTTTTTAGTAGCACAGCTAAGTATTTATAGAGTCCTGGTGATGTGATAGTGAAGCACTCAGATGCTAACTAAAAGGTCACTGGTTCGAAGCCACCAATATTCTGCAAGAAAAAATACCTGGTGATCTGCTCCCATAAAGACTACAGCCTAGAAAACTTGATGTTGTTAAGTGCTGTTGAGTCAGTTCTGACTTCATAGTGACCCTGTATAGGCTTTCCAAGGAGTAGCTGCTAAGTTTGAACCACTGACTAGGGGTTCAACCTGACCATGCGATCTGGTGCTCTATCCCACAGAAACACTTTATAGGGTAGTTCTACTCCATTATGTAAGGTTGCTATGAGTCCAAGTCGACATGATTGCACACAACAACAAGCTACTTATTTAGCAAGACGTTGTTAAGTGCTGTTGAGTTGGTTGCGACCCATAGTGACCTGGTATAGGGTTTCCGAGGAACGGCTGGTGAAACGTCAAATACGTTGTCAAATATCTGGGAAATCTTAAATGATTTTCAAGCCACTGAATTCAAGAACTTTCAGATATGTTGTTGTTGTTGTTTAGTGCTGTAGAGTCGGTTCCGACTCATAGCAACCCTGTATAGGCTTTCCTCAGAGTGGCTGATGGGTTTGAACCACTGACCTTGTGGTTAGCAGTCCAGTACTTATCATGCAGTGCCACGGGGGCCTCAAAAGTTCATAGAAAAATTCCACTGTTTTTTAATTCCATTTTTCCAAAAACATTTTGAAGTCCCCTTGCATAACATTTCCCAACGCTGATGCAATTTCTAACAGGAGCTTGATGATCCCTTATGATTATCAAATGTTTTCCCACTACCCTTTTACTGAAAGTGAATGAGAATATGCAATTTTTGAAAGTTACCTCTTGGCGAAAGCACAGATATTGTCAATAAGTGGACAGTTCTTCAGTGCAGCCTCTACTTTCCCAAGAGACACATATTCTCCTGCTTGTAACTTCACCAGATCTTTCTTACGATCTATAAATCATGGAGAAGAAGGTTGTTATTCACAGTCCATTTTATTCATGTGCATGAGGGCGCTTCAAAAAATTCATGGGAAAAGATCACTGAATATTTCCATGAACTTTTTGAAGCACCCTCATCTAGAATTCTGATGTTCTCTGAGTCACTTTTCCATCATTTTCAAAAGTACTTCTACTTATTTCTTTCATTGTATATTTACTTATTTTATGCCTTTACTGTAGTAGTTTGGGTGAAAAACTTCCAGAGCAAATTAATTTTCCATCCAACAATTTATACACAAGTTTGTTTCATGGGACTAGTTACAGTTCCCTCAATGTGACATCACTCTTCCCACTTCCTTCCTGTGTTTACCAGTTCCTTTCCCTTCCTTCCATCTGAGCTTTGTTTGGGGGCAAATGCTGCCCTTTGGGTCTTGTATGGTTGATTGTACTGAGGGAGTATGGTCCTCTTCACTTGATAGGGTTATTATTTAGCTGAAAGTTGAGCTACAGGGATGGGTTCAATTCCAGGCTTGAGGTGTGTGTCAGGGCCATAGCCTTGGGGGGTTCCACCATCACTAGCAGACCAGTAGGTCTGGACAATTCTTTTGAAAGCTTGTTCTTTGTAATGCTTACTTGCACACAAGTTTTAAAAAAGAAAATACCTGGTTAAAAAAAGTACTGGCTAAATGATACATTCCCTATGGAGCTCAGTGGTTAATTGCTTGGCTGCTAACAAGAAAATCTGTGGTTCAAATCCACCAGCTACTTTAAGGGATAAAGATGTGGCCGTCTGCTTCCATCAAGTTTTATAGCCTACTCAATCTATTACTATTGCTACATTGGCGTCAACTCAATAGCAATGGGTTTTGGCTTGAGCGCCAGATTAAGATGGATCGCTAGTGATATGACAGAGGAAAGTCTAAGACTAGAAAAGGACCTGACTTAGAGAGGTCCTCCAGGGTGGTTTTTATCAGGCAATTTTTACTGATTGAAAGTAAACCACATAAAGGCCTCCTTTGAAGTTGCTTTTTGAATTTTAAACTAGACTCTAATTGGTTCAGTAAGGGTGATGACACAAAGCAACTGACATTCTCAGAAGAATCAAATTAGTGTTGAGGATTGAGATGATCATTTTCTAATGGTCAAGGCTAATTAAAGTCATTTAAATGGCCATCAGGAACAAAATATGCCCATGCTGCCTGTTGGTAGGCAGGTAAACTGACCCTATGGGTCATGTGAGGGAATAGTAACATGAGGATGATGAAGGTCTACCAATAGAGTTTGTTAATAGTAGATGACTATACAGGACCACACGCTAACTGAACATACTCTGAGCTCTTTCCCTTTTTACATTACTAATTTACTATTTTCTTGCCCATTCCCTCAATCTCAATGTTGCTGCTACTATTGCTACTACTTACTACGATTCAGGCATTATTCTGTACATTTTACACATATCAACGCATTTCATTCTTACAAGAACATTCTGAGGTTAATTGTTATCTGTATTCCACAGATGTTGAAGCTGAACTCTAAGTTAAACAACTTGCCCAAAGTTTGAATCAATTGAGTAGTCTACCCTGTTAATGATCTGACCAATATTATCTCATGGACCAAAGAGCTTCAAAGAGGTTATGGGAAAATTCTATTGTCTTCCAAGTTCATTTTTTCCAAAGTACTTTTTGAAGCCTCCTTGGTATGTTATAACAAGTAAAATACACACACACACAGAATACACTGACCAATTATCTGTAAGCATCCATCGGGATGGAATTCTCCAATATCGCCAGTGCAAAACCATCTTTGTCCATTTTCATCCACAGAATAGTCCTCTGCAGTTTTCTCTTCATTTTTGAAATATCCCATGGAGATGTTATTTCCACCTATTACAATTTCTCCTCTGGGGTTTGGCTTGTCATGAATTGTGTAACCGCCTGGAAATCATAAAAGCAAACCAGTTACAGTTCTAAAACAAAATTACCTTTGATTAGTTCTTCTTTGCTACTATCTTTCTGCTGGTCACATTCTTCTGTCACTTTATCCAAGAATATTAGCTGATATTTACCCAGAATTATGTGAGGAGAGTAGGGGGCTGTTTGTTTAGTGTGATTTCAAGGTTCACTAATAATCACCATTACCAACCACCTATTCCACACCTTCCCAAGACCATGAGGCTGAGAAACAGAATTCATACTTGGACATTAAGCACAGGGCTTTGTATAACTCTGTTTAGATCTAATTACCCCCTAAACAAAGGTAATGCTTGAAGCTGCTATAAGTAAATGCCTAATGTGTTGGTATCAATGCATTTTCAAATTACTTACAATATGAGAGGGCTTCAAAATGTTCGTGGAAAAAGAGAATTAAAAGATAATGGAATTTTTTCCACTAACTTTTTGAAGTTCCCTTGTATGTGCGTGAAGATGACAATACCATTAAGTGAAAGAAAAAGGAGGGTAGGGGAAACAGGAGGGCCTTTCTATAGTCTTAGTTTCTGCCTTTGGCCTGTCATGAACTGAAATTATTGAAACACTGAAAATAATTGACCATACCTATGAAAACATTTCACCATTGCCTCTTTAATACTGAATAAATTAGCTTACTTTACAGAAAACACGCAAAACTCAACATTTAGATTTTGAGATGTTGCTTAGACCTTATATCCTGAAACGCTGAGAAGCAGAGCTCCTTTCAGCTGTTAGCTGCTCTTGGACATTTAAAACTATGAAAGATTTCAATGTAACACATCTATTGTATTCAGTATAACGTGCAAATATTCCTATCATTCTTACTATATAAAGCAAAAGATCCTTCCTAGCAACTAAAAGGCCAAATACATGTCCCAAATGGGCCCACTCCCCAAAAGTCACATTGACAGTAAAGCACAGTATCAGGAGTTCTTACTATGTTATAATATAAACGTCATCACTCTAACTCCGCTGCCCAACCAATAACCCAGATTACTAAACAGATTCAGATGCTGCTTCCAATACACAGACTGCTACCCATGTTTTTTTTTAAGATTTTCATTATAAGATTAGAAAGGCAGCACCAAGAGAGAAAAGGCCAAGGAAGATCTAGTTCCCTGATATAAAATTCTCAAGAATGCAACTGGCTTTTTCAAATGTGATTTTTAAAAAGCAATTATAATTTGCACATAGAGCATTGACAACTACACGTATTAAAGAGTCACAAAGTAGATACACTTTTAGAAAGGTAACATTTATGTCAGAATCCATTCATCTTCTTGAGGTTTGAAAACCTAAGGGGGCAGATCCATTCATGTAATCGTTGTTGTTGTTGTTGTTAAGTGCCATCAAGTTGGTTCTGACTCTAGCAACCTGCAAAGGGTTTCTGAGAAGTGGCTGGTGGGTTTGAACTAATGATCTTGTGGTTAGCAGTCCACTGCTTAATTTACAGCGCCACACCAGGTGTCCGCAAGGTAAATATTGTTGTTATTAAGTGCCATCGAGTCGGTTCTGACCCATAGCGACCCTGTATAGGATTCCCAAGGAGCAGCTGGTGAGCTTGAACCACTGATCTTGCGGTTCAAACGACTTTGCAGTCTGGCGCATTAACCCACAGCGCCACACCAGGACTCCTCAGGTAAATAGGCTCTGTTAAATCTTAAGCTTTTGAACTCCTCCTCCCTTCTCTTACATGACTCGGCTGTTTATCATTTGCTGCACATGCCAGTGACTGCAGCAGGTGTATTCGCTTTACTTAGTCTCTTGCATAAGTTCATTATAGGAAGACTGATTTCTCTTGCTTTCAGCTGACTTGTAAAAGGGGCTGATCACCACTAGCAGGTTAAATGTACAACACAGACAGGTTGCCTCGGAGTGGCTCTCTGCAGCCACACATTCTATTTATATATATATAAACTGATACAGCAGTTTATGAGTATATGAAGGGGCTTCAAAAAGTGTATCCAGAAATTCCGTAATCTTTTCATTCCATTTCTCCACAAACTTTTTGAAACCTTTTTGTATATTTATTGCCCCCGCCCTTCAAAAAAAAAAAGGGGGGGGGTGGGGGATAAAAAGTCAACTATTTAAATAGGAGGACAGCTGAGTTTCAACTATGAAAATATTTGTGATCAAGATCTAGTTAGTTTGTGTGTGTGAAAGAAGCAAATGGCAACGAATCCTTTGCTACCGCAGACAACCTAGCACATGCTGGTTTTCAGTGTTAGCTAGACTCACACGTGCTCGTCACGGAATTCTTACCTTCCTGCCAGTCTTTCAGCTTAATTTCACAGCAAATCAGAGGGGCTCCAACTCGGCCAGTAGTATAGTCAGTAACTATAGGGGAAATGAAGCAAATCCATTAGCATTCCACATTCCAGATCAGCGCCAACATAGAAAGAACTTAAGACCAAGGACACTGAAGTGAAAACCAGAGTCTGAAGGACAGAAGACGCGACAGGGAAAGGGAGAGTGCAGTGATTGATCATTTTTCAACATTTCAACAGTGCAACTCATTCCAATGCTGCTGCATCAGTTTTACTTCTCATGATTATACAACGGGGCTTCAAAAAGTGCATGGAAGAATGGAATTAAAAGATAACAGAATTTGTGCATGATCTTTTTGAAGCCCCTTCGTATTCTGGATAATTAAGTATAAAAATCTCTTTTTAAAGAGAGCTGGCTCTCCTGTTGTATCTGGAGTTTGATTTCCACAGTGCAAGCATTTCTCAAAATTCATTGCATGGTACAATTATGATTTGTGGACATCCCTGAATATAAACTGCACTTAAAAATAAGACTCCTGCCCTCTGTATATAGGGTACACAGGAACGGGCAACTTAGACATTGGCTACCTAAAAAGAGAGGGCAATATAGGCACGAAGTGACTGGCTTTTAAGGTTTCAAGAGGGAGCTTAGTTTAAGAGTATGGGGGGAAAGAAAGAGTCCCCACTGAATAGCTGTCATCTTGTCTAGATGGGTCTGGTGAAAAGAGATGGGGATAAGATTCGCAAGATTCAATAGTGAATAATTGTTATGACTAATGGCAACTGTCACACTTGTAAAGGTAGAAGTTTTGTAACAAAAAAAGGGGAGTGGTTAACCTTACATTCCAGAAACAGAGGACCCTAGGACTATCAAGAGAGAAGCGCACAAGCAGAATGCGGGACCTTATCCAGAGAAGCAGCAGTGCCAGAGATGGAGGCAGAGATGGGGGCATGGAGAGGGGGAATGGCTGAGGACTCTAGATTCATGAGAAGAGAGGGACTAAGAGCTGGTGGCCAGAAGGCAGACTTACAGAATGTGCCCTTTGGAGATGTAAATTATTATATATGCCTGAGTGGTTTTTTGTTTGTTTGTTTATTTTTTTTAAAAAGCTAAAACAGAGAGAAATACTGTTAACTGATGGTACATGGAGGGGATTATAATCATTGTAATGAAACAAGGTATATGATTTGTTGAATGTAAAACCGATTATGTGCCCTGTAAACTTCTACTCAATCCACCATAAAAACCTTAAATAAAAAATTTTAAAAAGAGAGAGAGAGAGAGAGCTGGTTCCACCATAACCTACCTAGGATTCTGATAAGGCAGACTTTGACTAGAATTCCAGCTCTACCACATACTTGCTGTGTAACTTAGCAAGTTACTTAAGCTATTTAAGCCTCAACACTATACAGGGTCGCTATGAGTTGGAACCGACTCGATGGCACTTAACAACAACTAAATGGGGATAGTAACAGAATATATAGTGAGGATTAAATGAGGTAAGGGAGTCTCTTGGTGTGGCACTGGGGGTTCATGTGCTGGACTGCAAAGTCGGTTTGAACCACAAAGTCAGTGGTTCAAGCTCACCATTTGCTCCTCAGAAACCCTATACAGGGTCGCTATGAGTCGGAACCAACTTAACGGCACTTAACAACAACAAATGAGATAATCCTTAGAAGCAAAACCCACAGTCACTGAGTCGATTCTGATTCATAGCAAACCCTACATAGTGTTTTCAAGACAGTAAATCTTTATAGGACCACACAGCCTCATCTCTCTCACATGGAGCGGCTTGTGAATTTGAACCGCCTACCATGTGGTTAGAATCCCCAAACCTAATGCACAGTGCCACTAGGGTTCCTGAATACATAGATGATGTGGTTAAGTGCCATCTAGTCAGTTCTGAGTCATAGCAACCCTGTATAGGGTTTCAAAGGAGCAGCTGGTGGGTTCGAACCACCGACCTCAGAGTTCAAGGTGACTTTGTGGTCTAATGGTTATCCTACAACACCACACCAGGATTCTATTACATGCCTAGCACTCTATTAAAAATTGTGAGGAAAAAAACCAGAGGGAACGGAAGCAAATACTGTTGAATGATTATGCATGGAGGAGATTGTAATCAATGCAATGAAACAATGATGTAAAGCCAATGTTCTCCCATGTAAACTACCACTCAGTTCACAATTAAAAAAAAATAAAAAAATAAAAAAGTGAGGAAAATCCCTAAGAGATAAAGTGGAAACCCTCTCTCCCTTCAATGGTCTTACAAATTACCTAGAAAGAAACAACTTAGAGAATATTTAGATACTAAATTCCATAGTATGGTAAGCATGATCGTACCTTAGAAACAAAAAAGATCAATGTAAAAAGCAGTTGAGAAAGACTTTACTGAAGAGCTGGACCATAAGGAATGGTTGTGAACAGTTAGCAAGCATGAGAAAAAGTGAAAAGATGGGTTTATTTGGAGAGAAGAGCCGGGCAGATATATGAAGAGGCTTCAAAATGCCGTGTGGAAAAAGGGAATTAAAAGATGGTCAAATTTTTATCACCAATTGTTTGAAGCCCCCTCATATGTGTTTCATGTGTGTGTCTATTAAAAATAATAGAAAATAATGAAGATTAGGTATAAAGGTGCTGGATTGAACAAGCCTCAAAAGCTAGTTAATTAAGTTTAGACTGGCAGTGTTTGAGGTGGGTGTACCTAAATCCAAGTATGTAAAAGGAATCTGAAATGGTAAGATATAGGCAGACACAGATCAGTGCGAGGAGTAAAAGGCTGCATGATAAAGGTGGCATAGAGGGAATGGAGCAACCTGTGGAAGAAATGGCATGACTCTGTAAAAGTTAACGACGTTAAAAAGTAAGCAAGCTGATGACTTCAAAGCAAATATTAAGGATGGTAGTACCATTGACATAAATGAATAATTTGGCAATGGAAAGGCAATCTGGGATAAAACCATTGATTTTAGACATAATGAGTCTAAAATGAAAGTGGGATAATGCCTAAAAAAAAAAAAAAAAATCTCTATATCCCAGCAGTTCTCAACCTAAAAATTAACGAAGCAAGGAGACAGAATTTTGAGGATGGACACTGTGGAGTACATAATTACAAAGACTGGAAATGAAGAGTATGCATGATCTTTTCATTTAACGTCCACAAAACTAAAATTACATAAGGTTTGAATACAATCTACCATGATTTAAGAGGCTGGTTTCCAAAGATCATGCAAATGGATTTTTAATAGTCACTGCTAATGTAGAAGGAGTTGCCCCTTTAAAACTGCTTACCTTCAGTAACTGTCCCCGCACCACAGGATTCGGTCAACCCATAACCCTGGCCCACTGGGCAGCAGAAGCAGACATTCATGAATCGGTGTGTCTGAGGAGACAGGGGTGCTCCCCCAGACAGCATCATACGAACACTCCCTCCTAGCAGAGCCTTCACCTTTTTAAACAGTATCCTTGATAAAAACGGGAATCAATGATGTTAATACACATACACAATATTCTCGCTAACACACAAATTTATAAGCTCTGCGAAGGAATTCTCAACTTTACTTGAACACCAAATGTTCGGAATCATGTTGATAATGAGATAGCAGAGGAACACCTAGTTATATCTTGAAAAAATATCAGAAAAAGTCCAACATGCCAGAAAATATACAGTGTCTGGAAATTGCTTTAACACACAGTGTAAATGAAAGAAAATGATGATGTCAAAAAAATTTAAGAAAGCTCAACATTTTTATCTTTGGAATGTGTGAGCACCTATCTTATCTTCCTTCCAATAAAAAATACTTCCCCAGCCTGCACCACCACATTTAAGATAACATACACCCAAACACTTACTACATTGTTTTATGACGATAATAAATAGTACAACTTCATACACAATCAATCCTGAAGTAAAACTCACCTTTTTTATGTCAGAAATAACAGTGTTTGAAAATGCTAATGTCAGGAGTCTATTTGGTCTTCCTGAGAGCAAGTTTTATAATCAAACCTTAAATATTAACTGTTATTAAATCACTGGATAAAAGAGCAATCAAATCTTATCATGGTGGTGACACTCAGACTAAACTCCACTTGCCTCCATGTACTTATTTATCTTCCAGATTTAAACACACACAAATTTAAAGGCTCAAAGGATAGAGCCTCTCAAATGTACTTACAGATTGCAAAGAGGTGCATCATAGCCCTTTTGTATCTGTTCCAGTTTGTAATCATACCCTATCTTGAACAGAGTTTTCTGAATATAGTTCATCTCTTGGACTTTGCTCATAACATTCTTATAAATTCTATCCATGATTTCCTAAAAAGCAAGCAAAATATTTAATAATCACAACAACATCACTGTGACTCTTCAGTGTGGAGGCCTATTTTTTTTTAAAAAAAACATTTAAAAGTCTTTAGTATAATGGATATATTTATTTCCTTTTGCACATAATCCATCCAATTGACTTTACTTGCTTACTCTTTCAAAAATACTTTTTAAAGCATAGACTTTTTATTCAGTTCTATATCATCTAAAAGTTTAAGAAATGTTCAACTAGAGTATATAAAATTTACTTAGCTCTCACAGTTAAAAACTTTGCAATTGTGTAATCTCAAATATACTTATTTATTCAAACAGTACTGATAACTTTTTTTTTTTTTTTTACTACTATCCTTTTTTTACAAGGAGCTCTGGTAGCGTAGTGGTTACGACTTGGGCTGTGAACGCAAGGTCAGCAGTTCCAAACTACCAGCTGCTCCGCGGGAGAAAGATGAGGCTTTCTACTCCCGTAAAGATTTACACCCTCGGAAACCCTGTACAGGGTCGCTATGAGTCGGTTCCGACTCCACGGCACATAACAACAACAACAATCCTTTTTTTACTGGTAGCGTAGTGGTTACGAATCGGGCTGTAAACCACAAGGTCAGCAGTTCGAAACTACCAGCTGTTCCACGGGAGAAAGATGAGGCTTTCTGCTTCCATAAAGATTTACAGCCTCGGAAACCCTGTACAGGGTCGCTATGAGTCGGAACCAACTCCACGGCACATAACAACAACAACAACAACATCCTTTTTAAGGAGCTCTGGTAGCGTAGTGGTTACGAATCGGGCTCGAACCACAAGGTCAGCAGTTCAAAACTACCAGTTGTTCCGCGGAAGAAAGATGATGCTTTCTGCTTCCGTAAAGATTTACAGCCTCAGAAACCCTGTACAGGGTTGCTATGAGTTGGAACCCACTCCACAGCACATAACAACAACAACATCCTTTTTAAGGAGCTCTGGAAGTGTAGTGGTTATGAGTCAGGCTGCTAACATCAGTCAGCAGTTCGAAACTACCAGCAATTCCATGGGAGAAAGATGAGGCTTTCGGCTCCTGTAAAGATGTACAGTCTCGGAAATCCTGTACAAGGTGTCACTATGAGTTGGAATCGACTCCACGGCACATGATCACCACCACCCTCATTACCTTTTTTACTCTCAGAGAAGAATGGTAAAGAGCTTTACCATTCATTTCTTAAATATCCTATGTCTCTGCAAGTTTAGAATTTTTATTTCACTTTATTAGAAGCAAAGATTGTTTATAGCTATTTGGGAAATCAGAGGTAGGACCACATTTGGGATTAACCAAACTCCTAGGCTAACTCAAAACAAAAATTAAACAAACAAACTGGAGACGATCATTAAATTATGTTTTATTCAAATAAAACAACAGTTGCCATTGAGTCAGTTCTGAATAAAAGTGACCATATGTGTCTCAGAGTAGAGCTGTGCTCTACTAGGCTTTTCAATGGTTGATTTTCAGAAGCAGATCACCAGGCCTTTCTTCTGAGGTACCTCTGGGTGGGTTCAACGCACCAGCCTTTTTGTTACTGGCTGCGTGCTTAGCCCCTAGCACTACCTAGGGACTCCTTATTTTATGAATAGATAACTAAGGAGCTCTGGTAGCGTAGTGGTTACAAATCGGGCTGCGAACCTTAAGGTCAGTGGTTCGAAACTACCAGCTGCTCCGCGGGAGAAAGATGAGGCTATCTACTCCCGTAAAGATTTACACCCTCGGAAACCCTGTACAGGGTCGCTATGGGTCGGAACCGACTCAACGGCACTTAACAACAACAACAACTCAGGATATTTAAAATTGCAATTATTAATTTACACTATTAAGTTCTGCTACACTGTGTAAATTTCATATTAGAAGAAAACCACTCACAAATGAAGATAGCATAACCATCCCTTGACAATGCTACTACTAGGCATTTAAGCATAGTACAATGCTGCTTTTTCTAGTTCCGCAGAACGAATTACCATTGTGCAACTGAAATATGTGCCTACATCTAGGACTGAGAAACCCCCAATTGTTGCCTAGAAGGACTTTTATAATTGTCTCTCTTAAGCACTGGGTTATAGATGTGTGAGAACCACTCCTACTCGTCCTCCCAACTCTAGAAAGGGATCACAGAAATAGAAAAGGACTCAATGTGGAAGGAACACAATACAGATGCAACAAACTGGCAAGATTACTGGAGTTACCCTTTATAACCTGACATTGGTGGTGGTGGTGGTGGTTATGTGCCGTGGAGTCGGTCCCAATTCATAGAGACCCTGGATAGGATTTCCGAGGCTGTAAATCTTTACAGGAGCAGAAAGCCTCACCTTTCTCCTGAGGAACCACTGACAGTTTCGAACTGCTGACCTTCAGATTAGCAGCCCGATTCATGCTACCAGAGCTCCTTAACCTGACATTAGAATATGCACACAATTAAGTTGCTGCTTATAAAAAGCTATAATTTATTCTGAATCTTACATTGTAAATATTACAGTACTACATTAGATTTCTTCTGAGTTTGTTACATCGCTTGTAAAATGAAGGTACTACCTCAAGAATGGTTTCGTGGGGGCTTGAATGAGATAATGTATCTGGAGTCCTGGCATGGTGCTGTAAGATAATGCACTGGACCACAAGGTCCATATGAACTGCAAGGTCGCCAGTTCAAACTCACCAGCGCTTCTTGGAAACCCTATTGAGCGTCACTATGAGTCGGAACCGACTCGACAGCACTTAATAACATCTAAAGGACTTAGCACAGTATCTCAATAAATGGCTATTAATGTCATTCCTAAAAAGCTCTGGTAATGCAGTGGTTAAATGCTCAGCTGCTAACTGCAAGGTTGGCAGTTTGAAGCCACTAGCCACTCTGCAGGAGAGAGATGTGGCAATCTGAGAAAGATGTGATCCTAAAAAATTACAGCCTTGGAAAGGCAGTGGAAAAGTTCTATTCTGTCCTATTCGGTTACTACGAGTCAGAAATGACTCAATGGCAACAGGAAACGGATCTTTTAATCAGACCGAGGAAACAGACTAATTCAGAACATAGATTCTATTTTTTAAATTCTCAGGAAAAAAGACCTTTTTAAGGCCATTTTTCAAAAAATCCCATTTAGAGGGGTATGAACAACGTTAAAGGAACCAATGAGACATGGTGTAAGTAGTAAGTTTGCAGACCTCTATTTTCCAACTCTCTGGTCTCTTATGAGTACTTCAATGGGCTGAATTCAACCAAAAATAAGAAGGAAAGTTTTGGAAGTCCTAGTGATTCCTCCACAGATGTTAGCTCCCTAAAGAACCAAGTAGGGCAGAGAATAGACGATGGACAATTGAAGGACAAACAGCATATCTGCTAATGGCGGATCATACTTCAATACTAAATTCAGTAGTTTTCATCTTGTCTAGATGGGTCTGGTGAAAAGAGATGGGGCTAAGATTCTTATGATTCAAAAGGGAGTAACTATTATCATGACTAATTATATCTGTCACAACTGTAAAGTTAGAAGTTTTGAAACAAAAAGCGTGGAGTAGTTAATCTTACAGTCCAGGAACAGAGGACCCTAGGACCATCCAGGGAGAAGAGCATGAGCAGAATGTGGGACCCTAAGCAGAGAAGCAGTGATATCAGAGATGGAGACAGAGATGATGGCATGGAGAGAGGGAGCAGCTGAGGACTCCAGACTGATTATATATTCCTGAGTGTTTTTGTGAACATCCAAAAAAAAAAAAAAAAACCAGAGGGAAGGGATTGTAATCATTGCAATGAAACCATGAGGGTAAAACTGATGTTCTCCCATATAAACTACCACTCAGTCCATCACAAAAACTTTTTTAAAAAATATGAAATTTAGACATTAAATTCCTTGAGATCTTTCTTAGCCTTTCCCCTTCTCTAACCCTGCCACAGTTTAGCAGGGAGGCCTATATTTTGGGTTGTTGTTGTTATGTGCCAAGAAGTCAGCTCCAACCCATAGAGACCATATATAGGATTTCCAAGGAGCAGCTGGTGAGCTTGAAATGACAACCTTTCGATTCAAACTGACTTTGCAGTAGCCCAGTGCATTAACCCACAGAATCACACCAAGACTCCATATTTAGGGTAGTAAAGCCTACATACAAGAGGATTTTTAAATGCTAGTGGCAAAATTCCATTATCTTTCAATTCTTTTTCCACAAACTTCTTGAAGTTGTCTCATATTGCTTCAAAAACAATTCGAGTCCATGTACTACAACCCAAAAGGTTGGTGGTTCAAATCTCCCAGCAGCGCTACAGAAAGTCCTGGTAATCTTCATAAGATTCTACTCATTGAAAAGTCTATGGAACCCAGTTCTACTCTAAAGCACATGGGGTCTCACAACGAATAGGAATTGATTGAGCAGCAATGGGACTTCTGTTGTTTAAACCACAGTGGTTAAGACAACTCTGGAATCAGATTGGTAGAGTTTAAGTTTTTCCTCTACCACCTATGTGATCTTGGACAAGTTTCCTTCTTTTAAAAATGGGGATAACTGGACCTATCTAGTAGTGTCTTTGGGAGGATTAAGTGACATAATCCACCTATAAAACACATGCCAAACAGCAAAAACTAGGCTAAGAACACAGCAAGCACATGCTTGCTATTATTAGCACCATCTTATTGCTTTTTAATGAGAAGCCTTTCCTTCAGTTTGTGACCTTCCCTTCAGTTTCCATAGCATTTCTAGTTAAAACACCATGGCTACTCGGATTCATTCTAACTCTGTGGTCATCTGGTAATTTTATAGTTAGTTAACAAAAAGGCCATAAATATCTTCTTTCCATCTGTAACTCTTAGAAAAACTTGGACAAAAACCTGCATGATCTCAAACATTTCATGGGCGACAATAAGTGTGTGAAAGATGGTGGCTTCAGATTTAAAAGAGGACTATAATACAAGCAGCAGTGATGCACAGGCCCACTGGGCTGTTGGAAGTGTAAACGTGCTAGAGTGTATTTTATTATAGAACTCGGAAACCCCTGTGTGAAATATTTTAGAGTGTATCACTGAACAGTTATACAAGAGTCTCTTGGGTAACCAGAAAAATGCACATATGAAAAAGATCCCCACAGGAGGAAAAAAAACATAGACTAAGTAGGGTTGGTGGTGGTGGTTATGTGCCGTGGAGTCAGTTCCGACTCATAGCGACCCTGTAACAGGGTTTCCGAGGCTGTAAATCTCTACGGGAGCTGAAAGCCTCATCTTTCTCCCGCGGAACAGCTGGTAGTTTCGAACTGCTGACCTCGCGGCTCACAGCCCGATTTGTAACCACTATGCTAGTATATGGGTTTTTTTCTGTGGGGGCTTTATGTGAGGGCCTTTTGTGGCACTGTACAATCAGCACTGGACTTCGAAACACAAAGTCGGCACTACAAAGCCACCAACTGCTCCTTGGAAACCCTCTACAGGGTCGCTATGAGTTGGAACTGACTCGACGGCACTTAACAACAAGGTTAGGGTTAGTAATTGTTCCTGTGTGCATTTATCACAGTGAGTTTTTTTCCGTGTGGGTTTTTCCTGTGGGCTTTTCTCCTAGAACCACTATCTGGGGGGTTTGTTTGCTTTCTAAGTCAAATGTTCACCAAAGGCTTTCCAAGATTGAGAATACGTCTTCTTCTTTGGGAGCTCTCTCAAAGTGACTTATATTCAGGCACCATGTTGTTGTTGTTGTTGTGTGCTGCGGAGTCGGTTTCAACTCATAGCGACCCTGTACAGGGTTTCCGAGGCTGTAAATCTTTACGGGAGCAGAAAGCCTCATCTTTCCCCTGCGGAACAGCTGGTAGTTTCCAACTGTTGACCTTGTGGTTTGCAGCCCGATTCGTAACCGCTACGCTAGGCATGGATTCTGAGGTCAACTCTGCCACTAACCGGCTCTGCAACCTTGGCTCTGCTGCCTCAACACTCTAAACTGGCCTAGGCTTTCCTCACTGTTAAAATGAAGGGATTGACCAAGATGATCTTTAAAATATAGTCCATCTTTAAAGTATATTCCATCTAGATTCTTTTCATCACCTAAGATTTTTTTAAAGAACACATCGGCCATAATTTCAACAAGGTAAAATCATTTTTAAATAGATATGCAAGTATCTAACAGGGTACTTTTTCCAAAGTCCAAGTGCAAGAAATGAATTGTTTTAAGCGATCCTCCTCTGTTCATCTTCGTAGCATATACTTACCGGGACAGCTGCCATAAGTGTAGGTTTCAGCACAGCACAATCTCCTTTGCTTCCTTTTTTAATTTTGCTGGACTACATTAAAGAAAAAGAAAACACACGGAAATTCACTTTCACCAAACCATTATACCATTCATGTTTTAACAATGACATATTCAGAAATGTATACTAATGTAGCTTTTTCCACAAAACAATAATGGTGTGTAAAATTTGATCTTCTCCCACTCTATGAGTTCTCTGTTACAACTATTACAACCTGCAGGTCAGAAGTGTAAGGTGATTTTAGTGCTTCTCCCTGGAAAATTCTCTTCTAGTAACCTTTCAGCCTGCCTCAGAGGAGAAACTCAGACCCAGAATGAGAGGAGAATGGAATATTCTGGTGAATCAACATTCTTATGAATTACATTATCATCATCTAACCCCCTAAAGAATTAGTCTCAGAAATCCTAAAGAGCAGTTAGTTCTACTTGGTACTACACTGGGGTCACTGTCATTTGATGACAATGACAAGGGGTATGTCTAGTTCAGAAAAGTATGGAGCAACTATTCCAAAGAAGAACTAAAACAGGACTTGGACATTAGGCATTAGATGTGCAATTTTAAATGGGCTTCAAATACATGAGGTAGCCTATCAAACATGGCTTCCTGGTGTGAACAACAGAAAGAAGAAAGGAGAGCTCTAAGTCAGCAGCATTGTCAATCAATGCAAGTTGCTTGTTGATGGAACTGTTCTCTATTTGCGGTGGTTACGAATCGGGCTGCTAACCTCAGGGTCAGCAGTTTGAAACTACCAGCTGTCCCGTAGGAGAAAGATGAGGCGTTCTGCTCCTGTAAAAATTTACAGCCTCGGAAACCCTGTACATGGAGTCAGAACCGACTCCATGGCACATAACAACAACAATAAGGTAGCCAGGGGTCCTAGTGTGGTGCTGTAGAATAAACACTGGACTGCTTAAAGGCAAGGTCAGTAGTTTAAACCTAGCAACCACTCCATGGGAGAAAGATGAGTCTGTCTGCTCCGGTAAAAATTCACAGCCTTGGAAACCCACTATGAGTTGGAATAGACTTGACGGTAGAGGGTTTGTGTTGGTTTTGGTTTATACGGTAGCCACCAGTCACATGGAATCCTGGTGTAGCATTATAGGATAAGCACTGGACTACCAACCGCAAGGTTGGCAGTTCAAACCCACCATCTGGTCCTTTGAAACCCTATCTATATATAGGGTTGTTATGAGTCAGAACCAACTCGATGACACTTAACAACTACCAGTCACATTTGTTCATTGAGAACTCAAATGTGGCTAGAGTGACTGAGAAACTGAACTCTTAATTTAATTAAATTAATTTAAATACATTGATTCCAAATTAAAAGCAAATCTGCTGCCGTTTAGTTGATTTTGACTGCTAGTAATCCTATAGGAGTCCTGGTGTAGCGCTATAGGTTAATACGCTGGACTTCAAAGTCATTTGAGCTGCAAGGTTTAGGGTCGCTATGGGTTGGAACCGACTCGACGGCACTCCACAACAACAATCCTATAGCACAGAGTAGAACTGCTCCATTGGGTTTCCGAGACGGTAAATCTTTAGGGGAGCACACAGCCTCGCCTTTCTCCTGCAGAATGGCTGATGGGTTCCCGCTTCTGAATGTGAGGTTAACAGGCTAATTACTTAACCTACTGCACCACCAGGGTGGCTGGCTACTACACTGGACAACAGTTCTAGAGAAAATGAGGACATGCCCAACTTCTAATTCTCTCCTTTCAAAACAAAATAAAAAACCCACTAAGGTTCACAAATAACATATCCAAAAGGCCCAATGTATTTACTCTCGATCTTAACTTTCCAGAGTAAAAAGCTAATAGACAAAAAGAAGATGAAGATTCTTACAAGCTTCATAATAAATTTTAAATATGTAAATGAAGTGATGTTACTAAATCCTTAGAGTTAGGCATGACAACTACATCTCACCCATAAAAGCTGCTTTTGAAGTTAAGAAGAACGTTTTAGCCCAAACCAAAATAGTCAATGAGTCTTAGTCATATGTTTTCAGCCAAACACACTTTAAATGATCATGCCAATGCAGCAAAAAGTTTGTTACCTGATCTGAGAGTGTAAGTGGAGAAGAATAGCCAATCCTGCAGCCATAGGTAAAGCAAGATATCTCCGCTGTCAATTCTAGTACATGGGCCAAAGGCAAGTAGCCAATATATGTGTCCTTTGGTCTGAAACAGAAGAGAAACATATGTTCGTTTTTGTTGTTGTTGCAAATATACACAGCAGAACCTACACCAATTCAACAATCACTACATGTACAATTTTAGGGACATTGCTTACATTCTCTTGAGGTATACAAATCCATTCTCCCCTCCTTTCCCAGTAACAAATACTCACTGCCCCTTCCATTTTCTATGTACTATTTGAGTCGCTGTTGATCTCTTCAATTTACACAGTGCTCAAGGCCGACAGTAAGAGTAAACATTTTAAACATTCTTAAAAAGGCATTTCAAATTTAAAATACCAATCATTTCTGCATTTTAATATAGACTGACTTTAAAAAATGGCTAACTTGCGCTCTGAATATAGCTTTTTTAGAAGGCTGAAGACTTCACTTACCCGAGTCCAGGAATTCTTTCGCACTGGCCCGTCATTCCAGCTATCAAGTTGCTGTGATGCATCATCACCCCTTTAGGTCGGCCAGTAGAACCGCTCGTATACATGACGATGGCCATGTCTGAAGGAACTGGTCTATTTGGAGGGATGTTTGCTAAAGGAATCAAAAAGCGCCACCTTTTCTTTAGTTTCAAAGTTAAATTGCTAAACAAAGGTATGCAGCTCTTGTCAGAATGATAAACTATTTAAAACGAATGCTCTGTATTGATAATCAAAACAAACACGACTATCAAGTTCTGTTGTCAGTGTATGTTCAAGTGTGTGTCTTTTCTCTTCTATTCAGCCTAGAAAGTAGCCCTCTTCTATACAGCTTTGTGTAGAACCAACATTTGGCTTCATTAATTCAACATTAGAATTTTGTAATTAATTTTACCTTACATACTCATTACTTCTATATGACTACTTTTGGATGAAAGTACTCACACATGTCAATGATGAAGTTTGTCCATGAACTTCATCAAATGAAAAGCACACACACACACACAAAGGTAAGTCTAAAGTATTGTTCCAATTAATTCATGTACGAGTTCCTTTCAAACAAAATGTTTTTAAACAGGTCTCTGTGATCAGTGGATGGATGCAAGCAAGTTCTCTTAACTGTCTTAGTCTCGTTAGGGGGTCTTCCAAAAAGATCTAATCAGAACAGTGGCTTCCAAGAGGAAATGCTGGGCCAGCTCAATTCAAGGCAGAGAGGTCAGATCAGATGGTTAGGGTATCTGGTTTGTGTGTGTGTGTGTCTTATTTTTATTCCAAATGGGAATCTTGAATCTTGATAGTTTTTCTTGAAGGACAATCACTGGGACTTATTATGAAAAAGTATAAAGAATACTGAAAGCTGCATTGGTGAAAAAGGCCAGGAGAGCTGTTCTGTGAAATGTTTTCCATCGTGACAATGCACTGCTCCTTCTATTGAGGGTAGAAAAGGCTGTCTCCCAAAAATTTCACTGGGAAACCTTATCCCAGCCAAGCCCTGCTCTTTCCCACTCAGGCTTCTTTATGTTTTCCAAACACTAAGGAAACTTAAGGAGAACACCATTTGAGTCCTTCAAGGATGCCAAAACTTCTGTTTTGATACAGTGTGAACTGAAAAGTGCAGAAGTCTCTGGGAAAGGATTCCAACCTCACAGCCGTCAAGTCAACTGACTCATAAGCAGCCCTACAGGACAGAGGAAAACTGCCCCATAGGGCTTCTGAGACTAAATCTTTACAGGCGTAATTTGCCTCACATCTTTTTTCCACAGAGCAGCTAGTGGGTTTGAACTGCTCATCTTGAGGTTAGCAGCCCAATGCTTAAGACACGGTGACACATTACCTTCAGTGTATACACCTATGTGATAGAATTCTCTGTGGTTTAGCAGTGCCATAGAGTCTGGGCTGACTCACAATGACCCTGCATAGGGTTTCCAAGAATGGCTGATGGGGCTGAATGTGGTCAGCATGGTTAGCAGTCCAGTGCTTATCCTACAGTGCTTATCCGTCTGCATTTCATTGCATCAGCCCCACTTAGTCACATTGAATACTACTCATTGGAGATTCTACCTTCCTCCAGGCTCTCTGGATCTAGGTTCCCTCTCTTTTTTTTTTTTTCCTGAAATAATCTCCAGTGAGTAGTATTCAATACAACGAGGCGGGGCTGATGCAACAAAATGCAGACGGGTCTCTTGTGATACAATAGTGAATAATTGTTATCAGGACTGACTGTGAGGGTTAGAAATGTAAGGGTGGACGTTTTATAGCAAGGAGGGGAGTGATTAACTTTTCAGTCTAGGAGCGAGGTCCCTAGGACCATCAAGGGAGAAGAGCAGAGACCGGGACCCTACCCAGAGAAGTAGTGATGCCTGAAATGGAGCCAGAGATGATGACATGGAGTGATGGGAGCAGCTGGGGACTTTAGATCCAGAGAGGGAGAGCGACTGTGTGCTGAAGACCTGGGGGGCATGGGGGAAGGATTGCATGGAGGGGATTGTAACCATGGCAATGAGACAGTATTTTTATTTGATAAAGGTTTCGATGATTTTGGAACAATACTTTTTGACTTGCCCTTGTATTACCAGAATTAAATAACAGCATATAAAACTGCTAGACTTGTAAAAAAAAAAATTATTTTTATGAAACAAATTGCATTCTTATGTATAGAACAATCACAATAAAACATTTTTAAGAGCACTATTTACCACTGAAATAACCAAAGAAATAAGAAGATAGAAGGCACACTGCAAATAGTTATATATAAATTGGCTAAATCTACTATTTCTTAAAGGTATCCACTGTCACAAATTATAAACCAAGCAAATAAGGATTGTATCCTTCCTCCAGGACAAATCAAAGCAGATCCTTTGGCTTCTGCTCATTATTTTTGACAAATATGGGGGGAGGTATCATCAGAATAATTGTCTACTACAGAACTAGAGTACATGCTCTCTCTACCAAAGAGATGCAGGGAACTAGATGGCATGGTCGACCATGTTACGGCTCACAAAATCCCTGAGGTCTGCTACCCCCCCACCCACCCCCGTAGTTTTCTGCCAACACTTCTGTGAATCATCAGGGATAGCAACAGAACCCTACTAACCAGGATCTCCCAGTCAAGTTTTCTTCCAGCTTGCAGGACCCACCTGCTGATGAGAGACAATTCTCCCTCCACGGATCTCTTGCGTTCCTGCACATTCTGCAAGCAGAGGCATCAGCTGCCCTCTGCTCTGGACTATCTTTTCAAGGATATCTGCACAGTAAACAGCTTTGAAAAAGAGAGATAGTATCTCCCTTCATAGCAAAGCGTAGACATGCTTATTGCCTATTATAAGAGATTCGAGTTCTGTAAGCTCGGTGACCAGTTTTGCATCCTGTGAAACATTATTAAGATCGCTAGCATTAAACATTTAAGAAACAAGCTGACTGAATGAACAGCCCGAGATCTTTTCCGTGTATGAGGCTCAAAATGGATGGTTATAGGAGGTTTTTTTTGTTTTGTTTTGTTTTTAAAAAGAAAAGTTTGGCAGCAACTACCATCCAGTCTGAAGCACTAAGCACAATTCAACTATTTAGTAAATTCTAAAAAGTGCTTACTATATGGCAGAGAAAGAGGTTATCATATATGGTCTTGATAGTTTCATAAAGATGAAAAAAATGGTTTTTCTTAAATCAAAGAACTAAGAGTACTCTCTTGAGTCACTTCTTCTAACCTACCAGACTAAAAATTAAATATATATATAGACTAGGTTCATAAACTCATTTTAACAGTTTTACTTACCATTTTCTGGTTTGGATCCCAACTCTTCTACTGCCTGCATGCTGTGAATCTCAAATCCCTCTGGGTATTCTGCTCTGTTGATAGTCTTGTTGTCCACATAAATGATATGTTTAACACAGTTGATATCTAATAATGCAGACTGTTAAACAGAAAGAAAACCCAACCATTCAACTTGGACCTGGAATAAAAACTACATTACTGAACTTTTTTTTTTCCCCCTGCCAGATAACACTACCATAAATGGAGAGACTAGCAGTACATTTCATATTTACCTTAAGTTTACTTTCCAAAAGTTCAACACTAGTAATCAGATAGGAAGCCTCAGATTCATTTAGTCCATGAACTACTGCTTCTTTGCCGAGTGTTGCATATAAAGTCACCACTACAAAAAAAGAAACACAAAAAGTAAATATTTATTAAAATGATCTATTATTTAATACAGCTCCTAATGATAGGTACACTCACAGACATAAAGATATTTTATCATTTATTTTTATTTCATAGTCTTTGCCGTTACCCATCAAACTTGCCTCAAACTCTGTTAGGCCCCAAATTTTCAGGACTTTAACTGTCTAAACCTACAGAGCCCTGGTATTTGAGTTGGCTACGAGTTGGGCTGCCAACCACAAGGTCAGCAGTTTGAATCTACTAACCGCTCTGTGGGAGAACGATGAGGCTTTTTGGTCTTATAAAGATTTACAGCCTTGGAAACCCTGTACAGGGCTGCTATGAGTCAGAACTGATTTGAAAGTACACAACAACTCTGCTGACATCCAGAAAGACTGGTAGTGTCACAACTAGTCACATGTCAGGGCAATAGATTCTAGCTAAACTCTTGAGTCGGAGTCCTGGTGTGGTGCTGCGGGCTAATGCATCAGACTGCAGTCATTTGAACTGCAAGGTCGGTGGTTCAAGTTCACCAGCTGCTCCTTGGAAACCCTATACAGGGTTGCTACGGGTTGGAATCGACTCGATGGCACTTAACAACAACAAATTCTTGAGTCAGACCTAGTCTGGCTAAGATTCCCTTATGGAACCTTGGTCATAGCCGCAAAGAATGGATATATCCTTGAAAATCCTCAAACATACTTGTTAATAACAATGTTGTTGTTGTTATGTGCTGTGGAGTTGGTTCCGACTCATAGTGACTCTGTGCAGGGTTTCCGAGGCTGTAAATCTTTACAGGAGCAGAAAGCCTCATCTTTCTCCCACGGAACAGCTAGTAGTTTCGAATTGCTGACCTTGCAGTTCACAGCCCGATTCGTAACCACTTCACTACCAGAGCTCCTTGTTAATAACAATATACTTATTTAAAACAATACAATCCACTTGTTAAAAATCAATGCAAATTTTGAGGATTTCAAGTCAGAAGATCAGCCAGGAATCATGGTCTTACTTCTTCCAAGAATTTATTGTTGTTGAATCGTGGTAGATATATATATAACAAATCATTTGCCTTTTCAATATTTTATATATGTATGATTCAATGACATTAATTGCATTTACACGTTGTTCAACCACCATGATGACACAGTTCTAAATATTTCTACCACATTTTTATAAAGCTCATCTGACACCCACCCCCCCACCCCCCCTTCCAAGCACTTAATCCCCATTTCCCCTCTCCTTCCTGCCCATCCATCCCTGGTAAACACAAATAAACTTGGTTCTCTACACTCTTGCTAGTAGATCTAATGTTAATATAATATTGTTGTTACGTGCTGCTGACTCAGTTCCAATTCATAGTGACCCTGTATGCGGTTCCCCAGGAGTGGCTGGTGGGTTTGAACTGTCAACCTTGTGGTTAGCAGTCCAGTGCTTATCCTACAAATATAATATTGGCCATATAATATTAGTTTAGTGGGTCGACTGTCCAGTCTGGTTGGAGACCTCCATGCCTTAACTGGAGAGGCCAAGAGGTATCTTTAGGAGCCATCAAGGATAAAAACTAAAACCAGGACCACTTAGAACCAAAGGAAATCTGCTAACCTCAGAGCAGACATGGAAACTCAGGATGGTGACCAGA
Source organism: Chrysochloris asiatica (assembly GCF_000296735.1). NCBI lineage: Eukaryota > Metazoa > Chordata > Mammalia > Afrosoricida > Chrysochloridae > Chrysochloris > Chrysochloris asiatica. The sequence goes on from NW_006408749.1 coordinate 136,521, forward strand.
AACAATAAGAGGGTTAAGAAACAGTCAATTTTCATAGGCTGTTGAATGCTGAAGTTGGATGATGAAATCATTTTCAAATTATCTATTTAGGTTTGTTTGAAACTTTCTACAATTAAAAAAACCCAACTATTTCTCTACAATGTAAACTCTTGATTCCTGTAAATAAACCTACATTATACTATTCAATTCAATAAAATAAGTGCTTAGTATGTGAGAGGCACTGATTTTCAAGAAATCATTTCTTGCATAATCATCAAATGAGTATGTAGGAATCGAAACATCCCAACTTTCACTTTCTAGTAGATTAAATGCCAGTTCAGGCTGTTATAAGCTTATTTCACATATAAAATGGAATTAAGTCAAATTAAGTGTCCTCAAAGTGAAGCAAGGAATTAGAATGATCCGAAAAATTATGTTTTTAAATGTTTTTTTTATTATTTTATATCTCACCAACTAAGAAATATCCCCAAACCCAAATCTTTCCATTATAATTCACTTCCAAGTGAAAAATAAAGTTCTAAACTAGATCCATTAAACTGCCAACTCCTCTATTAGGACTCCTGGTGTGGCACTATAGGATCAGCACTGGACTGCTAACCACAAGGTCAGCGGTTCAAACCGTTCGTAGGAAACCTTATACAGGGTTGCTATGAGTCAGAACCAATTCAACAGCACTTAACACCACCACCATCATCTTGACCAGGATATCCTTTAACTACGACATTGCATGCTATTTTATAAACATAAATCATGCAGAAAAACAGCTAACACAAATTTTAAAGGCAGGAACAAATCAGTACAATTTTTACATGTATGAACCCCTCCCCAACTCCCAAAACATCAGGGACTTACAAGGAAAGTTGTACTTAAAGCAGGTCTGTGCCGCAATCATCCATTCTGCCCTGGTCTCACAGAAAATGGCAATAGTGTTCTTTGGTTTTAGTCCCAATGCAGTGAGTCCACTCCCAAAGTTATTTACTCTGCAGTTCACTTCAACATAGTTCATCCACTTATAATTCCCAAGAATTAACTGTCAAAGTGAAATAGCCTCTAATATTAGCAAATTCATTCAAGCATACAATGAAAATATCATTCAAAGTGCAGAACTCTAAAAATGGCTTTTAAGTGTGAGTGCAGAAGCTGTGAGCTTCTTCTGAGAATTAATTACATAGCAGTGTAGTAGAATGCCAAGGGGTTTAAAATGCACTCAATTCGTGATAAAGCGGAGTGTACCTTTTTCTTCAAAAAGCAAAAACAAAATTAGAACAGCAACAACAACAAAAAAGGCTTACCTTCTTAAAGACCTTCCCATTTGGCTGCATTTCATTCTCTTCACTTAGGAGTTCCCTGGTCCCAAGGCTATCTTTCTTCCCAAACTTGGCTACAGCATGATCAAATAATTTATCCAGGGTGTCTGCTCCAGGGATGTCTATGACAGCTAGTGAGTCGAAGTGCGTGACTGAGCGATATGGACTTCCAGGTTTGTCTGAAGTGGGCTTAGCTTTTATTCTCTTTGCCATAGTGTTTTTCTTCTTAGCATTGGTAAGAAAATACCATGGAATAAATATAAGGGCACTGTATATTGTTATTAACAAGTGGATAGGCAGCAAAATAATGGTGAGCACATTTAACTTAAGTTTCATACTGGAAAGGCTTCTAAAAATGGTGGATATTTCTTGCTATTCTTTGGCTTCTGAAAGCCTTATTTTGCTGAAGAAGGCAATAATGGAAACAGCAGTTAAGAGTAGCAGTATAGCCAAGGCAGTTCAATTTTAATGATATAGATACAAGTTAGTAATCTTTGGAAGCCGACAATAAAGTACGCCTGCAGGTGAAGACAATGAACCAGGCAAAGGGGAAAAAACAAAACAAGAGTTAACAAGTTGCTAGCACCATTGATTTAAATACTCAGGACCTTATTAGTTTACATAATTGACTGATACAGAAAGTTGAAATAACTGGTCTGAAAGACTGGCATTTTCCATTTTTCAAATCATTACTGCCATAAATGTGCTTCAGTGCACCAACTCCGAAACTTAATCCCCACCGCCTAGATTTTATAGGTGCATGGTACTCTGTGCATCATTAAGTCAGCTGACTATTACTACTTTAATGATGAGGCTGAGTGAATGAATATGATATTTAATTACAGTTACTAATAAGTTCTCTTAAATGTGGTTACGTAAACCAAACAGCTTTAATATGGATTCAATTTATATCCAAATGGGATGAAAACCACACCAATTTATGGTTATTTCTCAAAGATAAACCAGAAATACTATTCAGCTTTCTTTGTCAAGGTAAGTTTCTGAGGTAAAGCTATTCATTATCTCCTACCCTCAAAATGTGAAAAATACGATCACAAAAATAATATCTTAAGTGTCTGTCCACCTTGCGCTCAAAATTGTACCAGTTGCCTGGGGAGTAATAGTAGAAATCTGGAGGAGTGTAAGTCATGGTCCTTGCCCGTTAGGAGTTAAACTTCTGAGGTAAACTAGCACACAAGAGAGAGCTAATGCTTTCCAAACTTTTGTTTTTAGCTAAACTATTTATTCATATAAAATCTCATGCAGACTGCCAATGTGTGAGAGCAATGTGTAAGACTATGTGTAAGACAATGTGTAAGACAATGCTAAAGTAGAATTGCTCTGACTGATATAGGGACTGGGTGCTGTCCAGAGTCCCATCCCAGAGTTTTTCCAGCCACACTCCCAAGGTGACCACTGAAGTAAAATCAATGCGGTAATAAAGAATTAAATGCTGTTGTGGGCAGTACAAACAATAAGTGCAATAGGAGCTCAGAGGAAGAGCGAAATGGTCAAGAGTAAGTACGCTGAGCAAATAATCCCAGAAGCTGGATTATATGAAGAAAAACGTGGCATCAGAATTGAAGGAAGACTCATTATCAACCTGTGATATGCAGATGACATAACATTGCTTGCTGAAAGCAAATGTGACTTAAAATACTTACTGATGAAGATCAAAGACCACAGCCTTCAGTATGGGTTGCACCTCAATGAAAGAAAACAAACATCCTCACAACTGGACCAATAAATAACTTCATGATAAATGGGGAAAGGTGTGAAGTTGTCAAAGACTTCATTTTGCTTGGATCCACTATCAACACTCATGGAAGCAGCAGTCAAAAAAAATCAAACAACGTACTGAATTCAGCAAATCTGCTGCACAAGACCTCTTTAAAATGTTCAAGAGCAAAAATGTCAGTTTTTGCTCTTGAACATTTGATCCAAGCCATGATATTTTCAATAACCTCACATGCATGTGAAAGTTGAACAATGAATAGACAGGGAAGACCATAGAAGAATTGATGCATCTGAGTTATGGTGTTGGAGAAGAATATTAAAAGTACCATGGACCACCAAAAGAACAAATTTGTGTTGGAAGAAGTATAGACAGAATGCTCCTTAGAATCCTTAGAAGCCAGAATGGCCAAACGTCATCTCTCATACTTCAGGCATATTATCAGGAGGGGTCAGTTCCTGGAGAAGAACATCATGCTTGCTAAAGTGGAGGATCACCGAAAAAGAGGAAGACCCCCAACGAGATGGACTGACACAGTGGCAGCGATGGGCTCAAGCTTGGCAATGATTGTGAGGATGGCATAGGACTGGGCATTGTTTCGTTCTGTTGTGCATAAGGTCGCTATGAGCCTGTACCGACTCAACGACACCTAACAACAACAGCAAGTCTCTCTGATTAAGTCTGGTCATTAATTTCTTCATGCTAAGGTATGTCAAGTGTCAGTAACAGTCTGCAAGATTTTCTATAACCTTTCCTCCATGGGACATTTCACGATTACTCAAGATCATAGGAAACTTTGTTTTTCTAATTTCCTGCATCACTTGAAATATCTACTACTCGTCCCGATACTTAATTATATTACCATCATTTCCAAACACCTGAGAGCACTTAAGTCAGTGATTCTCAACCCAATTAAAGTAATATTTTACAATGCCCTTCTATAAGCTTTAAAGAAAAGGCATACATTTTTAAAATACAGGATACAGATACAAACTGCCATATCTTTATCCTGTGGAGTGGCTGGTGGGTTTGAACCACTGACCTTGTGGTGAGCAGTGCTAAACCCCACTGCACTCAAAAGGAAATTATGTCAAAACAAAAATACGTCAATATGCAAATTTTCAGGGACATTACTAAAAGACAAAAATAATTGTCTGCCAAATCATAAAATATCAACCACCCCCACCCCCCCATCCCTAATTGAGAAACTGTCAGGCTAAGGGTACATAAAAAGTAGACGCTAGCTTTAGAAGGGATAACAATCTAGTTGGATTAAACTGTATTGTATTATTTTTCATTATTCATGTTGTTATGTATGTTTAATCTTCTATACACATTTCCCATTTCACTAGGGAAATGCCTTCTCATGGTGCCCAGTGCACACCCACACAGAGAACAAGAACTGTTGTTCGTTTTTGTTTTTTTAATTCTTGACCTTCTATCCTTTTTCCATGACCAATATCCACCTGCTTATCTTTTGTTCCTAAGCAGTGGATGCTGCAGAGGAAGTAGACTGCCAGAAAATGTAAAACAACTCGGAGAATCAAGTATGTGGTTGGCATAAATGTCAAACGAAGGCTGAGTCCCTATTGTCTGAGAAGGATCAGGGTGAGGGAATAAAAATGGGAAGCACACTGGAGGAGTCTGGGAAGGCACCAACAGCATACAGACTACTTCTGATGTACCACAGTAAGTCTCACCATTTCATGTCCTGTGGGATGCACCTGGCCCATCCACACTTGCAGTCTCTCAGGTTCTTGAGAAGCTGCTACCTGGTAGAGACCTGCATAACTGTGTGAATCTGAAGACACGGGCCTCACCCTACCAGTGTTAATCCCGAGTCCTTGGGACAGATGTGTCCTCTGCAACTGTATCAAAATCCAGTCTTAGCGCAAAAACTATATTCCCTTGATTTCCACACGCCTTCCATTACCATGCTATCAACAAAAAATTCAACACAGAAAATAATGTGGCCATGAAAAAAAATGAAAGAATACTTAGGTGAGAAAAGACTAAAAAGATCGTTTCGTTGGGCAAGGGGTGGGGGGGGGGGGGGGGGTAAGGAATAGACCTTCTATTTGAGTAAGAGTTTTGGGGGAGTGAAAACAGAAATACAAATGAAAGCACTGGTTGGGGTGGGGGCGCTGTGACATTGTCACATCCTTTAACTTACAGAGAAACACACCATGGCAGTGTGCCAATGGTTTTTAAAGTTTTGTTGCTGAAAATCCACCCAACAGAATATATGCCAATTCAACAATCTCTAGATATACAACATTGGTCATGTTCTTCAAGTTCTCTTTTACCACACTGCTCCTTCCCCATTAACAAACTCACTTGCCCACCCCCACCCCCACCTCAGCTTCTTATTTACCCTTCTGAGTTGCTGCTGTTAATTTGGAGCCATATAGACAGATGCCGTAAGAAAAGCACACTGCTCAAGGCAGGTGTTCTCTACTAATGAAGCCAACAATTGTTCCGTTGAAAGAAGACTTCAGGAAATCTTTTTGGTTTCCTGTTTGAAGTTATTTCAGGGCAACAGTTTCGGGGTTCATCCAGCCTCAGTGGCTCTGAGCTACTGAGTCAGGAATAGGAGGGAAAATGGAATACGTCGGTAAAGGTCTTCATTAACAACTACTCGCTTTGACATGAGGCAGATGAGTTAGATAGTGCCTGGCTCCCGTTACGATTTGATCTGCAAGGCGGACAGTTCAAGGTCACCAGCAGCTCCTCAGAAACCTGATACAGGGTCGCAATGGGTTGGAACTGACTCAATGGCACATAACAACAAGAAGAATACTGTTTGGGGTGGGGGTGGGGAGATGTGGAACCGAATATAAAATTCCCAGAGTGCAAATTCTAACAGGCCAGGCTCCATATCTGGTGCTCTTTCAAGCACATCAGTTGGCCTCTGCCCAGTGTTGCCTATCATCTTAAAAGTTCTTCCTTGAAAAAAATGTTTGCAGGATTCCATTACTGTATGTAACGGTATAGTGCTGAGCATGTGACACAAAGACGAGTATACCATACTCACAAGCCTTTATACGCATGCCTACGCATATTCATACGCGTGATATGGGTAAGGAGATCAGTTCGTAAATCATTACAAGATAGAATATGAGCAGAGAAAGAAGAATGAAATGTTAACGAAGTTCACACGAGGGGAGGAAATGACATCCAGTTTAGTGGCGGAGGGGGATGATGAGGGAGGAAGAACAATGATCAGGAAAGGTTTCATAAGAAGCAAAACAGCAACAAGCAAACATCGTAATACTGAACGATGAAGTATGCTTTCTAAAGGAGAGGACCAGACTAGAAAATGAAAGACAGTGCTATTGGAGAGAATAAATGGATGAGCCAATAGACTGAAACAGAACAGTGAAGGATGTATTTGGAAAACAGCAAGTAGTCAGGCAAAATACTTTAATGCAAAGTGCCACACTCCACTTTTATGATGGAAATCAAAGGGAAAATTGAATTATTTCATAGCAACTCAGCTGCAATACAGTTATACTACAAGAGACACATTTATTTATTTGATCATTTGGCAATGCAAGCTTAAACACCCCTGCTGCTATATTAAGAAAATAGATTTTTCTCTAAAAGAAAATGTCTGATATCCTGGAGGGAGAGAATTTGCTAAATTAAGTTAGAAGGCTAGAATTCTAACCTCTGTGACTTTGTGGTTGTTTTCAAGTGCAGTTGAGTCAGTTCCGACCCTATATTGGGTTTCTGAGGAGCGGCTGGCTGATGAGTTTGAATCACCGACTGACCTTGCAGTTCAAACCAATCCTAGAGCTCAGTGCCTAACACACTGTGCCGCACCAGGACTCCAAGTGTGACTTAGAAGGTGTTACATGACATTCCACTTCCAGGCTCTATATCACAGTGGTATGATCTGTAAAATGGGGATACTATTTGTATTATCAACTTCATATTATTGAGAATCTTTCATCTTACCCAGCTTAAATCCCATGGACAATCATTACAATCTGTCCCTGAACCTCTTCTTTATCTATACCCACTCACATGATGATCTCATTTCATCTCATAGTTTCATCGACCGAGTATGAGATGCCTAAATTTCTCTCTAGCCTGAAGGTCTCCCTTAAATACCAAATTTGTATATCCAACTGCTTCCACAGTGTTTTCCCACATCGGTGTCAGTTTTGTCTCTCAAACCAGAGCCCCAATCTTTTCATTTCTTTGACCTTCTTCCGAGAATTTGCATTTCCAACCTAGACACGCAGAATCAGAATCTACATTTTAAGGGGATCCCCAGGGAATGCTTACGTGTACAAAAATGACACCTGGTGATATAGAAGACTCACATGAGATGTGTATTAAAAAGGTAGACAGATTCAGTATATCTCAGGTGGCAATGCAAGTTCTCAGCAGGGGGTAAAACCAGAATGAACTGGTTGGGAGCTCGGTCTCAAACTTAAGATGTTCGAAACTAAGCTACCAGTCTTTCCACAAACCTATTCCACCCTGTCTTGCTCATGTCTGTATAAGCCAGTTGCTTTCCCCAAAAACTCAGAATTCGCCCTTGTACTCACACATTTTACACTCAATTCATCAGCAAATCCTGCCAGCTCAATTTACAAAAGTTACAGAATTCATCAACCACTGCTCACCACATCTACTACTCCCCTCCTTGTTCAAGCCACTAGTATCTCTCACCTGGATCCTTTCAACAGTTGACCTAATCTCCTTGCTTCTACCTTTCCACCCCTGTAAGTTCTAAACTCAGCAGTTAGAAGGATCCTGTTGAAATGTCCATTAAATTATGTCATTCCTCTGCTCAAAACCTTTCAAGGAATCTCCATATTGCACAGAATAAAAGCTAAAACCCTAACTGTGGCCTACAAGATTTTAAGATCTTTCCTGTACTCCTTACCATTCTGACTGCATCTCTCACTATCCTTTTTCCTTGCCCCTTAAGTTACAGTCTTATTTGTTCCTTGCTGTTCTTGGAACATACTAAGCATGATCATTCTGCAGAGTTTATGCACTTGCTAGTCAAGCTGCCTGAAAAGTTCTTCCAAGATACTTCCCCCATGTCCCTTTTGGCCTTTACTCGTCGTCTCACCTACCGAGTGAGGCCCTCTCCAACCACTCTAAAACTATACCACCAAGACTGTGGAGCACTTGCCTACTTTATGTTTCTCCTCAGCACTTATCGCTAATATACGATAAGTTGCGTTTTTGTCTTTATTGCCTATGTTCTCATTAGAAAGAACATTAACTCCATGAGTCAGAGTTTGTGTTTGCTGGTGTATCTCAGCAACTAGAACAATAATACTGCATGTGTTAATTGTTCAGTAAATGTGCTGAATGAAATTAAGGATGTAAATGCAATTGCTCTGCAACTATAAAATAAAAATGTATGTCAGTACAATATCCTGAAGGCAAGCAACCGTAGTCATCTTAAAAACAACAACAACAAAAAAAAACAAGCACAAAACTTGTCCATGCCAGCAGCGTTCTAGGAAATGATATACTTTAAAACTCTGGTAATTAAAATAAAACTGAACTTGCTGTCAGTTGCTTAATAGAAAATATAAAACTGGAAAAACTGCCTGGTGCACAGAGGGAAAATATAAATGCATGAGGGTTACACAATTTGTGTGATGTGTTCGCTCACTGATGCCGTTTATACAGGTATGCTGGCCTATGTAGGAAAAGTGATATTACTGTCCCACCTTTTGTAGAACATGTAGTCAGTCCTTCAGAACAATATGTATGATATGAGACTAACACTAATGTGTTGTTGTGTGCCACTGAGTTGAATTCAACTCACAGTGATGCTAAAAGGCACAGTAAAACTGCCTCATAGGGTTTCCTAGGCTGTAGTCTTTATGGGAGCACACTGCCAAGCCTTTTCTCCCACAGAGCCACTGATGGGTTCAAATAGCCAAACCTTTGGGTTAGTAGCAAAGTGTTGTTGTTTTTTACCATTACTGAGACACTGTGCTAAGTCGCTTAAATACATTATCGCATTTAGTCCCTCACTAAAACCTCTCCGAAGCAGTACCCTCATTTTACAAAAGGTGTAAGAGATGTGGAGAGACTAAATAACCTGCACAGGGATTTCTCACAAAGCTAAGCGCAGAATTACCATATGACCCAGCAATCCTATTCCTAGATATATACTCAAGTGAACCGAAAGCAGGTACTCAAGTAGTTATATACAACTACTCATAGCAGCATTAGCCATAAGAGCCAAAAGGTAGACAGAAGCCAGATGGCCATTAACAAATAAAGAGCGAAACAAAACGGGACATATCCATACAATGGAATACGAGTATTAGTCATAAAAATGAATGAAATGCTACATGCTACAACACAGATGAACCTTGAACGCATTATGCTACGTGAAAGCAGCCAGACGCAAAAGGTCACATATTACACGATTCTATTATTTGAACTAACCAGAATAGGCAAAGACATAGACACAAAAAGCAGACTGGTGACTGCCAAGAGCTGAGGGAAGACAATATTAAGTGATTGCTTAATGGGTGTGGGATTTCTTTCGGAGTAAAGAAAATGTCTTAGAACTTGATCAAGGTGGTGGTTGCATAACTCTGTGAATGTACTAAAGGCCAGTGAAGTGTATGCTTGCAAATGGTGACTTTTATTATAGGAATTTCCACCTCAATTAAAAATAACCAGGACAAAAAAGTAAGTAACTCGCCCAAGGTAACACAGCTAAAAAGGGACTGAAACCCAGGTCAACCTGATTTTAAGGAGTGTGCATGCTTTCAGCTGTATTGCTCATAAGTCGGGTCATACTGGTCCAATCTCAGTAGGTGAATAATGGTAAACTTTGTGTATGAAGACATCCTGGTAACAATTTTGAGCACTAATCTCTGCCCTACATTCTAATGCATTTTTTTTAAAGGGAAAAAAAATCAAACAAAAAAAACCTCACCCTTTTGATGTCTTGTAAATCCTAAAAATTTTAGTGGAAATGAGATACAATTTTGTTTTTTCATCTTAGGTCAAATTAAATGATCTAAGTATTTCAATTCCAGTTATTTCAAACACTACAAGTTAGTTAGGTTAAAGACAAAAAGCATTAGTGATACATTAAGCGCTAGTACACAAAATAAACCACTAGTATACACTAATTAAAGTCTGAATTTAAAAAAAAGATGAAAAGCATTTCTCTAGAAGCATGTGGCCCAACACCAATTTAAGAATGAAAGACAAAAACTAACATACAGAACTTAGTTAATGCCAACAGAGCCTTTTTCCCCCCGACTAAAAAAAAAAAAGAAAAAGAAAAAAGACTATACCAAGCAAGGAACCATGCAGCTGCCAAGTTGAAAGACCAGCAGAGCGACAGTAACCACTAACTTCATCTGCCCTTGACATAGCTTATGAAAACGCAACAGATGGCAATTTGAAAACTCAATAATTAAATATAGATGTGCTGCGTGAAGAAATCACATTTTCAAGTCACACCTCATGTAAGGGTAATTTAAACAGTAAGTGAAAAGGAAATTCACTTTCTCAAAAGGATTTCATCTGTACCCATCCACTAAAAATTCAATCAGAAAACAATTACAAAAAGTTCTCAAATAAAAGTTCAAAGAGATCAGACAGATAAGAATACCTCCTATACATAAAAGAACATATTTCTAAATAAATGTTGCATCACCAAGACTTTGTAAAGGAGTGGAGTGCTGTTTTAAAACTCTTTCGTTCACACACTAATCAAAACTTTTCAAATGATTTTAAAACTTCTGGAGAAACTCATAAGGCTATGCTAAAAAAAAGAACAGTTGTACTTGGTTAATGAGATTCAATTTCACATGATCTGTTACAATAAACTTGATACTCTGTTTTAAACTGACAAAAATGTTAGTATTTCAAGAAAATAAAAAGTTAACTAACAGTAGTAGCAGGGTATTTTATTATCTGGCTGTAAGATAAAACAATGGTAAAATATATACCAATCTGTCCCTCAGAAGCCTCATCGGACTCAAAGTGTTATACTACATGAAATATATACAACATGAAACATAGCTTGTACAATTAAACTTTAAAACCAGGCATATAATATTATCGTAAATACATTTGCCAAACAAAACAAAAACCTAAGATTAATATACCAACACATTACACCTGCACTTAGGTAGTTTGATTAAAAGCATCTCACAACTGTGACTGATCATTGGGTGTGTCTTTCACAAGATTAACAGAACCTGTTTAGTTCATCACCTGAAGAGATACTAATGCCTGAAGTCGCCATCCTGCCAGCCTCTTCCCAGCTTTTCCCAGCAAAGAAAGCACCTCAGCAGCCATGTTGAAGATGCTCTTTCAATGATCTAGCAAGAGTTCCCTCCCAGAATGCCTTAAGAACAGCCCCAGCATGCATCAGATAATGTTTTGGGTTTTTTTTTTTTTTTTTTTTCTAGGTCATAGAATGGCATAACTGGGATCCTATCTCTATATATGTTGAAACCAGGACTTCGAACTGGTTTGTGCCAGTTCAACCCCCTACTGAGAGTTTGCCTTTCTGCCACAGAGGAACAGAATCGAAATAGGGGTGGGAAGTTCAACTCTCAGCAGGGGGTCAAACCAGAATTAACCGGTTTGAATCTCTGGTAGAACAAGGAGTATCTGAGTAAATGCTACTGCCTACACACTTCACAGACACCAGGAGTTATTGTAGATCGCCATTCCTCATCTTATATTTCTCCACAAACACATAACTCCCAGAACTTAGGTTTTTTTGTTCTGTTTCTCCCTCACCATGTCTTATTAAAGTTGAAATGTATCATCATATTTTGCCAGTATATACTACTTGCTAACATGATTTATCCTCAAAAGCCTGTAATTTTGATTGTTATTAAAGAAATGAATTTCTAACTTTAGATATCTACTTATTAAAAATCAAGGGTGTAGCAACCCTATGTGTTGGAATAGACTCAATGGTAGTGAGGTTTTATTCCTCATTTTAAGTTGTCACAACACCCTTGATTTTTAAATTAGGTAGGTTTCTAAAATCGGAAACTCATTTTAAAAAGAATTTAATTCAAATCTTACATTTCAGGACTTTTGAGGGTAAATCATGCTAGTATGTAGTTGTTAGGTGCCCTCGGTTCGGTTCCCACCCATAGAGAACCCTTTCATATTTTTACCCAGATACACAACTTCCAGAACTGGGGGGGGGGGGGGTTCCCCTTTTCTGTCATGTGTAACACAGTTGTAATATCATACTTTGCCAGTGGTGGCACTGTGGGTTAATGCACCAGACTGCAAAGCCCTTTGAACTGCAAAGGTCGGTGGTTGAAACCCACTAGCTGCTCCTTGGAAACCCTATAGAGATTCACTGAGTCAGAACTGACTCAACAACACTTCACAACAACAACATGTGTACAGGGTGGGGTTTATTTTTTTTCCCTTATGGGAACAGAGTTATGATTTTAAGTTCACCAAACTTTAGGTTACAAATTTTACCTTTTGAGTTAACTTCTGTTTTAAGTGCGGTTTTCTTCAAGTGAGGACTATACAGACTAAGTTGCATATTTATCTCCTATCATCTTGTATGGCCTGTCATAATAAAGTAATACAATTGAATGCTGCCAACTATGAGTTTTTCAAAAAACAAAGAAAAACATTATAACCAGCAGTAGTATTTCCCACAGGATTAGCTGTCTTTGTTTCTTTTTTTTTTTTTTGATAGTGAGAATTATTTTGCTATTATGCTTTGTTTGCCACGACCTGCCTACCACATTTTTTTAAACTTTATTATACAAGGCAGTCTTCAATAACATTTCTGAATAATTTACTATTATTGTTGCTGATGTTAAGTGTCATTGAGTTGGTTACGACTCTTAGCGACCCTGAAAAGGGCTTCCAAGGAGCAGCTGGTGAGTTTGAACTGCCAAACTAGCGGTTCAGTACATTACCCTGCAGTGCCACACCAGGACTCCAATTTACCTTTATAGAGGCCACATTATCAGAGAAAATAAAATTATTAAGATAGAGTCAGCTGTCAGACTGATAGGTACTAAACATATCATAACACAGAAGGTGCTGCCATAATAACCTGACTCTCATGTTTCTAATGTATAAGCTTTTTTAAAAAATTCAAAAATGAATATGCATTGTTTTCCTTATAGAACTTGGAAAAAAGACCCAAAAGACTTCTTCTCCCCCCTCCCTTCTTCTCTTTGCCTTCCTTTCCTTTTGAACTGCCTTACCAGTCATCCATATTAGCATGTGTCTACACCCTCCCCTCCCACCCCTGGTAAGCATCATGATTTGGGAACTGGCCATCCTTTTCTATATTCTGGAATATTCTGAGTAGTACTGGTGTCAGTTCTTCTCTGAATGTAGAATTTACTGGTAACACCATCTGGGACTGGACATTTTTTGTTGGGAGTTTTTTAATGACTTGATCCGTTTCTTCTTTTGTTACAAGCTCTTTTGTTCAAGTGTTCTACTTCAGACTGTGTTAGTTTAGGTAGGTCATGTGTTTCTAGAAATCTATATCTTCTAGATTTTCAAATTTGTTAGAATGTAATTCTTCATAGTATTTATTATCATTTTTATTTCCATTGGTTCTGTTGTGACATCACCCATAGCGTTTTTTTATCCATGTTATTTGCATTTTTCTCCTTTTATTTTGTTAGATTTGCCAATGGTTTGTTGATTTTAATACTCCTTTCAAAGAACCAGCTTCTTGTCTTGTTGATTCTTTCTACTGTTTTTCTGTTTTCTAATTCATTTAGTTCTGCTCTAATCTTTATTATTTCTTTTCTTCTTGTGACTGTAGGCTTAGTTTACTGGTCTTTTTGTAATTGTTGGAGATGTTGTGATAATGTGGATGTCAGAAGAGACACTGAAACTTGCTCTCCAGCATACAGATGCTAAAGCAAATGGAAGAAATGAGGAGGTACAAGAGCTGAACAGGAAATTTCAAAGGTCAGCTTGAGAAGACACGGTCAGATATTACAATGAAATGTGCAAAGATCTGGAGTCAGAAAACCAAAAGGGAAGAGCATGCTCAGCATTTCTCAAGCCGGGGGAACTGAAGAAAAAAATTTAAGCCTCAACTTTTGTTATTGGAGGATTCTCGGGGCAAATTATTGAATGATGCAGAAAGCATCAAAAGAAGATGGAAGGAATACACAGAGTCATTGTACCAAAAGGAAATGGTTGATGTTCAACCATTTCAAGAG
>NW_006408749.1:151795-176587 GCF_000296735.1 Chrysochloris asiatica
CAGGGTTTCCGAGGGTGTAAATCTTTACGGGAGTAGAAAGCCTCATCTTTCTCCCGCGGAGCGGCTGGTAGTTTCGACCTGCTGACCTTAAGGTTCACAGCCCGATTCATAACCACTACGCTAGGCAAATCTGCTGCACAAGACCTCTTTAAAGTGTTGAAGAGCAAAGATGTGAGCTTGAGGACTAAGGTGCACCTGACCCAAGCCATGGTATTTTCAATAACCTCATATGCATGCGAAAGCTGGACAGTAAAATAATTGATGCATTTGAGTTATGGTGTTGGAGGAGAATATTGAAAGTACCATGGGCTGCGAAAAGATCCAACAGATCTGTGTTGGAAGAGGTGCAGCCAGAGTGCTCCAAGGAGGCCAAGATGGCCAAACTTTGTGTGTCATACTTCAGACATAGTGTTAGAAGGGAGCAGTCGCTGGAGAAGGATACCATGTTTGGAAAGGTGGAGAGTCAGAGAAAAAGAGGAAGACCCCCAGCGAGATGGAATGGCAAAGTGTCAGTATCAATGGGCTCAAGGGTGGCAACAATTGTGAGGTTGGCCTAGGACCGGGCATGTTTCGTTCTGTTGTGCACAGACTCGCTATGAGTCGGTACCGACTCGATGGCACCTAACAACTATTGTTTTAATGCTTGCTAAACCTTTCTGATATGCCTCTTTTTCATTTTGATATGTAAGTATATTGATTTTTTAATCTCTTCCCCAGTTTAAAACAGTCTGTCTTATCTTGAAATTCATCTGATTCCTCTTCTTTCAGAAGTTCTGTATCTACACTATTCCCTCTGTTTGGTTATTAATTGTTTTCATTGTAAATTGATATCTCTCGTTCCCTATTTTCTGTCTTGTGGGTTTGTTTCATTTTAAATACTTCTATATGTGAACTGAGTTTTAGATGGTTTTGTCATGTTTAATGTCAAGTTGCTGTCTGCTGTTGGTGGTTCTCTGTCCAAAGAGCACCCTTCAGTATTTTTTGTAAAGTTGGTCTGGTTATTATAAATTCAATTTCTGTATATCTGTAAATGTCCTTACTTTGCCCTTATTTTGCCACTAGCTTAGCTGGACATATGATTCTTGGTTGGCTTTTTTTTTTCTTTCAGAGTTTTGTATATATAGTCACATTATCTTCTTACCTGCATGGTTTCTGCTCAGAAATCAGAACTTAGTCTTCTTGGTTCTACTTTCCTGAACTGCTCTCAGGAGCCATTCTTTGTCTTTGATTTTTGCAAGTTTGACTCTGTTATATCTCAGTGATTTTATTTTTGGGTCTATCCTGTTTGGTATTCTTTCCTTTTCTTGAACATGTATCTTCTCATACGTCATGTTAGAGGTGTTTTCTTTCAACAGCTCTACAACAATTTTTTTCTGCGGATTTTATTGTCGCTTCCTGTTCTGGGATTCTAATCACCTGTAAATTCTTCTTCTTCAGGGTATCCCACCCACATAAATGTTAGGCTTTCTTCAGACTGGTTTAGTTTTTTTCTCTGATCTTCACATTTTACTAGTATTGAGAAATTAATCTTCAGGTTCACTAATCTGGGCTTCCATTGATTCAAATCTACTCTTTTGGCCATTCGATGTCTTTTCCAGTTCTGACATCTTAGACTTCATCTTCTGAATTTCTTCTTGCAAGTTTTGTAATGTTTCAAAAATTTCACTTATTTTGTCTGTTTCTTCTTAGTTTTCCTGATTTCTTCTAAATTTTTTTGGTGTTCTCCATGCTGTCTCTTGATCTTTCTCTAAATCCGTTTGAAATACTTAAATATAACTCTTCTGAATTATTTCTCAAATATGTCCATTATCTTTTTTTCCTCAGAAACATTTACTGCCTCTACATCTTGGAGTTTTCTGAGACACACTCTCTCGTTTCTTCATGTGAACTGAAAATTGTCTGTTGTGGCCAAGACATAGTGGTGTCATTGTGTATGCATTTAATTGATGTTATATGCTGGTGTATCCTTAGATTCCTGGTGGGTGTTATTAGAGAATAGCATTGCCCAGTTCTCCACTTGCCATCCATGCAGCTCAGTTTAGGGTCAGTTTGGCTGGTATTACCTGCTGATCGGTTGGTATAGAAGCTGGTATTAGCTCTTACCCAAGTGGCGGAGCTGGAGCGGGTACAGCTGTGTTCTGGACTGTGTGGGCACAGTTTCTGTCTCTTTTTGGTTGGGGCAAGAAGAGAAAACACATGCACAAGAAAATAAAACAAAGCAAACACGGAAACAGCAGTTTAAAATAAAGTATTAAAGGAGAAGAAACTTTTAAAAAACAACAGAAAAAAGTCAGTAACAATAAGAAAAGAATATAATAGCTAAGAAGAGAAAAGAGGAAATGTAAAACTGAGTTATAGAAAAGAAAAATGATGGGGGGGTGACGGAGGAAGAAACACTAGATAAAACCAGAGGGAGTGAAGATGAAAAAAAAATCTAAAGAGTAGTAAATACAGATCAAAAGAAAAGAATAGTAAGAAGAGGAACAAGTGCGAAAAGAAAAACAGGATAAAAAAAAAACCCCACGAAAACAGAGGCAGAAAAGATTTAAAGAAAGGGAAGGGAGAGAGAGGAAGAAGGAGAAGAAAGAGTAAACAAAGAAAACCAACTACAGGAGAGAGAAGGAAATGTTGCAGGGCTCCTGTTCATCAAGGAGCTCACAAGGTGGTTGGAGGAAGGATGAGATGGTAGCATTCCCAGCCATAAATGGAGTTCCTAAAGGTCCAGGCACTGTCTGTCTGAACCAAAGGGTTTCCAGGGGCTGGGCCAATCCAGGCTGATCAGGCAGCTCTGCCAGCTCTGTATATCTGGACCTGAACCCGCTCAAATCCAGGTGCCAGGTCAGCACCATCAAAGCCCACAACCGCATAACTATGCACTTCCAGGCAGCAGAGAACTGGCCACACCTCCAGTCACCAGGGAAACTTGGGCAACAAGACACCTTTCTCATCGTCAGTCCCCAGCGTAAATCTGTACTGCCCAGGCAAGGTCTCTGAAGCTGCTGGTAAAAGTTCAAAATGGCTGCACCTCATCCATCTGGGAGACCCTTCACCAGTCTGTTTTCTTCATTTGCTGCCCCCCACTCAGCCTCTCCTCTCAGTATGTGTTCCATCCACTTCTCCAAACTTTCCTCTGAAGCTCAGAGTTCCAGAATTAACATTTGTGTGTGTTTCCTTTGGTCTCCCCCAGCTTTGTTACTTACAGAGGATCTGAGTAACACATCTGCCTAGTCCACCACCTTGGTGTGGCTCCTCTACTCTTCACTTTTGTAATCCCCCTCCCCGCCCCCGTCCAAGTCTAGATTGGCTCCAGATCTAGTAAACTGTGTGCGTGTGTGTGTATGACTATAAACAGCATTCTGATGCCTGTAAGATATGAAACAGTCTCTCTAAGTCTGTTTCATCATCTGTAAAATGAGAAAGTTGGATCCAGACTTTAAGATATCACAGAGCAGTAAAATGTTTAAAAAGAAAAAAGGATAGTGAGGAGATTGGCACAGCTTTGTTGTTTGTTTGTTTGTTTTGGTCAGGTGTTTTTTGTTTTTGAATCAACAACAAAACCTACAATTTACCATTATCATCATTTCATACAATCAAAAAACACAAAACCCACTGTACCACTGAGTCCATTCCGACTCATAGCAACCCTGTAAGGCACAGTAGAACTGCTCCTTAGGGTTTCTGACACTGGGCATCTTTACAGGAGCAGACAGCCTCATTTTTCTCCCATGGAACAGTTGGTGGGTTTCAATTGCCAACTTTGTTGTTAAGCAGCCCAGCGCTTCACCCACCATGCCACCAGGGCCCCTTTTCATAAAATGAAGGTCAGGTATGTTGTTGTTGTTAAGTGTCGTCAAGTCGATTCTGGCCCATAGCAACCCTGTAGAGGGTTTCCAAGGAGCAGCTGGTGAGCTTGAACCAATGGCCTTGCAGTTCAAATGACTTTGGAGTCTGAAGCCTTAGCCCACAGAGCCACACCAGGACTCCAAAGGTCAGGTATAACTTGCTAAAATTAAAAGTCTGTATCTTACAGTAAAAAGCAATCCTTTACATTACAAAAGCTTAGCGTATTTTCTCACTTCACCACTATAAACACTTTTCACTGATCAGCAGTGGTCTAAAACTCAATGTTTGGGAGCCATTAATTCGATAATTTCCAAGGTCCAAGGCTTAAACACTCCGATTCTAACTTTAGGTATTTTATTACATTTCTTTTAGTCTATGTATAATATAGAGTAAATGCTTCAATGAAGGCTAAATAATACATTTTTTAAGATTGGAAACGTATTTAAGTCAGTTTGAGAAATAACCACTAAATTAGATTCAGCTTCAATGTATTGGGACAAGTATAAACTGCTACTGATTTGACTACATCAATAATAATGCACACTGTGTCAGATACAATGTTAAACAATTTCTATACATTAGCTCTCTTAATCCTTAAAAATGTCTGTGGAACATGCATTACATAACCCACTTTATTACAGATGAGGAAACTGAGGCAAAGGGGCAATAAGGAGCCAGACAAACTTCACACAACTGATAATAAGCCTCAGTAGTTGGAATTGGAATCATTTTTAAGTATAATTCAAAGAAAAGGATGGCACATAGATTTTAATTATCACTTGTTTTATAAATAAATGCCAAACGAGTAAAACTTTAGAAATTGCACAGAGTTAAAAGTTTTCCTATTTCTATAGATACATATATCTTTCCATGTATTGTCTTTTTAACATAAACATAAATGTTGGTAGGATTTTTCCACTATAAAAAGATTCAAGATGCCTGTTAATATGGCCACTATATTTATCTACATATCTATATATATTTCCTTCGAACAAAGCTGATAAAATTACAAATTGAGAATTTTTTAAAAAACACATACTTACAGTTTTCTTCTTTTTCTCTTAAGAATACTTATATATCTATCTTCTGTGACTCCAATCTGCAGAAAGAGACAACATGTATGAGTATAGCAAACGAGACAAAGCTAAAAACCTACTGTCCTTGAGTTGGTTCTGACTCCTAGAAAGGGTGGGGAACGTCCAGCCGAGGGCTCTATAAGGCCCACGAAATCATTTGGTCTGGCCTGCTAAGATAACCACAATTCCAGCCATCACATTAGGGGTGAGTTAATTAAATGTTTGACCAAATACAGCAGGCTACTTTTTAAGTTGATAATTTCGCATGGCCCATGGATGATGTTATAAATATCCAAATGGCCCTTGGCAAAAAAAGGTTCCCCCTACCCCTGCTGTGTAGGATTTCCTAGGCTATAAATCTTTATAGGAGCAGCAAGTTTCGTCAGTCTCCAGGAGAGCAGCTGATGGGTTTGAATTGCCGACCTTGTGGTTAGCAATCCAGGGCTTATCCTACAGTGCCTTAAAAAACTCAAATATGGTTTTACATAACCTGTGTTCATGATAAGCCAGGTATGAAAGAAAAAATAAGAATAGTCTAGAGGAGAGGGCCTCATTAGAGAAAGTGCTATTAGGAGCTCAGAAAAGTAAACTAGACTCTAAGACACAGTAGTTGAAACTCTGGGAAAATGTCAAAAAGTAGGAGCAATGTTCCTAATGGATTTATTTCTCTTACCCCACTACTACTCAGTCACCATCAGGAAAAGAGCCAATGTCTGAGACAGAAACAGCAAACTAGTCAATCTACCAAGACAGGCATCCTGCACCCACATGTGCCTACAGGCATCTAACTGTTTCATCTTCAAAACCAAAAATGAGTAATTTCCTTTCAACAATGCAAGGCTCGTCCCTGTTCAAATACAGCACTGGTCTAAGTATAAACCTAAAGATATTTTCATTTTTCTCTCAAATTTCTACACAGATCGGTTTTGTGCAATTCTTCAAGATATACCAGAGGGCTTCCAAGAGTTTACAGAAAAATTCCATTTTCCCATGAACTTTTTGAAGCTCCTTTGCATGCACCAAGAAGGTTTAGGATCAGTTTACAGTCAAAGTTGACCTATGCAAGAGAAAACGGTTGTTTTTGTTGTTATGTACTGTTAAGGAATCGATTCTGACTCGTAGTGACCCTACACAGGGTTTCCAAGGCTGCAAATCTTTATGGGAGCAGAAAGCCTATCTTTCTCCCGTGGAACGGCTGGCAGTTTCGAACTGCCAACCTTGAGGTTATCAGCCCTATTTGTAACCACTACGCTACCAGAGAAAATTAGTTACCATTGAAATACTTTCAAGCAATGATACTGCTGTCTTACATTTCAATAGCACAGAGGATCTTCTAAAGAGCCCTGGTGGTGCTGTGGGTTAGGCATTGTGCTACTAACTGTAAGGTTGGTAGTTCAAACTCACTGGCTGCTCTGAGGAAGAAAAATGAGGCTGTCTGCTCTGGTAAAGATGTACCATTTCAGAAACCCTATATAGGGTCATTATGAGTTGGAATCAACCCGATGACAGTATTTTTTTTTTTATTTTGTTTGTTTGGAGGCTCTACTGGTGGTGCAGTGGTTAAGCACTCAGCTGGTAACCAAAAGGTTTGAATCCATGGTAGAAAAAGATGTGGCACTCTGTTTCTATAAGGATTCAAAACTCTACTCTATGTGAAGTCCTGAAATGTCAATGGTTCAAACCCACCAACTGCTCCTCGGAAACCCTATGCAGGATTGCTTTGAGTTGGAACCGAGTTGATGGCACATAACAACAGCAACAACAACAGACTCTGACTCATGGCAACCTTATACATAATAGACTAAAATGTCGCCTGGTCCTACACCATCTTCATGGAGTTCTGGTGTGGCGCTGCTGGATAATGCACTGGACTACAAGATCAGCATGAATTGCAACATCAATGGTTTAAACTCACCAGCTGCTCCTCAGAAACACAATATAGGGTACCTATGAGTCAGAAGTGTCTCGACAGCACTTAACAAGAACAACAACTCCATCTTCATGATAAATTTAACTGTTGTTGTTAAATTGTTGAGTGCCATCCAGTCAGTGTGACCCTGTGTAGATGTAGGGTCTCCAAGGTGGGTTTAAACCACCAACCTACAGTCATATTTTTCACTTTCAGAAACACACAAGCTTCTGTAATATAAGGTAATTAAAGGTAAATGGGCAGTCATAGCTTAGCAGGTTTTTTTTAAAAAACAGACTGAAGCATGTAATATGGTTTCTTTCTACTTAATAGTAACCTAAGGCCAAACCAAAACCACTGCCAGAGTTGATTCCAACCTTATAGAGGGTTTCTGAGACTGTTAAGTCTTCACAGGAGCACACAGACTCATCTTTCTCCTAACAAACAGCTGAGGATTTGAACTATCAGCCTTAAGGTTAGCAGCCCAATGCCTAATCCACAGCAACATCAGGGATCCTAATGGTAACTTTATTGTTGTCAAGTGTCAAGTCAGTTCTGACTCACAGTGACTTTCTGAGGAGCAGCGGATGGGTTTAAACTGTCAGCCTTGTGGTTTATGTTGTTGTTGTTGTTGTCAGGTTCCATTCAATCGGAAACGACTCATAGCGACCCCATGCATAGCAGAATGAAACAATGTCCGATCTTGGGCCAACCTCACTACCGCTGCCACACTTCACGCCATCAATGATGCCACCTGGCTGATCCATCTCATTGGTGGTCTTCCTCTTTTTCTCTGACCCTCCACTTATTCAGCATGACATCCTTCTCCAGCGACTGTTCCCTCCGGACAATATGTCCAAAGTATGAGAGACGAAGCTTAGCCGTCCTGGCCTCCAAGGAGCACTCTGGCTGCACTTCTTCCAAAACAGATCTATTGGTTCTTTTGGCAGTCCATGGCACTTTTAGTATTCTCCTCCAACACCACAACTCAAAGGCATCAATTCTTCTACGATCTTTCTTATTTATTGTCCAGCTTTCGCATCCATATGAGGTTATTGAAAATACCATGGCTTGGGTCAGGCCCACCTTAGTCCTCAAGCTGACATCTTTGCTCTTCAACACTTTAAAAAGTTCCTGTGCAGCAGATTTGCCCAATGCAATACGTCGTCTGATCTCTTGACTACTGCTTCCACGAGTGTTGATAGTTGATCCAAGAAGAATGAAGACTTTGACAACTTCAGTCTTTTCTCCCTTGATAAGAATGTTGTTTATTGGCCCAGTGGTGAGGATTTTTGTTCTCCTGACATTGAGATGCAACCCATACTGAAGGCTGTGCTCTTTGATCTTCATCAGTAAATGTTTCAAGTCCTCTTCACTTTCAGCAAGCAAGGTTGTATCATCTGCATATCGCAGGTTGTTAATGAGTCTTCCTCGATTCCTGATGCCATGTTTTTCTTCAGAGAACCCAGCTTCTCATATTATTTGCTCAGCATACAGGTTGAATAAGGGTGGTGAAAGAATACAACCCTGTCTCACACCTTTCCCAATTTTAAAACATTCAGTGTTCCCATGCTCTGTTTGAACAACTGCTTCTTGGTCCAGGTACAGATTCCTCAGAAGTACAATTAAGTGTTCTGGAATACACATACTTCTCAATGTTGTCCATAGCTTGTCATGATCCACACAATCGAAAGCCTTTGAGTAGTCAGTAAAGCACAGGTAAACATCTTTCTGATATTCTCTGCTTTCAGCTAAGATCCACCAGACATCAGCAATGATATCTCTCGTTCCACGACCTCTTCTGAATCCAGCTTGAACCTCTGGAAGTTCTCTGTCAATGTATGATTGTAGCCGTTTCTGTATTACCTTTAACAAAACTTTACTCGCTTGAGATATCAAAGAGATTGTCCGATGATTTCCGCATTCCGTTGGGTCACCTCTCTTTGGTTTATAGCCGAGTACTTATCCTACAGCACCACACCATGAATCCAAATAGTATTCTAGTGGCATGAAAAAAGTGACAATTCAGCTTCAATAGTTTCTCATTTTACAATTAGGTAACAAGATAGTACTGAGAAAGCCTATCGCAGAACGTTCTTGTTTGTAGGTGTTGAGTCGGTTCTGACTCATAATGGCCCTGGAGCAGCTGGTGTGTTTGAACCACGAACTTAGAAGCTAACAGTCCAGTGCTTATTCAACAGTGCCACACCAGGCTCATAGAATACCAGGGAGCAAAACCATGTCCTACCGGGAACCGGAGATTACTTTAAGTAAAAAGTGACCCAAATACAAGGCACTGTTGTTCACCTTCAGACAGCCCTCATATTTTGGAATAGACTTAAAACAAACCATTAATGTGTTTGTGTTTCCCGCCCCCCATCTGCCCTCTCAGTAAATAAATTAATCTGTTAACCATTATTTTAAAAAACATTCTTCCAGAGGTAAAGTCAAAACTAAACTTGTGATAGCAATCTGCTGGAAATGTTGCAAGGGCCAATCTTAGTAAGCTTAAAATAGAAAGTTTCAGAAAAGAGTGGAAAAAATTAGTAACAGAGGCCTCTTAGCATTTCGTCTTCAAATCTAAATAAAAGTCAGTTCTGGGGAGTAACTTTCAAAATAATTTCTTCAGCAATGGTCTTTTTTATTTTATGTTTTATTGTGAATTATGTGATAGCTTACATGGGAGAACCTTAGTTTTACATTCATCCTATCGTATATCGCTTCATTGCCATGGTTACAATCCCCTCCATGCATCATCAACCAACCAAAGGGTATACCATGCAAGCCTGCCTGCCCCCCACCCCAACCCGGTCGCCAGCACACAGCCCCCCTCTTCCTCTATGGATCTAAAGTCCCCAGTCGCTCTATCTCTCCACATCATAGTCTCTGCCTCCATCTCTGGCATCACTGCTTCTCTGGGTAGGGTCCTCCTCGCTCCTAGACTGCAAAGTCAATCACTTCCTTCCTTGCTACAAAATGTCTACCTTTACATTTCCAACCCTCACAATCAGTCCTGATAACAATTATTCACTATTGTATCACAGGAGACCCATCTGTATTTCATTTCATCAGCCCCGCCTAGACAGATTGGATACTACTCACTGGAGATTCTACCTTCCTCCAGGCCCTCTGGATCGAGATTCCCTCTTGAAAGTTTGTAAGCCAGTCACTTCTTGCCTTTGTAGGCCCCCATTTTGGGTAGCCAATGTCCAAGTTGCCCATCCCTATCTACTCTGTGTATGGAGGGAGTGGGAATGATCCTTGATGTAAACATTTGTTCCCTCTTTGGAGCTACTGCATCCATAGGTGTTAAGTCAAGTTCATCAAATTTTATCAGATTACTCTTTTTTTCCTCTTCTTTCTTCTTCTGGTTGAGCTCTGATCATCCAGTCATTGAAGCCAGGTCAAGTGGGTATTATCTGCAAGTGTGGGTGTTCTTATGCACATATGCCCTCTCTTCTTATCAGCTGGATGCTTCACTCTCCACTCTAGTCCTCTGTGGCTATGTCACTGACTCTGGGCCCAAGAGTCCCCAGGTCTTGCAACACTGCTGGCCAACCCAGTCTCCACCCATTCACATAAGTCTATTGAACTAGTTGTAGGGCATAGCTCGCAGCTTCATTGCTGTTTTTCCCTCACTTCCCCTATCGGTGACGAACGTGGTCACCAATCAGAGTGTGTATTCCCATTGAGTCTTAGTCTTGGAAGGGGGTTTGCTCCGAGGGGACCCGACCACTTGCCTTGATGTCTCCAGGGCGAGCAACTTGCTTGTTCTGATAGTAATCAGTCGATCTGCCTACATTGTTTTGTATTTTTCCTGTCGGTCTTTCTTTCGAGAAGCATCTTCTGTTCTTATAGCTATACCATGCTGGTCTGCTTGTCCTTTCAAGTGGAAATTTCCAACCTCTGAAGATTGTGAATGCTGTTCAGGATTCTACTTATGGTGTTATGTAATGCAGGCTCCGCAGGGAGCCTCCTTCACTAGGCACTTGTAGCCCCAATTTAGGTATTCCAATCAGTTATAGGCAGAAGAAAGACTTACAAGCTTTTTATGGTGATATGTCTGGCTATTCATTTCTCTCCCCCACAAGTGTCTATTTTATAATGGTATGCAAGGGAAGCCAAGATTCAAAAGACAGTCAAGCATCTTAACATTATTTCCCCATTCTTCCCCATTCCAACCATATCTCAATCTCTGTATCCCAGAGCCCTGTTTTTCCAAAGTTGTGCATACATCATTATTTACCTCTGTCCCACTTAGCCCATTCAAACCTACCTACTTGTTCTCCCATCTGCTTTGTTCTTCCATTCACCTCTCCCTTCTTGTATATTGCGCCCCCCTCCCTAGCACCCAAACTATCCTGTGTCCATTCCCTACCCTGTGCTCCACCTTCCCCTCCCTCCACTCACCCCACGCCCCACATCCCAGTAACCAGCAAGCAATGGTCTTTTACAGACTTTGTTTTGGAAAAATAGATAAATATAACATGCAGGATATATTAGCAAATACTTGTAGATGAAAACTTCCATGCTAGAATACAGTCCCAAGTTTAGAAATACTGATATCAACAAATAATGAAAATTCAAAACAGTATGTGTAAACTCTGCTGTTCTTGGTAAGAGCAGTTGAGTGGGTTCTCATAGTGACCACAATTGAGTATATACATAGAAAAACTGGTAAAATACACACTAGCTATTATGCTGGTTTTTGCTAGGTGGAATATAGGTGATTTGTGTCTTTTTAACTTAAGACATTTTTAAAATTCTTTGTGCTAAGAAGTATTTCCCAAAATTTCTCAAAAGAGAAATATGCACTTAAAATGGGACTTAAAGAAAGTATATAACTGGTGTGGTGGTGGTGGTGTGCCGTGCAGTTGGTTCCAACTCATAGTGACCCTGCACAGGATTTCCGAGGCTGTAAATCTTTACAGGAGCAGAAAGCCTCATCTTTCTCCCATGGAATGGCTAATAGTTCTGAACTGCTGGCCTTCAGGTTAGCAGCACAACTCGTAACCACTATGCTACCAGAACAGGCTTAAATGATCATAAGATTGTAGGTGACTTAAGTAAAAACACTACAAATCTTTTGTGTTCTCTGCATCATATATGTGTTTCTGTGTATGCACACATACACACTCTATAGTACATACTGTAATAAGTATAAAGATAACTTCAGAATGTCATAGACTAAATGCACCTAAATGAACATTTATATAACTTTCACAGACCATATAATTTTCAAAAAGCTAAAGTTTCTTTGGGAAATTATCCAATCCTCTAAAAATAACAGCTTTTAATAGTTTGGTAGATACCCTGGCAAACTGTTTCCCTAAGCATATTCTAACATACACATACACATGCTTTGTTTTTTAAAATACATAAATTGAAATCATACTTTTTTGCAACTTGTTTTTTAAATGAAGACTGAGTCTCTTACATGCCTTTCCATGCCAGAGCACATAGATCTATCCAGTATTTTTTTGAACAGTCTATGTTATTCTATTGTAAAGCCATGTCAAAAGTATGTGTAACCAGCCCTGGTGGCTCAGCTGCTAACTGAAAGGTTGGTGGTTTGAACATACCCAGCAGCTCTGCAGGAGAAAGACTTGGTGATCTACGTTTTGTAAGATTAAAACCAAACCAAACTCACTGGATGGAGGACTAGGCAGAAAGGCCATGTAGACTCCTGTCAGCAAAAGCACAGAAAACTGGGAGAAACAGACGGGAGCAGTTTCCCGGAACTCTGAACTTCAGATAAAATGATGAGTTGGTGGTTCTAGTGTTGCTTAATGGGAGGAAGTTTTGGAATACGAGCAAGACATAAGGTGCCTTCTTCACCTAGACAACCGGTGTTCTGCAAACCTTTGTGGAAAAGAGTGGGCAGAGACAGGGACAAGATCACTCCCAGTGCAGAGACCACCCAGAAGACTGCAGAAACAGAGGTGTGAGTGTCTTTTCTTTTCTTCTCTCCCTTGTCACATACTCTCTCTGCCCAGTCTGCCCCATCGGGTTCCTAAATTGTAATCTTTACAGGAGCCAGGAGCCGCTGATGGGTTCAGTCTGTTAACAACTGAGCACTCTAAGCAGAGCCCTTAAACCAGAGCATCACCAGGGCTCCTGTGAGAGGCCTAGACATTTTCCATTTAACGTACCATAGTAAAAACGGATTTAAACAAAATGCATCAGTGAATGCTAACATTAGAAAGAGAAGATTTAAGTTTAAAACTGTATATTTACATGGTATTCTCTCTTTACATATTTTTAAAATATAATATGTTGTTGTTGTTGTTAAGTGCTGTTGAGTCGACTCTGACCCATAGCAACCCTGTACAGAGTTTCCCAGGCTGTAAATCTTTACGGGAGCAGAAAGCCTCATCTTTCTCCCGCGGAACAGCTGGTAGTTTCAAACTGCTGACCTTGCGGTTCACAGCCCGATTCGTAACCACTACACTACCAGAGCTCCTTTACATAATATTAACTAATTACAAAGGGAAAATAATAACATTACTGGAGAGAAACATAGTTGATAGACACCACCTTATCCAAGTGACCAAAGTTCGTATCATCCAGTAATAAGGGCATGATCATCATGTACCCCCAATATGATGCACCAAGAAGAACACAACTTCACTTCCAAAGTATTGTTTCCAAAAACATATGACCTTATCTGATGGGGAAACATCAGATAAGCTTAAATTAGGGGCACTCTACAAAATAACCAATAAAAATTGTTTAAAACTATCATGGTCCTGAAAGACAAAGACTAAGGAACCATCACAGATTAGGAGGGGTTAAGGGGTTGGGGGGGCATGACAACTAAAGTAATATGGAACCCGGGACTGGATACTGGAACAGAAAAAGGAACACTATTGGAAAAACTGGTGAAATTGAAAATAAAATCTCTAGTTAATAGCCTTGCACCAATGTTAATTTCTTGGTTTTGATCATTGTACTAATGTAATATGCTAACATTAAAGAACACTAGATGAAAGGCCTAAAGAAATTTTGTACGATTTTTTTAAATGTTTTATTGTGAGTTATTTGACAGTTTACATGGGAGAACATTAGTTTTACATTCATCCTACCGTATATCGTTTCATTGCCATGGTTACAATCCCCTTCATGCATCATCAACCAACCAAAAGGTATATACTACAAGCCTGCCCCTAGGTCGTCAGCACACAGCCCCTCTCCCTCTCTGTGTCTAAAGTCCCCAGCTGCTCCGTCTCTCCACATCATCGTTTCTGCCTCCATCTCAGGCATCACTGCTTCTCTGGGTAGGGTCCCGCTCTCCGCTCTTCTCCCTTGATGGTCTCAGGGACCTCCGCTCCTAGGCTGATAAGTTAATCACTCCCCTCTTTGCTACAATGGTGTACGATTTTTGCAAGCCTTCTAATACAAGTCTTAAATTACTTTAAAATAAAAGGTTTAAAATGTCCTCACAAAAAGAGTGAATGCAACATTTCACATTCCCACGAGGAGTATACTGATGTGCCTGCTTCCCTACATCCTCTTCAACACTGGATTTAACTGCTTCTTAGATGTCAAAACAAACTCTTTCAATCTCACTTTGTTCACTATTAAGCAATGAACAACGAAAATATTTCACTATAGCTAAATTTCTTCTATGAATGATTTGCTAAAGTCCTTTGCCCAATTATTTTCACTTGGTGATTCTTTTTCAAATTGATTTAAAAGGATATTTTGTATATTAGGGAAATAAGCATTCTGATTAATATACATATTTTTGCCAGTATGGCTCTTCTCTTGTGTGGGTACTGCTTTGGTCAAATATAGGTTTTTACATTTTAAGCAGTAAGCAAACCAAACTCCCTGCCATCAAGTTGATTCTGCCTCATGGCAACCTTGTATAGAGCTTTCAAGGCTGTAAATCTTTACAGGAGCAGAAAGCCTCCTGCAGTCCTGTGCTCATCCTACAGCAAGCACACCAGGGTTCCTTTAAGCTTTTGTAGTTTCTCAGCCTTTTTTCCTATTTCAAAGAATATAAACTGTTTCCTTATACTTCTTAAAATTGTGATTGCCTGGTCAAAGGATTGATCCCTCTTAGGATAAGCACTAGACTACTAGCCTCAAGGTTGGTGGTTCAAACCCAACAGCCACTCCTTGGAAACCCTAAACAAGGTCATTATGAGTCAGAACCAACTTGATGGCACTGGACAACTAGATGGTGGAGAGCAGAGGAAGAGAAGCTTTTGATATATAGTATAACATTACTTTCAAGAAAGAATATGCCTATTTATACTCCCATCAGCAACAGCTTCATTAATAGGCAAAAATATCTATGTTATCTGGGCTCTACTTAAAAGAAATCCCTTAATATCTTAAATATGAGACTGTTTTCTACTCACATACTCTGCAGTATTGTTGCTTCAGAGACTTTATTTTTGTGCAGCTTTCTACCTAGAATTCGGCTCAAAAGCCACTTTTACTGGGATGCCTTCATGAATACTTCTTGCTAGAAGGTCTAGCTTTCTTTGCAGGTGCTATGGGGTATGCATGAGGGTGATAACCCAAAATTTGATGTTTCAAACCCTCTAGACACGTCTCAGGAGAAAGTGTCCCCAGTCTTAAAGTTTTACCAGTCTTGGAAACTCTACATAGGCTCACGAGGAGTTGGAATAACTGCATGTCATGGGTTTGGGGTTTTTTAGTTTGAACTATACCTTTTGTGTGTGTGTGTGTGTGTGTGTGTGTGTGTGTGTGTGTGTGTACTTTTTAATAGCTCTTTCCCTGTATCGTTTATGAGATTCTCTTACTTACTTAATCCATATACTCATTCATTCAGGGCAAAGACTGTGTCTTATTTATCTCTGCAGGTATGGCGCTGTAGGTTAGCACTGGACTGCTAACCGCAAGGTTGGTGGTTCAAACCTACCAGTTGCTCCTTGGAAGCCCTATACAGGGTCACTGGGTGTGGTTAGAACCAACTAGATGGCACTTAACAAAAACAACATCTCACTTTAACTTATAAATTGTTGTGGTTATGGGCCGACTCCCAGCGACCCTGTATAGGGTTTCCAAGGAGCAGCTGGTGGATTTGAACAACAGACCTTGACATTCAAATTGATCTTGCAGTCCAGTGCTTATCTTACAGAGTCACACCAGGACTCCAGATTATAAATAGCAGGGATCAAATATTTGTTGGGCTAGATAAGAGAAATAAATTAACACGTCAAAGAATCAGCAAATTTATACTATAATTTTTTTCTTCATATTTAATATTCAGTCTTCATTTGTTTATAACTATTAAAGTTAGGATTTTTTTTAAAGTTATTATCTTCAATAGATTATTTTGGAAAAGTACTTATGACCCAAATCTACCATTGTTTTTTAGAATGATGATAAGTTTAGCTAAACAGAAAATCTTTGTTTCTAATCATATCCCATAAATTTTTATTTTCAGTGCTAGGATAACATATCTTAAACTGTATATCTGTGATAACAGTTGTTGCTGTTGTTGTTGTTGTTAAGTGCCATCAAGTCAATTGGGACACACAGTGACCAAGGAGCTGTAGGTGGGTTTGAACTGCTGACCTTGTGGTTCACAGTCAAGTTCTGATCCTACAGTGCTATACCAAGAGTCCATGATAACAGTTGTTGTTGTTGAGTGCCATTAAGTCGGTTCCGACTCATAGCGACCCTGCATAGACTTTCCAAGGTACAGCTGGTGAGTTTGAACCACTGACCTTGTGGTTTAAACCGACCTTGCAATCCATTGGTTTATACCACAGTGCCACACCAGGCAGAGTTAAATCTGAGGTATTCTGGGTAGTTTTGCTTTTATCAATTTTGAAGCAATGTTTGTTTAATACTAGACACATAGTCTTCACAAAAGCTCAAAGACAGGCTAGTTTGAATGGCAAGAGGAATACGCCAACTGAACTAATAATTCTATTAGCACCGATTTGGTTACATAACTTCTCCCAGGTGCTAGCATTCGTGTGGTAGATAAGAAAAATAGATAGCAAATGGCCTAATCCACAATGCTGAGTTCACCAAAGGCAGAAACACAAACTGCACACATACAAAATTTCACTCCTTGCAAAGGTAGATGTTCAGAGATGAAACAGGCTTTAAAATGAGGATAATGAATGAGTATCTGAAAAAAGAAACTCTTCCCCTTCCTGGAATCACCAAAGAAGCTAAATTAAGGATTATTTTCTAGACCATTAGAAAAGCATCCTATATGATTCTTCCTACAGTAAATGAAGAATTTCTCTCAAACTGGTTTTGGGTATAATTTTACTCTTGAAATCATCATGAGAGACTAGATAAAAGGAAAAGGTGAGAGTATACTAAAACAAAAAGAAGCACCGTATCCCTAAGCTATCAATTACCTAAGATCAAATTAACAAACTACATTATCAAGTTTCACTCTATCAATTGCATTAAATACTATTTATGTCATAACTATCAACAGTTCAGGAGTATGGTGCTGTAACATAAGCACTAGACCACTAACCACCAGTTGGGGTTTAAACCCACCAGCCACTCCTTGGAAACCCTGTACAGGGTACCCTTGCTATGAGTTGGAACCGACTTGATGGAATTTAACACAACACCAATCAACATACACTTTTGTAGTTAGCTAAGATGTAGTTTGGAGTCCTGTTGTGGTGCTACGGGTTAATGCGTTGGACTGCAAGGTTGGTTTGAACCACGAGGACAGCGGTTCAAGCTCACCAGCCATTCCTCGGAAACCTTATACAGAATACAGGGTCACTATGAGTCAGAATCGACTCAACGGCACTTAACAACAACAAGATGTAGTTTGATGAGAAATACCATTGGGGAAAACAAGTTTCAGTATATGAAAATTGGTATCATATTGGTACTTCTTTTTAAGGAATCAAGAGTCTTACAATTCTGACCTTTAAAATTTTTGGATAAAGACTGCATAGTATGAAATATGGAATGTCCCTTCCAAATCCTTCCCTTCCAAGTTTATTCAAGACCTGTGCTGATACATGGCTGTACCTGAATTTTAAATACTTTTCCATTAAAATATTAAAGACCAGAACACTATTTTTAGAAAGTGTTTGGTAAAGTAATATTGACCACAAAATACTCACATGTAGCAGCCAAAACTTGCTGGGGACAGCATACGCAGACCCTGGGTTGATCAGTGGCCCTGTGACATGGACGAAAATCCAATCCCGGGCCCGCCTCAGGATTACGAGCCATGGACCCTGAGGGCCAAAGGAAGTGACCTCCTGATGTCCTGGATTAATTGGTTTTTGCGAACTCACTAGTTGTCTACCTCTGTATAATTTTCTTTGCTCCTAATATTGTTCGTTCTATGCTTCTAATTCCAGTAATTGTAGCTTCTGAGAAAATGGTTTCTTTTACAATGCCTCTCTTAATGCCTCCACTGTGTTGGCAGTGCGTGGAGTCCTGGGAACAAATCTTTCTGAGGAACAAGTGATAGCCACCTGGGATGAAAGTCAGAACTGCTCCTTATTTGATTATTCAGTTATGTTTGATATCCATGAACAATAATGGGTTTGAAACCCCTTTTTAGAGCCGAGGCAGTAAAAGTTTCCTCAGATAATTCAGAAAGGCCAGGAACAGATATATTGGGAATATGAGAAAAGGTTTTTAGAGAAAAACTACCCAAGGTTTGTAAATAAAGTGGAATGGTAAATTCTGGGAATGTTGGATTAGAGGATAATAGTGGCAGCCCCATTAAACCGCCTCTGAATATAATCAGTTTAACCCAGATGCTCTCCTTCCTCCTGAAAGTATATAGGAATGTGATAATTAAGAACAATGTAGCATTTTGTTGTTGTTGTTAAGTGCCGTCGAGTCGGTTCCGACCCATAGCGACCCTGTACAGGGTTTCCGAGGGTGTAAATCTTTACGGGAGTAGAAAGCCTTATCTTTCTCCTGCGGAGCGGCTGGTAGTTTCGAACCGCTGACCTTAAGGTTCGCAGCCCGAGTTGTAACCACTACGCTATAGATAAATGAAGCCAGGTGCCTGAGATCTTGCTCACAAACAAAAGTTTGCAAAGTGTACAGAGAGAGCTTGGCTCCTTTCAGGAACCTTGCTTTATGTTAAGTATCCTTAAGAAACCGAATGTCACTGCTCTAGATCATTTAAGCCTAAAAGTTAATATATAACAGCTTGATTGAACCTTTTTTCTGTAAAAATAAAAATGTTAGATTGTTAAGAAAAACTATGAAAATATTTTTAAAAGTTGTTCCTGTGAATCATTATGTCCTGTTTTGAATGATGAATCACATTTCAGTTCCCTATCCTGTCTTATCTAAAGAATCACATCCTCCCTTTGTGAATTACATCCTCCCTTTGTAACAAATCCCTCCCTTAAAAAAGAGAATAAAAGACTGAGGTAGAGTGAGTTCTGTGTGCAATGCTAGGAAAAATGTCTGCTGATCTGCCTACCTGACAGTTTGCATCATATCTGTGTGTCTTTTTTGTATATATTTCGTCTCTCTCTTTCTCTATCTCTTTCACTGCCAGATCTCCCTTCTTTGTGATACCCACACTTCCTTGTCTAGGCTGGACTCC
The DNA here is from genome assembly GCF_000296735.1 of Chrysochloris asiatica. Lineage (NCBI taxonomy): Eukaryota > Metazoa > Chordata > Mammalia > Afrosoricida > Chrysochloridae > Chrysochloris > Chrysochloris asiatica. Next base: position 171,174 of record NW_006408749.1, read on the forward strand.
GATATTGGACCTCGACAAAAACTCTCCATGAAATTTGTACAATTTTTGCCAGAAGTTATATTTTGTTTTTCACAACCACAAAAACGCAAGTCCTAATAAATATACACACAGAAATGACTAACACAGTGATCAAAAAGCACTCAGGGAGCAATACCTTTAGGAAAAAAATGTAAGCACTTTCCCCTACAACAAAGATGCGATTGAGAGAAACCCATTTTTAAAAATATTTTTAGAAATACAGATTTTTAGAAATAAAATATTATCTGTTTCAATGATCGTCACTGGTTCTTTTCAGTACTACATTGTATATCCATTCTTCCATTTCTTCCATGATTAATTGATAGTTTAATAAAACAAATAGCATTGCACTGGGGTTGCACACATACAAACAGTGCCTGTTAAGAAAAAAATAAATTACCCGGTGTTACCAAAGGTACATAAAATATATCTTAACATACCACTAAGAGAAGTGTAAATTAGTACAAACTTCACAGAAAACAATTTGGCATGACACACTGAGAAGCCTTAAGACATAAATCATGACTAAATCATTTCACTTTCTACTTCTTGGACTATCCTAATCAGAGATGAACACACATAAAATGTAGAGGGTAGTCATCATGGTATTATAGGTACTACTGCTGATGCTGTTGTGCAACCCCGTGAAATGGCCCGTGTATTTGACCTGAGGTCCACAGCCCAATGTATAATCCACTACGCCACCAGAGTTCCTTTTTGTCATACATATTAGAGAAAAATTAGAAATGACTTCAATTGCCCAACAATAGGATGGCAAAATAATCTATTCATACGACCAAATACTAGAGAGCCATGAAACGTGGTGCTGTCAAAGAATATTTAAAGATAGGGAAAATGTTCAAGATAAATGAAGTATAATAAGTTTGAAGATTAAATGCATACAATTGTAGTAGTTGTCATTAGGTGTCATCGAGTCAGTTCCAACTCATAGTGACTCTATTTATGCACATCAGAACAAAACACTATCCTAACAACTGTTATATTTAAGCTCATTGCTTCTGTCTGTGTCAATCTATCTCATGGGGGAGGGGTCTTCCTCTTTTTTACTAACCATGATCTCCTCCAAGGACCGGTACACCTCCTGACAACATGTCCAATGTACAAGTGACAAAGTTTTGCTATCCTGGGTTCTAAGGAGCATTCCGAATGTACTTTTTACAACACAGATTTGTTTGCAGTCCATGGTACTTTTAAAATTCTTCTCCAACATTGTAACTCAAATGTATCCATTCTACTAGTCTTCCTTATTCACTGCCCAATTTTCACATGTGTATGAGACTAATGAAAATACCATGGTTTGGGTCAGGTGCACATTAGTCCTCAATGGACGTCTTTGCTCTTGAACACTTGAAAGAGGTCTTGTGCAGCAGATTTGCCTCATGTAATCCACCACTTGATTTCTTGAATACTGCTTCAATCATCATTGACTGTGAACCCAAGCAAAATGAAGTCTTTGACAACTTCAATCATTTCACCATTTATCATAATGTTATTTACTGGTCCTGTTGTGAAGTTTTTTGATTTTTGTTTGTTTGTTTGTTTGTTTGTTTTTCCTTTACATTGAGGTACAATCCAAACTGAAGGCTGTAGTCTTTGACCTTCTACAGTAAATATTTTAAGTCCTCTTCGCATCCAGCAAGCAAGGGTGTATCATCTGCATGTCGCAGATTCTTAATGAGTCTTCTTTCAATCCTGATGCCATGTTCTTCTTTCTAAAATCCAGCTTCTTGGAGTATTTGCTCAGCACACAGACTATATAAGTATGGCAAAAGAATACAACCCTGGTGCACACCTTTCCTGATTTTAAACCATTCATTATCCCCTTGTTATGTTCTAACAAATGTCTTCTGGTCTATGTACAGGTTCCTCACGAGAATAATTAAGCGTTCCAGGATAATCATTTGCAATGTTATCTTACCCATAGTTTGACATGATCCAGACAGTCTAAAGCCTTTGCATACATAGTAAAGGCAATATAGCACAGGTAAACAACTTTCTGGTATTCTCTTGCTTTTAGCAAAGATCCATCTTATGTCAGTCAACAATGCTATTCCTTATTCCTAGTCCTCTTCTGAATCCAGCTTGAACCTCTGGCATTTCCCTGATGATGTACTGTTGCAACCATTTTTGCATAATCTTCACTAAAAATTTACTTACATGTGATATTTATGATACTGTTAGATGATTTCCACATTCCATTGGGCCATCTTTCTTTGGAATGAGCAGAAATATGTTATCTTGCAATTGGTTGGTCAGATACCTGTCTTCGAGTGAGTACCTTCAGTACTGCATTAATTTGTTGAAACATGTAAACTTGGATCCCAACAATTCTAGAGCCTTGTTTTTCACCAATGCCATCAGAGCAGCTTGAATTGCTTCCTTCAATACCATAGGTTCTTGATCATATGCTATCTCTTGAAATGAGTGAACATCAACCAATTATTTTTTGGTACAGTGATTCTGTGCATTCCTTCCATCTTCTTTCCATGCTTCCTGTGTCGTTCCATATTTTGCCCATAGAATCTTTCATAATTGCTACCCGAGACTTGAATTTTCTCTTCAGCTCTTTCACCTTGATAAATGCTGAGTTTGTTCTTTCCTTTTGGTTTTCTAACTCCAGGTCTTTGCACATTTCATTATAAGACTTGACTTTGTCTTCTTGAACTGCACTTGGAAATTTTCTATCTAGATCTATTACTTCCTCATGCCTTTGATTTGCCTTAGCATTTCAACAACCATGAGCAAGTTTCAGAGTCTCTACTGACACCCATTTTGATCTTTTCTTTCTTCCCTGTCTTTTTAATGACCTTTTGCTTTCTTCCTATATGATGTTCTTGATGTCATCCCACAACTCTTCTGGTCTTTGGTCTTCAGTGTCTAATGCATCAAATCAAAATTATATTTTGGCTATCATGAACTTGTTTAATTTTCCTCAGCTTCACCCTACATTTTCATATGAGTAATTGATGGTTTGTTCCATAGTCTGTCCCTGACCTTGTTCTGGCTGATGATATTGATCCTATCCACTGTCTCTTCCCACAAATGCAGTCAGTTTGATTCCTTTGTATCTCACTTTGTGAAGTTTATGTAAACAGCTGCCTTTTATGTTGTTTAAAAAAGGTATTTGCAATGAATAAAAGTCATTGATGTCACAAAACTGTATCATGAAATCTCCATAATTTCTGTCACCAAGGTCATATTTTCCAACCACAGATCCTTCTTTGTTCCAACTGTCCCTTTCCAACCACGAGAAACTATCAATGCATCATGAATGCATGTTTGATCAATTTCAGACTGAAATAGTTGGCTTCTGTTGTTAAGAGCCACAGCAACCCTGTCTAGGGTTTCCAAGAAGTAGCTGGTGGATTTGAACCACCGACCTTGTGGCTCAAGCTGACCTTATGATCCAGAGTATTATCAAGCAATGCCGCACCAGACCAAATAGTTGGTAGAATTCCTCAATAATACCATCTCTAGATTTACTGGTTGGTGCAGAAATTTGAATAATAGTGGTATTAACTGGTCATCCTTGTTAAGTGTATGGATATTATCCTATCAGTTCTGACCCATAGCGACCCGTATAGGGTTTCTGAGGAGCAGCTAGTGAGCTTCAACCACCAACCTTGCACTTCAAATGGCTTTGCAGTCTGGCGTATTAACCCACAGCGCCACACCTGGAAACCCTATACAGGGTCGCTATAAGTCAGAACTGACTCAAGGACACTAAACAACAACAGTGCCTGGAATATCAATCTTTGTCTTCCATTTCATTTTGATGACTTTCAATTTTCTTAGCTTCATAATTTGTACAGTCCACATTCTGATTATTAATGGATGTCTGTAGTTGTTTCGTCCCATTTTGAGTTGTGCCCCATCAGCAAATGAAGGTCCTGAAAGCTGTGATCCATCCAAATCATTATGGTTAACTCTACTTTGAAGTAGAGTTTGAAGTAGAGAAGCTGGATTATATGAAGCAGAGTTTGAAGTAGAGTAGCTGGGTTATATGAAGTAGAGAAGCTGGGGTTGTATGAAGAAAAACGTGGCATCAGGATCGGAGGAAGACTCAATAACAACCTGCGATATGCAGATGATACAACCTTGCTTGCTGAAAGTGAAGAGGACTTAAAACATTTACTGATGAAGATCAAAGAGCACAGCCTTCGGTATGGATTAAATCTCAATATAAAGAAAACAAAAATCCTCACCACTGGACCAATAAACAACATTCTTATCAATGGAGAAAAGACTGAAGTTGTCAAGGACTTCATTCTTCTTGGATCAACTATCAACACTCACAGAAGCAGCAGTCAAGAGATCAAACGACAGATTGCATTAGACAAATCTGCTGCACAAGACCTTTTTTAAGTGTTGAAGAACAAAGATGTCAACTTGAAGACTAAGGTGCACCTGACCCAAGCCATGGTATTATGTATTACCTCATATGCATGCAAAAGCTGGACAGTGAATAAGAAAGACCGTAGAACAATTGATGCTTTTGAGTTATGGTTTTGGAGGAGAATATTGAAAGTACCATGGGCTGCCAAAAGACAACAAATCCGTTTTGGAAGAAGTACAGCCAGAGTGCTCCTTGGAGGCCAAGATGGCCAAACTTCATCTCTCATACTTCGAACATATTGTCAGGAGGGAGCATTCGCTGGAGAAGGATATCATGTCTGGTAAGGTGGAAGGTCAGAGAAAAAAAGAGGAAGAACCCCCCCCACACACACCAACGGCATGGATTGGCCAAGTGGCAGCATTGATGGACTCAAACGTGGCAACAGTAGTGAGGATGGCCCAGGATCAGGCAGTGTTTTGTTCTGCTGTGCATAAGGTCGCTATGAGTTGGTACCAACTTGATGGCACGTAACAATAACAACAACAACTACTACTTTGAAGAGGCAGTTCTTCCCCATTTGTATTTTAAGTGCCTTCCAACCTGAGGGGTTCATCTTCCTAGCACTATATCAGACAATGTTCTGCTGCTATTTATAAAGTTCTCAGTGGCTGACTGCTCAGAACTGGCCTGTTTCTCCTTCTTCCTAGTCTGTCTTAGTCAGGAAGCTCCGCTGAAACCTCTTCACTATGGGGGACCCTGCTGGTATGTAAAGTATCGATGGCAGAGCTTCTAGCAGCACAAAACCACACAAGTCACAAGTATGACAAACTGCCAGATGAGTGGTAGAACCAATGAATACATAACATGAATATGATTACCAGCTTTTAAAAAAACCTATGCAGAAGTGACTGGATGATCAGAGCTCAACCAGAAGTAAAAAGAAGAGGAAAAAAAAAAAAAAAGTATTCTCATACAATTTGATGAACTTGACCTACACCTTTGGAAGCAGTAGCTCAAAAGGGGAACAAATCCTTACAGC
>NW_006408749.1:177032-193181 GCF_000296735.1 Chrysochloris asiatica
TTAGATCCAGAGAGGGAGAGCGACTGTGTGCTGAAGACCTGGGGGGTATGGGGGAAGGATTGCATGGAGGGGATTGTAACCATGGCAATGAGACGATATACAATAGAATGAATGTAAGACTGATGTTCTCCCATGTAAACTATCACATAATTCACAATAAAACATTAAAAAAAAAAAAACCTATGCAGGGAAGGTTCATCTCTGAGTTGTGATTTTTAGTTTTATCCATAGAATTTTCCTTTATTTTCTAAAATATCTATGGTGAATGCATTACTGTTACCAAACTTTTAAAAAAAGAAAAGAGCAGGGCATATCAGTAGTCTTTTAATTAATTCTAATGAGTGTGTGTGTATGTGTGTTGACAAATGAAATGAATATGGCCTACAGGCTTTTGGCCTTATGCAAATGGTCAAGTGATGCTGTCAACAGAGCAAAAAGTTGACTTTCACTACACTAAGGCAAGCAGATTAGACACTTCAGTTTTTGAGCTAGACTCAGAGTAAAATACACTCATGTAATAAAATCGATTGGCTAAATGAGGGTTCCTTTTATCTTACTTTAAATGTTTCCTAAAGCTAAGCATCTTTTGCGGTCACCTGTGGCCAAAATTATTACTTGCAAGTAAATAGGCAATGTCTTTAAAACCCATTCACTTATCCAGTTTAAACAAACAGGATCCCAAATTCCAGATAATATTCGCATACGACTTGGTAGGCATCACTTGACACTCTTCTGTCTCGTAATGAAAATACTTTTCAGGTGCCCAAACTTAGGCCTTAGGGAGAATGAAGCTTGTCCCAGAAAAGGGTTTTGTACTAAAGGCATCAAAAGGAGTCTCACTTTCATAAATGTATGTGATTAATATACCCAGAGTGCTATTTTCCACACAGGTGATCAGAGGGATGGTGAAGAGAGATTTCAGAAGTTCGTTCCCCATCAGTATCCATCTTGTTTAAAACTCTTGGACCAAACATTTCAGAGAATACTAATGCTGTCTTGCTTCAGACACTCCAGTCAACTGTGATATCACATTACAAATGTGTACTAGCAGACTTCAAAACGAAGTAGGAGGCAGAAAAAGGCTGAATCATGTCTTCCTTCCAAGATTTCATTTCAAAATGTTTCAGGAAACAGTAAAGTATCATTAAGTAATCTCATTTCCTGTTAGGCCCACATATCCACAAATGTCCTGCAATAACCTCTACTTGGCCTAGCAGCATGGAGTTCACAATACTAAATATTATAGAGAGAATATGGCTGCTGCACATACAATTCCATTACCATATACAATTCCATTACCATATACAAGGATATATATATATATATACACACATACTCAAAAATTATATATTCATGGCAAAATAAAGGGAACTCTAGCTGTGGATGTGGGTTAACTGGGTGGAGCTAGTGCTTCTCAAACTAGGTTTATAAGCTTGATCCTTATTTCAGTTGGTTAAAGTGAGGGTGATCACATTTTCCAGTTTGTCAAGGATTGTCCCATGACTTATGCCTGGAGTCCCAGCATAGTTATCAGTACAGTCCCCTTCTTTTGCAGAAATATCACTAGTGATTACTCTAGTTATAACCCGCACTCTGGTTCTTTGAAGAACAAGCCAATAAGTCAACCTTATAAACATTAACTTAAGTTTCTGTTCCCCTGCTAAGCAGTAAGCTCCTTAAAGACAGAAAATATGTTTGTCTTGATCAGCTATGTAATTCCCAGTATTGCTCAATAAATATTTCCTGGATGAATATGGAATAAAATAACAACCTACAAAGGACAACGGAGCCCTGGTGTGGCACTGGGATAAAGCACTGGACCAGAAGGTCGGTTCAGGTCTGCGGTTCAAACTCACCAGCAGATCCTTGGAAACCCTATACAGGGTGGCTATGATTCTGAACCGACTCCACGGCACTTAACAACAAGGATAAGGGAAACCAAAGAATGACTGGTATGCTAAATCTACACTATGTTGTTGTTGTGTTGTGTTCTATGTAAGTGCTGTTGAGTGGATTTCGACCCATAGCCACCCTGGATAGGGTTTCTGAGGAGCAGCTGGTGAGCTTGAACCGCCGACCTTGCAGTTCAAGCTGTTTTGCAGTCTGATGCATTAACCCACAGCACCACACCAGGACTCAATTGTTGTTGTTGTTACGTGCCATGGACTCGGTTCTGATTCTTAGTGACCCTGTACAGGATTTCCGAGGCTGTAAATCTTTACTGGCGCAGAAAGCCTCCTCTTTCTCCCGTGGAACAGCTGGTAGTTTCAAACTGCTGACCTTGAGGTTAGCGTAACCACTACACTACCAGAGCTCCTATTATCCTAAGCTGACATTTATTTAGCATTTGTAGGTTTAGCTACTAGAGTTCCTTAGGACCCCATTAGAGAGATGCAAATCAAAACAACAATGAGATATCATCTCCCACCAGCAATAACAGCGAAGATCAAAAAAGTAGAGGGCAATAAATGCGGGCAAGGATGCGGAGAGACTGGGATGCTCCTGCATTGCTGGTGGGATTGCAAAATGGTTCAACCAATCTGGAAAGCATTATGGAGCTTCCTCAGAAGGTTGGAAGTAGAAATTCCTCTACTTGGTATTTACCCACAAGAAATACAAGCCATAACACGAGTAGATATATGCACACCAATGTTCACAGCAGCACTATTTATAATAGCAAAAAGATGGAGACAGCCTAAGTGTCCATCAATGTAAAGAATGGATAAAAAAAAACTATGGTACATACACACAATGGAATATTATGCTACCTTGAAGAACAACAAGGAAGCTGAAAGCCACCACATAACATGATTGAACCTTGAGAACATTATGTTGAGTGAAACTACACAGTCATAAAAGGAGAAATACTGCATTAGGACCACTACTGTAAAAGACTAAGAATAAGAACCCATAGTAAAAGGAGGGGAGGGGTGGGATTCCTTGCTGGTTACAGGGATGTGAAGGGTGGGGTGATGGGAGGGAGGGGAAGGTGGAGCACAAGGTAGGGAATAGGATAGTTTGGGTGCTGTGAAGGGGGTAAATACACAAGAAGGGGGAGTGGAGTGGACGAACAAGGCAGAGGGGAGAACAGTTAGGAAGGTTTGCCATGGGCTAAGTGGAACGGTGGTAAATAAGGATGTATGAACAACCTTGGAACTACAGGGCTCTGGGATACAGGGATTGAAGCATGGTTTGAATGGGTAAAAGAGAGGAAATAATGTTAATATGCTTGGCTGTCTTTTGAATCTTGGTTTCCCTTATAAAATAGACACTTAAGGGGGAGAGAAAGGAATAGCCAGAAATATCACCATAGAAAGCTTATAAGTCCGTCTTCTGCCTATAACTGATTGGTGGGGGTGGTAGTTATGTGCCATGGAGTCGGTTCCGACTCACAGCGAAGCTGTACAGGGTTTCCGAGGCTACTGGAGCAGAAAGCCTCATCTTTCTCCCACGGAACAGCTGGTACTTTTAAACCACTACCAGAGCTCCTTTATAGCTGATTGGAATACCTAAAATGGGGCTACAACTTGCCAGGTGAAGGTGGTTTCCTGTGGAGCCTTTGCATTGCATAAGAATCCTGAGCCCCATCCAGAATCTTCTGAGGCAGGAAATCTCCACTTGAAAGGACAAGCAGACCAGCCTGGAGCCACTAGAAGCACAGAAGATACTCCTTGAAAGAAAGACACACAGGAAAAATAAAAAAAACAATAATGGCAGTCCAACGGACTACTAAAAGAACAAGGAAGTTGCTTGCCCAGGAGACATCAAGACAAGTGGTTGGGTCCCCTCAGGGACAATCCCCTTCCAAGACTAAGACTAAAGGGGAATATACGAGCAGGCATGCGGTCTGACTGGTGACTATGTTGGTCACTGATGAGGGGAAGTGAGGGAAAAACAGCAAAGAAGCTGCGAGCTAAGTCTAACCACACTCAACAGACTCCTGTGAACCCAGGTGGAGACCTGGTTGGCCAGCAGTGTGGCAACTCCTGGGCCTAGAGACAGTGAGCGACATAGCCACAGAGGACTAGAATGGAGAGTGATCCAGCTGATAAGAGAGGGCATATGCACAAGAACACCCACACTTGCAGATAATACCCACTTGACCTGGTTTCAATGACTGGATGATCAAAACTCGACAAGAAGAAGAAGAGGAAAAAAAGAGTAATTTGATGAACCTGACCTACACCTATGGATGGATGCAGGAGCTCGAAAGAGAGAAGAAATCTTTACAGCGAGGATCATTCCCACCCACTCGGTACACAGGTTAGACAGGGATGGACAACTTGGAAATTGACTACTAAAAATGGGGGGTGGGGAGCTATAAAGGCAAGAAGTGACTGGCTTACAAAAGCTTTCAAGAGGGTGTCTAGATCCAGAGGGTGTGGAGGAAGGTAGACTCTCCACTGAGTAGTATCCAATCTGTCTGGGCGGGACTGATGAAAGGAGATGGGGATAGCACTCATGTGGTACAGTAGTGAATAACTGCTATCAGGACTGACTGTGAGGGTTGGAAATGTAAACGTACAGGTTTTGTAGCAAAAGGAGGGGAGTGATTGACTTTGCAGTCCAGGAGTGGAGGTCCCTGGGACCATGAAGGGAGAAGAGCGGAGTGCAGGACCCTACCCAGAGAAGCAGTGACACCAGAAATGGAGGTAGAGATGATGACTTGGAAAGATGGAGCAGCTGGGGACTCTAGACCCAGAGAGGGAGAGGGGCTGTGTGCTGACGATCAGGGTGAAGGCTTGCAGGGTATATATACCCTTTGGTTGGTTCATGATGCATGGAGGGGACTATAACCATGGCAATAAAACGATATAGGATAGGATGAATGTAAAGCTAATGTTCTCCCATGTAAACTATCACATAATTCACAATAAAAACTGTTTTAAAAAATAGTAAAACTGGGAAGTGCCATGTTCTAATGGAGTACAGCTTTAAGCCCACTTTGGGTAGGAACTGCTCATGTCCCTTATTCCAAAGTCTGTATTAAAATAGGGATAAATTCACTGCCATCAAGTCAATTCTGACTCATAGTAATCCTGTATAGGGTTTCTGAGGCTGGTTTTTTTTTGTTTTTTGTTTTTTTTACGTTTTTATTGTGAATTATGTATTAGTTTACATGGGTGAACCTTATCTTTACATTCATCTTATCGTACTTGATCACAGTCCCCTGCATGCATCATCAAACACCCAAAGGGTACACCCCCACAATCCTGCCCCTCAGCCATCAGCACACAACCCCTCTGGGTCCCTGAGTCCAGAGTCCCCAGCTGTTCCTTCTGTGCACATCACTGCCTCTCCAGACATGGTTTCGCACTTGCCTTTTCTCCCTTGATGGTTCCAGGGATCTCTGCCCCCGGAGACTGCAAAATCAGCTGGTCCCCTCATTTTGTTACCAAACATTTACATTTACCTTTCCAACACTCACTGTCAGACCTGATGGCAAGGATTCCCTATAGAACCACAGTGAGTCCTTTTCCCCTCACCTTTTATTAACCCCATCCAGACAGGGTGGAGGTTCTGCTTTCCCTGTATCCTCTGGAGCTAGGTTCCCTATTGAAAGCTTGTAAGCCAGTCACTTCGTGCCTTTGTAGTCTCCCCACTTTGGGTAGCCAATGTCTAAGTTCCCCCTCCCTGTCGACCCTGTGTACCAAGGGGGTGGGAATGATTCTCACTGTAGAGATCTGTCTGCTCCTTTGTCATACTGCACCCACAAGCATAGGTCAAGTTCATCTACTTATAGTGGGTTGTTGTTGTTGTTTTTGTTGTTAAGTACCATGGAGTTGGTTCCGACTCATAGTGACCCTGCACAGGGTTTCTGAAGCTGAAAATCTTTATGGGAGCAGAAAGCCTCATCTTTCTCCTGCAGAATGGCTGGTAGTTTCGAACTGCCGACCTTGAGGTTACCAGCCCGATTCGTAACCACTATGCTATCAGAGCTCCTTATAGTGGGTTATTCCTTTATTTTTCCCCCCCTCTACTGTTCTGATCATCCAGCCATTGATGTCAGGTCAAATGGGTACTATCTGCAAGTGTGAGTGTTTTTGTGCATCCCCACCTCTCTTTACATCAGTTGGATGCTTCACACTCTGTTTTCTAGTCCTCTGGGGCTATGTCCCTGCCACTGGACCCAGGAGTCCCCAGGTCTCAATCTAGGTTAACAGGAGTCTATTGAATGTGGTCAGACTTAGTTCACAACTTCATTGCTGTTTTTCCCCCTCTTCCCTTTAACAGTGACCAACGTGGTCAGCAGCAGGAGCATATGCCTGCTAGTCTATTCCATTTGAGTTTGTCTTGGAAGGGCGTTTGCCTTGAGGGGACCTGAGCACATGCCTTGATGGCTCCCTGGGGAATAACTTGCTTGTTCTTGTAGTAGTCAATTGGACTGCTGTTACTGGTTTTTTATTTTTCCTGCTGGTCTTTCTTTCAAGAAGTATCTTCTGTTCTAGCTGCTCCAGACTAGTCAGCTTGTCCTTTCACATGGGAATGTCCCACCTCAGAAGAGTGTGGATAAGGATCAAGATTCCAACTATGGTCTTGTGCAATGCAAAGGCTCTGCAGGGAGCCTCCTTCACTGGGCAAGTTCTAGCCCCATTTTAGTTATTCCAAGCTGTTATAGGCTGAAGACAGACTTATAGACTTTCAATGGTGATGTTTCTGGCTATTCCTCTCTCTCCCCTTCAAGTCTATTTTACAATAGTAGGCACGGGAAACCAAGATTCAATGGACAGCCAAGCATCTTAACATAATTTCCCCACTTTCACCCATTCAAACCATGCCTCAGTCTTTGTATCCACGAGCCCCATTGTTCCATGTTTGTGCTTAGATGGTTATTTACCTCTGTCCCATTTAGCCCATGTAAACCTGCCTAGTTATTCTCCTATCTGCCTTATTTTTCCTTTCACCTTCCCCTTCTAGTATACTGCCCCCCCCAGCACCAAACTATCCTGTGTCTATTCCATACCCTGTGCTCCACCTTCCCCTCCCTCCACCCCATACATCCTGGTAACCAACAAACAAAAATAATAATAATAATAATTAAATTAAAAAATAAAAGATAAAATTTTGCCCCTTTTAGTGTCGGTGCTTTTTCTTAATCTTTTATAATAGAGGTTGTTCTTTTTTTTTTTTTAGTGTTTTATTGAGTAGGAACCGACTCCACGACACATAACAACAACAACAACAATTGTGAATTATATGATAGTTTACATGGGAGAACATTAGTTTTACATTCATTCTATCGTATCATTGCCATGGTTACAATCCCCTCCATGCATCATCAACCAACCAAAGGGTATACCATGCAAGCCTGCCCCCTACACTATCCCCACCCCCCACCCCCCAGTCGTCAGCACACAGTCATTCTCCCTCTCTGGAACTAAAGTCCCCAGCTGCTCCATCGTCATTGTCTCTGCCTCAGAGGCTGTTCATTTTTAAGAGAGCAGAAAGTCTCGCCTTTCTCCCACAGAGCAGGTTGTGAGTTTGAGCTGCTCTGGTAGCGTAGTTGTTACGAATCGGGCTGCGAGCCTTAAGGTCAGCGGTTCGAAACTACCAGCCGTTCCGCGGGAGAAAGATGAGGCTTTCTACTCCCGTAAAGATTTACACCCTCGGAAACCCTGTACAGGGTCGCTATGGGTCAGAACCGACTCAACGGCACTTAACAACAACAACACCTTGTGGTTAGCAGTTCAGTGCTTATCCTACAGCATCAGTCTCATATAATAAGTATGCTTTTCTAGTTGTCAATGTAGTGTTGGTATCAGATTTTATGAACGATATGCAGGTCTTCCCCACTATCTGAAAGTAGAGTGTTCCTATGAAATCTTTCATAAGACGAAATGGCATTAAGTGAGGAAGCAATTACCACTAATGTATGTTGTTGTTGTTAAGTGCCTTCGAGTCGGTTCCGACCCATAGCGACCCTGTACAGGGTTTCCGAGGGTGTAAATCTTTACGGGAGTAGAAAGCCTCATCTTTCTCCCGCGGAGCAGCTGGTAGTTTCGAACCGCTGACCTTAAGGTTCGCAGCCCGATTCGTAACCACTACGCTAATGTATAAGGGGGGAAATTTTGAGTGTTTTTAGACACCAGAAATAGCCTATAAACATATCAAATAAAACATTAAACTTAGTATAACACTAAAAATAAATAAATAAATATGCTGTTATTTTTTTTGTGTGTCACTGAGTTGGTTCTAAATTATAGTGACCCTGTATAGAGTTTCCAAGGAGCAGATGGTGTGTTTGAGCCACTGACCTTGTGGTTAGCAGTCCAGTGCTTGTTGTTGTTGTTAAGTGCCGTCGAGTCGGGTCCGACCCATAGCGACCCTGTACAGGGTTTCCGAGGGTGTAAATCCTTACGGGAGTAGAAAACCTCATCTTTCTCCCGCGGAGCAGCTGGTAGTTTCGAACCGCTGACCTTAAGGTTCGCAGCCCGATTCGTAACCACTATGCTACCAGAGCTCCAGTGCTTAGCCTATAGCAAATGGCTACTGTATCTCTCTGAATACTACCAGCTGGGCTACATGAAACCTGAAGTGACACTGGCATAGATGAGGCAAAGAAAAAGGGGCGATCATAAACATGAAAGCACACAAAAGAAAACAAAAAAACAAATAAAGGATTTGATAGTGTGGGGATTAGTGGAACATCAGCAGTTTGTCTACAAGGTGCCACTGGGAGGCATCAGTGTCACTGGCTAGCCAATGCAGCTCTGGAACCAGGAGGCTCACATGGAATCCGGTTTCTCTGGCAGAACTTACGTTCCACTTACGTTCCATGCTCAGGAATGTACCTCCAACGTAAGGATGGGGAGGTCCAGTGCTACTAAAGTTCAAGTTCCTGCATATATCAACACACACAGAGATTTAAGGATCTGGTTATCAGAGACATCTGGAAAGGACATTTGTCAGCATTTTTGCCTAGAAGAAAAAAAAAAAAAAGCTTCACCTTTCTAAATAGAGGACAGGGAATCCTCAGTAGAGTGAGAATGTTGTTAGCTGTTGTTTAGTACCACTGAGTGGGTTCCAACTCATAGTGACCCTGTATACGGTTTCCAAAGAATGGATGGTGAATTTGAACCACCAGCCTTGGAGTTCAAACCAACCTTGTGGTTCAAACCAAACTTGCAGTCCAGTGCATTATCGAAACTATTAGGCTGAACCACAGGAAATTGCCAACAGTTAAAAAGAGAAGCTAGATGAAGGGTATTTATGGGGGAGGAAGGGGAAAGGAGGCACTGAACTATCTTTGTAAATGTTTCACATATATAAATTACTCCAAAATAAAATATTTCTTAGAAAAATAAACTATCTATTAAGATCACATTTTTCCAATTTAAAAGAATCCATTTGGGTAAGAGAGTCCTAGATATAAACAAAAAGATGTTGGAATAAAACTGTAGTAGTCAAGTCACTGTGACCTCTAACATTACAACAGAAAGTTGTAGAGATAGTTCTATAATATGGCCACTCCTAAATATGAATGTGATGCCATCCTATCGGGTGCAGGCTCACTGAATACATGCTTGAATCTCTTCTTTAGTGAGTTTGGGAAACGCCATCACTGAAGAGTAATCACCATAATAACTTATTTCTTTAAAGAGAGAAGGAATTAAAAGTATGCACAGGCAGTAACAACCTTTATCCTTCAAACTCTTTTAAAAGAGCTAGTTTCCAAAATCCTAGGTAGACTTGTGTTTGTTCATGAAATATTCAGTCAATATACACTATGTACCAGGCATCACGGCACTGCCCTGGCTGAGCATGCTGTTTCAATCGATATTATTTTAAATGGACAGCCAATTCACAGACCGACCTACACATACGGTAAAATAACAGTTGTTGTTGTTGTTGTTAAGTGCCATCGAGTCGGTTCCGACCCATAGCGACCCTATACAGGGTTTCCGAGGGTGTAAATCTCTATGGGAGTAGAAAGCCTCATCTTTCTCCCGCAGAGCGGCTGGTAGTTTCGAACCGCTGACCTTAAGGTTCACAGCCCGATTCGTAACCACTACGCTACCAGAGCAGTAGTCAACAGTATAATAACGCTAACCAGATGATTTCACATTTTGCTTGAGATTTTAATAATAGTCACTTTCTGGGATAATTCAAAGCAACACTGGTGGCACAATGGGTCAAGCTTGGGGCTACTAACCACAAGGTCAGTAGTTCAAACCCACCAGTTGTGCCACTGGATAAGATAAGACTGTGTGCTTCCATCAAGATTTGTAGCCCCAGAAACCCTATGGAAGAGTTCCACTCTTTGCTATTAGTGTTGTTTCCGTTAATAGTCAGTTCTGACTCATAGCGACCCTGTACAAAGTTTGAGGCTGTCAATCTTTACAGGAACAGAAAGCCTCCTCTTTCTCCTGCAGAGTAGCTGGTGTATTGAAACTGCTGACCGGTTAGGAGTCCAATGTGTATCCACTATGCTACCCAGAACTCCCAAGACTAGAAGAAATGAAAATGCATAGCCAAAAAGCACAAAGAGAAAAATAACACATGTTGATGAAGTTCATCTGCAGACTAGCCAGCTGTCATACACAATGCTGCTGAGTAGTTATGATACTCCTGTTGTTAAATGCCATCAAGTCAGTTCCAACTCATAGGATAGGTTTCCAGGGAGAAACTGGTAGGTATAAGCCAATAAACTTGTGGTTAGCAGTCTGGCGCTTGACTACAGTGCCACACCAAGACTATAATATAGATCTAAAAGGTGTAAAATTTGGAATAAATTCATTCTATTGCAGAACACACCCAATATAGGTTTCATTAGTTACATGTTTAAAATGCCTCACTCTAACGTGATTTATTATTTTTTTTCTTGGGATGGGATGGAATCCAAAACATGAACTACAAGAACAGATTCAAAGAAAAGCACCTGAGTACTAAAAAAGCCCAAGCAGAACGGGAATCTTTTCCCCACTCAATGAAATGTTGTTTAAGGAAGTGGAATCATGTATTCTCACGTACAAAGGTCAGCCAATAAACTTGCTGTAGTTTTAACAACGCTGATATTTTCTGATATTGCCCAAGAGTCCCTTGTACATTTCGCTTCTGCCTCTGCAATGTAATTTGCAGTTACTTCTGTGAATGTTGTTGTTGTTGTTGAGTGCCATCGAGTCGGGTCCGACCCATAGCGACCCTGTACAGGGTTTCCGAGGGTGTAAATCTTTACGGGAGTAGAAAGCCTCATCTTTCTCCCGCGGAGCGGCTGGTAGTTTCGAACCGCTGACCTTAAGGTTCGCAGTCCGATTCGTAACCACTACGCTACCAGAGCTCCCTTGTCCCTTGTACATTTCGCTTCTGCCTCTGCAATGTAATTTGCAGTTACTTCTGTGAATAGTTCATCTAAAATATACCATCTTTAAACTACTCTGTAATTCAATCCTTGAAACATTTTAAACCAATTTGACCAGCAGTGTAGCTAAGAAGTTGATGGCACTAACAACAAAGCTAAGAAGCTGGTTTGCTTTTTCATATATACGAATGAAATAGCAATATGGAATGAAAAGATAATGGAATTTTTCCACCAACGTTTTGAAAACCCCTGTGGCTTCTTGTTGTTGTGCCGTCGAGTAGGTTCCAACCCATAGCGACCCTGAACAGGGTTTCCAAGGCTGTAAATCTTTACGGGAGCAGAAAGCTTCATCTTTCTCCCACAGAGCAGCTGGTAGTTTCTAACTGCTGACCTTGCAGTTCGCAGCCCAATTCGTAACCACTGTGCTACCAGAGCTCCTTCGAAAGTAAAGCTAAGGTCGACACGGATGACAGTTTTGAAAACAATTTTCTGTTTCACCATACATCTTGAACTCTGATGATTGCCTGGTGCAGCCCGATTTTTTCGTTTAAAAATAATAAGAACAGGCATTATTAAATGGCTTCAACACCCCCATCTTATGGTTTGCAGGGATGCTATGTATAAAAGGAGGAGAAAAAAGCCTGGTACAAGGGTCAGGCAACATCCTGACCTTTCAGCAGCCATGAGGCAGTACCAATGAAAGCAATTGGGGAAAGGGGGTCTAACGACACCAGAACAGAGCCCCAAACTTGGCCAAGTATCAAACTGAACACAAATTCTAAACCTTTAGTGGATCAGTCCACAGAACAAGCAACTTAAATACAGTGCAACTTTGAAATGTCATTGATATTCTTTAATATAACAGATAAAGGTCATCAGAAGAGTCAACATTCCTAGGAACTGATAGTGCATCCTAAACAAATTCCCGCTCACTCCTTTCAATGCAAAAGAAACATTTTGCCATGCTTTCATGACAGAATGTTGTAACATCCAGAAAAGAATGTCCAAATAAAATGGCCTTAGTGTTATATTAACAGAGAATGAATCAAAATTAAAGAAATTAATTCTAGGTTGAAAAGAAATTTTGTTCAAAGCAAACAAAAAACTTTACAATTACTCTCACAATATAACAAAGGACCTATTAGATACCAAGGAAGAATTAAAGTGATTGCTCTATTAGGTTTTGGGAGGTGCAAATCCTTGAGGAAGAGATGACGTAATGTGTGTTGATTGTTTCAGATCATTCGTGCTAATTGGATATTGCGATTCATCTTTGAAGAACAATGTTTCTCCAGAAGTGTACATTCAGGATGGCATATGGTATGTTTTTTAAATGTCAGAGCAGCATGCCAAATAGCTATTTTTGAAGTACCTGTCTGAACAGAGCTTCACATGCCCAGTATGTAGTCAGGCAATCCACTGGCTTATTGCTTATTTTCAATTGTCAAAGTAAATATTAGAACAAATCAAGGAAGCTGTAAGGTAGAGTAATCAAATAGCCTGATTTGGGCACCACCCAATTCCAAATGATCTACTTTTCTGACTCAGAAATTCTGCTTTGAAATTTGATTAATTCCTCAGGAACAACTGTTTCCTTCATTCTCTTTACCCACCTTAACATCTGACAACTACCTTTACTGGTCGATTAATTTTATTGGGGAGGGAGGTGTCAAATCCAAATGTCCTAGTAGAAACAGGCTCTTAGAGGAATATCACAGTTGTGTTTCATTATTATTATTTACATATGTAAATCCATTTCATGTTAATTATATATTTTCATAATAGATCCCTTTTTTGAAAACAAGAGTTTAATAAAACTTTCAAAAATGAAAAAAAAAAAAACTATTCAACAAAAATTAGCTGCTTCATAAATGAGTTGCTTCCGTCTCACTAAGGTCATGGGGGAAATGTTTTTACTCAGTTTTACAGGATTTTGCTGCTTAGACAGTGATATTATCAAATTAAACACAACAGAGCTTCTTGGTATACTATTTAGCTTAAGGAGCCTCAAAGGCTACAATTTGCCATTTGTTTTTAAATATGTCTTCTAAGTACAGACTGGATTTTAAGTTCTTAATTTTCAAAACTGCAGGTTTACTCTTACACCATAAACTGAACTGCTACCTCCTCCCTCATCTTTTGCTAATGGCCTAATTTAGCATCCACCTCCTCTTTCTTGCCAGTAGAGCCCCAAGCAAGGAGAACCCTCAATCCAAGTGGGGAAGGGAGGAAGAGGGAAGCAGGTTAGCAGTCTTCCTCAGTTGAAGACAAATAGAACCAATATGGTAAGCAAGTACGTTGTCTCTATGGAAAAAAAAAAAAGATCTTTAGGGTGCCACCAGTCGGTTCTGACCCATAGTGGCCCTGTACAGTTTCCAAGGAGTGGCTGGTGAGTGAATCTTGTGGTTACCAGTCCACTGCTTATCCTACAGCGCCATACCAGGCACTGGACTACTAACCACAAAGTTGGTGGTTCAAACCACCAGCCAGCCACTCCTTAACAACAAGGCGGGGAGGAGTTGAGGAAAAATATCAGCTGTATCAAGAACACATCTTCCCTTTTACTAAATGCTATCATTGTCTTCATAGGCCAATTACTCCCCCAAAACATTTCATGACATCAAACAACGATGACATAAATGCAGGTTCCCACAATGAGGAGACAGAGGTTGGAAAGCTATGCTGGAATAGTCTCCCAAGAGCACTTCTGCTTGCAGCAGCTCAAGGCTGACCCCAACTGGGCTAACATTCCAGAGGACTGGCAGGGTTGGTTTAAGTGTTTTTTCAACCCTACTGACTATTATGTACTCCTGGGCCCAAGGATCATTCCTCTTTCAGTTCTACCAGCCTAGTCCGAAAAGGAATGCAAGATATGAGTGAGCTGTAAAAGGGAGGGTGGGGAATTCCATTTCAGAATTGAAGAGAAGAGGTGAATTCACCATAAAGGTTTCCTTTTTCGCCGTTATCTCCTGAAACAGGCTGTACTTTGAAGGCTGTAAAGAAAGCTATTTGCCTATACCCTACTGTCACCAAGTAGATTCCAACTCCTAGCTACCCTAGAGGGCAGAGTAGAGCTGCCCCGTAGGAGTTCCAGCAAGGCTGTTGTTTTTTACAGAAGCAACAACCATCTTTCTCCCATGGAGCAAGTGGTAGGTTCAAACTGCTGACATTTTGGTCATCAGCTGAGGGCTTAACCCATGCACCACCAGGCCTCCTTTACTTGCCTATTAACATTTTAATATGTAATATCTTGATGTTCAAAATTAATGTAAACACACATACACAAACATTTTAAAAACCTGCTTCCAAATGAAATTCTTGGCCTTTATACTTGACACTAAAAACAAAATTCAAGTAAAGCAGTCCATTGGGAGTTGAGAGGGGGGTTAAGTTGTTTAACAACCCTAGAAGTTCAGTCATTTTTGCTTAAAAATGTGTAGCATATAACTATACTTGAATGACTATGCTAATGCTGGCATTTGTATTTGAGGGCATAAACACTACATAGCATCCCATCTGCAGGTTCCTATAATAATTTATCAACATGGGGCTCCCCCTCAGTGAGTCTGAACCCTGCCTTTTCTGGTTTCCAGGTTAAGGAAACTAGCTGCATCACAGAAACTCTAATCTGGTCCAGTGATGAATTGCCTGGGCACACAGGGAGACAGCAATGCCTTCCAAAGTCTCTTGGGCCTTGCCTTGGTTCCTGACACTTTCGGAACCCTAAATACCCCTCTAAAGACTTTAGACCATCCCAGACAATCCTTGGGGACATTGGCAATTCATTGGTAAATTCTCACCATCCATGCAGGGGACCTCAGTTAAACATCTGTCACTGGAGGCTTACCTGCTGCTATGAGGCCAAACTGGTTTCAGTGGCCTTTCCAGGCTAATGTGACTAGGAAAAAGGCCTGGGATCTACTTCCAAAAATCAAGCAATGAAAACTCTACTGATCACAACAGTCCAATCCCCATCTGTTCGTGGGGCTGATGGTGCAAGACTGAGCAGCATTTCATTCTGGTTTGCATGGGGTCTCCATGAGTAGGACCAACTGATTAATCTTGTCACTGACCTATGACCAAACTCTACTGGATTCTGTGGTTCCAAGTATAGGAATATCAGTATTACTGCTCTGCTTTTCTCTCCTCTGGTCTATTTGTCTAAAATATACTCATCTGGCCATTGTTAGAGCTAGTTCTAGCTAGTTCTCCAGTTCAGTAAAGTTAGGATTTTTCAAGTATTCTTTTAAACTCCTTCAACTTAGTATGGTCAGTGGTCATGTAGAGCATAAGCATCTTTTACTAGAATTCATCCGGTACATTAGTGCTCATTTTCTTTTTTCTTTTCAAAACCATGACTGAATTTTCAGCTCATTCACCAACTTCCTATTTCCTGTCTGAGGTAAGCTGTCAGCTCTCAGTTCACTTGAGAAGAAGAGAGAGCTAACATTCTGAGCACAATGGATGAACGGATGAACGCCATCTATGTAGTACCTGCTCTGACCATTTCTCCAGGTTTTCTTTAATGACTCGTGCCCCAGGAGAACGGGTCTTCTAAATACTATCATTACTGGAACACGTGAACATTAATCTCCACTACTCTGAGTCTGGAAGAAGTAGATGGGGCCCAGCTACCACTACCAACTGTCCTGAAAAGGATCACATTAGCGGGTCCCAGGTAGAGTGGGAGAAAATGTGGAACAAAACTCAAAACAATTTAATAAAACAACTAAATAAAGGCTGGGTTTACTGGTCAGAAAGAGACTGGAGGAACCTGAGAATATGGTCCTCAACCCCCCCCCCTTCAGGTCTGGAAAGAAATTCACCCTCGTGGCCCAACTTCAAGCAGT
>NW_006408749.1:195032-214356 GCF_000296735.1 Chrysochloris asiatica
GAGTAGAAAGCCTCATCTTTCTCCCGCGGAGCGGCTGGTAGTTTCAAACCGCTGACCTTAAGGTTCGCAGCCCGATTCGTAACCACTACGCTATACGATCCCCAGCATCATTTCTATAACCAAAGCCATATTTTACAACTATTGATCTTCTTTGTTTCAAACCTTGACATTCCAATCACCAGCAATTATCAATGTATCTTGATTAGCATGTTTGATCAATTTCACACTGAAAAAGTTGGTAGAATTCTTCAATTTCATCATCAACTTACTGAAGCACACATTAAAGGTAGTAAATAAAATACCTAGGAGAAAACAGGTATTTTACCATGTCTCCCCACTGCATTAACATTATCAGCACCTTTCTAATTGTATAATTTCACATGCCCCTCTAATTAATGAAGCGAGGAGTAGAGAACTTCCATCCTGACTCACCCGTAAAATCTGCCAACTTGACAACACCTATGAGAGATATGCTAGGGCTGTGAAATCAATTCCAAAAAAGACAAGGACTATTTCAATTGCTGTAACAAAAACATGTACATCTGCACATTAAAATCACGATCTACAAAGTAGAATCATTTGTGTGTAGGTATGTATGTGTGTGTGTTTTAAAGTATCCAAGAGTCTTTAGAATAAAGTACAGCACTTTCACCTCTTAAGTCCCACAGCATAAACCAGGAGGTTATAATTAACCTTCAATGGAGTTACTTAATAAATGCTTCTTGATGGCATGAGAAAGTAAGAATACATACCTGCCCAAATCAAACTTAGTCCTCCAACACTCTTCTCATGATATTCAAGTGTATATTCTATAGACTAAGCTAGAACAGATGAAGATTTGTGTTAACATAGATACTCCCGTCCGTCAGTTTGTCTAACTATGATGGCTTGCGTGTTGTAATGGTGGCCTTCAGGTTTCATTCAACTGAGTTTCCCAGACTAAGACTAAAAAGAAAGGTCTGGGAATCTACTTCCAAAAAATCAGCCAATGAAAATCTTATGAATAACCAATTGGCGCAACAAATTTAAACATACCAACAGCCACGAAAATGGTAGAGGACTGGCCATCATTTCATTCTGTTACATATGAGCTGGAGCCAACTTAATAGCAACTAACAACGAATACCTACATCTTCTTTACTTCTTAAAGACTACAACTACACTCATACCTTTATCAAAAAAAAAAAAAATCAAAGAAGTTGGTTTCATGTTGAATAAAAATAACCATTCAGGCTATAAACATGGCAACATCAAACCTCCTCACCTAATTTCAGGGGGAGGAGAGAGAATCACCATCAGCATCAGCCCAAGGTTGAGTCCTATGAAGTGGTCAGACTTAGCTCCACCTGGAACATTTTTTTTACCAATACTGACAGCACCCATCCCTCCCATGGCACTCTCTACTTCTCTGCTGGGTCCAATAATTCAACGGGCACACAGAAATTGCAGACCACACTCATAATCACGGAGTTTATTAGGGAAGCAACAGGTTATAATTCAGGATCAGGATCACCTTGGAGATACCAGAAACGACTCAGATACACTTCTTTGATCAGAACAGCTTCTTGTTGGCGGCTGCCATCTGACCCTCACTCTCAGATTGAGCCCTCAACCTTGTAATACTTGCTCCCACAAGTATTTTTACAAAACACTGATAATAAGTGCCCAGAGGCCATACTACATCAGCAAGAGTGCTCAGCTCGCTCATCCAATGGGTTAGAGTTAGGCAGGCCCACTGTAGCTGCCTTGTTTTGTGGATGAAGAGTCTCACCCCTCCAACTGTAGTTTCTCTGGACTCTGCTGTGCTTGCGGTCATTTCTCACCATCTCACATTGTCTCCAGTGTTAAAGCTCTTTCTGCCTCCTGGGTCTAGGAGGTTCTCAGCACAGGGCTGAGAACTCTGTTCCTAGCTCTTCTTCTTGATGGTAGTGAGGTCCAATGCTACCTACCCCAACTTCTAGGGTTGGCTCCCTTTAAGACTAGAAGGACATCAAAATTGTCCAATCCCTACAAGAGTTCCATGCACCTTATTTATAATAGTCTCACCCTCAATGTATAAATAACATCAACCAATAAATATCAACATAAATGGAGAAAAGACTAGAAGTTGTCAAAGACTTCATTTTGCTCAGATCAACCATCAACACTCTTGGAAACAGTCAAGAAATCAAATCACATATTGCATTAGGCAAATCTGCTGCACAAGACCTCTTCAAAATGTTCAAAAGAAAAGATGTCAGTTTAAGGACTAGACTTGGGTGTGCCTGACCCAAGTCATGGTATATTCAATAGCCTCATATGCATGTGAGTGTGGAACAATGAATAAGGAACATTGTAGAATTGATGCATTAGAGTTATGGTGTTGGAGGACTATTAAAAGTACCGTGGACTGTCAAAAGTATTAACAAATCTATATTGGAAGAAGTACAGCCAGAATGCTCCTTAAAAGCCAGGATGGCCAGACTTTGCCTGTCATACTAAGGACATATTATCAGGAGGGACCAGTCCCTGGAGAAGAACATCATGCTTGGTAAAGTGGACGGTCAGCAAAAAAGTTCCCCAATGAGATGGATTGGCACAGTGGCAGCAGCCATGAGTTTATGCGTTGCAATTCATAGTGACCTTATGTACAACAGGACAAAACTACTGCCTGCACCATCCACACAATCATTACAGCCACTGTGTTCATCAATCTCACTGAGGGTCTTTCTCTTTTTCACTGAACCTGTACTTTACCAAGCATGATGTCCTTCTCCAGGGACTAGTTCTTCCTGACAATGTGTCTAAAGTATATGAGACAAAGTCTTGCTATCCTCATTTCTAAGGAGCCTACTTGCTAGACTTCTTCTAAGACACATTTGTTCATTTTCCTGGCAGTCCATTCCAATATTCTTCGCCATCACCATAATTCAAATGCATCAATTCTTCTCCAGTCTTTCTTATTCACTGCTCAGCTACCATAATTAGTAAACAAACACACAAACAAAAAACACCAAAGTCATTACCATCAAGTCGACTCTGACTCATAGCGACCCTATAAAGGGGTTTCCAGGACAGCAAAGCTTATGGGAGGTGCACACAGTCTCATCTTCCACCGCAGAAGCACCTGGTGACTTTGAAGCACTGAGCTTGCAGTTAGCTGCCCAATAAGGGCCATATAATAGCAACTCACAGGTTCACTTTTGAAATCGTCATTAAAACCAAAATCCACCCAAAACAATTCCTAATGCTATTTTAACACATTGTTCTCATACATTATCACTAGTAAGTGTAATTTAAATAATTTGCTCATAGTTAAAGTCAAAGGAGAACTAAGCACAGTCAACCTTACGAACTTAAAAATACCTTGGTTATTTATTTTTGGTGACGATGTTGTGTTTTTTTTGGTTTTTGTTTTTCTTTAAGGTTATACTTTGTCCCAGAAACAAGTTATTCTATACAGAACGCCGTATTAAACATGACACAACACTTTCTTTTCCCACCAGATGTCTGCTTCACTTACTCAGCGTTACTGATCATGAAAGATACTCACAATATAGTGGTAAGCTAAAGGAGGCAAGCTGTTACTCAGTCTGCACAGTGAAATCCCATTTTTATAGAAAAAAGATTTATGAATATATATGTACAAGCAAACATGTACACAAAACAGACAAACCAGAAGGTTGGCAATAGATCTCTCTGGGCATGGAATTATGGTGCTTTTATTAGTCTTTTTGAATTTCCAATCTAGAACACTGATACAAATACACAGAGTACGTTGACAATGGAAAAAGTTAGTACAATAAAAAAAAATCCTGAGTGCTTACTAAACACAAGGTTCTAGATTGCTAGTCTAGTAATACTGCATAATGTATGGTAAAGAAGTCTTATTGTAAGTATCTTCCAGTGTACAAAATATTCTAGGGTGAAAAATAAAAGTATCTCTATACTCCCTTCCTCTAACAATACCACTCTCTTTTCCCCTAGAGATAACTGTTAAGAGTGTATCAATCAGACTGTATGTGTGTGTGTTGCCTATAAACACAATTCGGTTTTGTTTTGTCTTTTAGATCAGTGGAATCATGGTCTACATATTACTCTGCAATTTCTCCCATCCTCCACTTCACAACATGTTTTAAAAAGTCGCTGCCATCGAGTCAATTACAACTAACTGCTCCTGAGGGTTTCTGAAACTGGACATCTTTATGGAAGCAGACAGTCTTCTCTTTCTCCCCTGAACAACAGGCTTTAGAACTCCTATAACAATATTGCTGTTGTTGGTGAGTGTCATCGCGTCGGTTACAACTCATAGCAAGCCTCTATGGGGTTTATGAGCATCAGCTGGTTGGTTTGAACTACCTGCCAAGCTTATGGTTAGCAATTCAATGCTTATCTTACAGTGTCACACCAAGACTCCCTGTTGTTGTTATGTGTCGTGGAGTCGGTTCCAACTCATAGCGACCCTGTAACAGGGTTTCCGAGGCAGTAAATCTTTATGGGAGCAGAAAGCCTCATCTTTCTCCTGCAGAACAGCTGGTAGTTTCAAACTGCTGACTCTGAGTTTAACAGCCCAATTCGTAACCACTACGATACCTGTGCTCCCTATGTATTAGTATATATAAGTCAATTGGGCTCCTGGAGTGGCGCTGTAGGATAAGCACTGGACTACTAACCACAAGGTCAGCAGTTCAGATCCATAGCTGCTCCTTGGAAATATTGCACGGCACTTAACAAGCACAATAGCAATAACATAAGTCAATTAGAAGGGGTTTTTGTTTTGTTTTTTTTTTCATCTTTTTTCCTGTTAAAGCTCCAAGGTATTCCATAATACAGACTATTTAATTCTCTCCTATGATGAACATTTAGACTGCTACCATTTTTTTCACTGTTACGAACAATGCTGATGCCCTGTATATACCTTCACCAGTGGGCAGATATTTTCTTAAGATAGTTTACTAAGAGAATTGCCTATATATATATGCACATCTACAAATGAGAGGATTTTGGTGTTCTGTATCAAGAAGTTACAGAAATTTACATTCTCATTAACAATGCATGAGAATGCCTATCCCTTTGCTAATAATTGTTATTAAGTGCTATCTAGTCAGTTCTGACTCATAGTGACCTTGTATAGCGTTTCCAAGGAGCGGCCGGTGAGACTGAACCGCCAACCTTGTGGTTCAAACTTGACATTGTGGTTGAGTACTTATCCTACAGTGCCACACCAGAACTTCAATGGGGGTGGTGTCAGTTCCTACTCATAGTGACCCTGTACAGGGTTTCCGAGGCTGTAAATATTTACAGGAGCAGAAAGCATCATCTTTCTCCCACGGAACAGCTGGTAGTTTTGAACTGCTGACCGCCTGATTTGTAACCACTACGCTACCAGAGCTCCTAGAACTCTGGTAGCTAGTGTAAACATTTAGTATCCACCATTATGCTGTTGTTTAGCACCATCGAGTTAGTTTCTAACTCATAGCGACCCTGTACAGGGTTTCCAAGGAGCAACTTGTGGGTTTGAACCACCGACCTTGTGGTGAGGAGTTCAGTGCTCATCTTACAGTGCCATATCAGGGCTCCTTTAGCATTTAGGTTAAAAAAAAAAAAAAAAGACATACATTTCCCTGATTACTAAGCTAGAGTGAATTTGAACATCTGTTTATTTTCCATTGCATTTCACTTTCTGGACAGTATCAATCCATATAGCCTTTGACACTTTTTTTAATTCTGTCTTTTTCTTATTTGTAGTTCTCCATATATTATAGGCAACCCTGGTGATGCAGTGGTTAAAGCGCTCCAGCTAGTCAAGAGGTCAGTGCTCTGAGGAGGATAGATGCAGCAGTCTGCTTCTATCATGATTACAACCTTGGAAACCCTATGGAGCAGATCTTTTCTGTCCAATAGGATCACTGAGAGTCACAATCAACTCAGTGGCAGTGGGTTTGGTGTGGGGGGTCATATATGAGGAGGCTTCAAAAAACAATGAAAAGATCATGGAATTTTTCCATAAATTTTTGATGCCCTCTCATATTATAGATATTAGTGTTTCCAATTATACATTAGAGTCTTTTTTCGAAGGTGACATGGAACCATTGGTTGGTTAACTGAAAAGGTTAAATACGGTGAACAATCATTAAAAAAAAAAATAGCATATGGTGTAAACATTTCATTTTATCTTCAATTGTATAAATGTACACCAAACTTCTGGTAGAGGGCCAAGAACTCATGACCTTTTTCACTGACTCCAGGCCCACTCATAAAAAGAAGTGTACATTAAATTCTTAGGATTGTTGTTGTTGTTAAGTGCCTTCAAGTCAGTTCCGACACACAGTGACCCCATATACGGTTTCCAAGAAGAAACTGGTGGGTTTGAACTGCTGACCTTGTGATTCACAGCCCACACAAGGAGTCCAATTCTTAGGATAGAACTTCTAGAGAACTTAAAGGGCCCTTTCAGAACAATGTGAGTATAAAATCTTTCTAGATAGCTGTGAAACTTTTTTATAGTTGTCTTAACCCTTATGTAATTGGCACAGTAATTTTTATAGCAACAAGCTTCACAACTCTTTCCAAAACATTCAGTTAATTTTGTTATAATGAACTTAGTGTCCAAAAGTATTGCTACTAGGGTTCCAGTTCATACATACACAGGCTTACTCCACACAAAACATGTTGAAACATGTCTCTGAGATCAGGAGATGGTTGTAGACAAGTTCTCTCAGGTATACAGTTGTCTTAGTTCCATTAAGGTACCTTTAAAATAATTTTTTTTAAAGAAAGGTCACCTTTTGTGCCATGGAAAAAAACTATTTTGAGGTCAGAGCCAACATCAAATTTTTAACAAACCTCAAGTCAACACCATCACAAATCATGAGTGCTTTGCAGCAAGTTTACAAGAGTACTGCCTCACATAGAAAAACAACAGTTCTTAGAGGGAACAGTGTTTTAAGAAAGATTGGGACGATTTCAAAGATGAATTCAAGGCAAAGAGGCCAGCCCAGAAGGTTACGGTGACTGTGTTTTAGGATTCCAAAGGGGTGATCTTGATAGATTAACTCAAAGGACACAGGACAATCAAGAGGGCTTATTAGGAAGACTTTTTAAAAAACTGAAAACTGATTTGGTAAAAATCAGGCCACGAAGATTGCATGGTGGAATTTCTCCTATCAACACAATGTGCTTGCTCATTCTCTGAGGGTAGCAAGGGTTGTCCCACAAGAATTTTTCTGTTTTTACGCCATCTATCCTACAGTCCTAATCTTGCCCCTTCCGACTTCTTTCTGTTTTCTAAATTCAAAGAACATCAAAAAGGAACATAATTTGAGTTTCTCTAGGATGCCCAAGACATCATTTTGATGTGGTATAAATCAAAGAGCACAGAATTCTTTGATGAAGGGTTAGAGAGAAGGAAACATCGCCTTCAGAAGTGTATAGACCTTAAAGAAGAGTAACAGCTTCACATTTTGATATTTTTGTTTAATAAAGGGGTCTCTGGCTTTGTAGCAAAATTTTTGACTTACTCTCCTATCTACCACCCAAGTCTTTACAATTATCCACACATGCTGAATTTTGTTTCTTCAATATCCCTACTCATACCATACGTCCATCCCCTCTGTAGTACTTTGAAGGAAATCCCAGACATCATTTGACCTGCACATTTTCAATTGATAAGAACTCCAATTCTCCCCAACTCATATTCCATCAGGTTACAAAACATTAAAATAAATGACTTATTTGCAAAGACAAGTACAGTCAGTATTTACATACAGGTTTAGTAATCAAAAACTTACGTTCTATTGATGGACATACAAGCACATTGGCATATGGGACAGCGGCCTAGTAAGTATTCTGTGCAAAGAGTGTGTTACAAAGACAATGAAGAGCATCATTCCATCAAGTGCATTAGTTCAGTGGTAGTGAATTAAAGAACTAGAGGACCTATTGCAAATGTAGAAGCTATTTTCCCCAGGTCTGTTACTAGACCTTTTATTATATATTATGTTGTTGTTCTTAAGTGCAGCTGAGTAGGTTCCAACTTAGAGCGACCCTGTACAGGGTTTCCAAGGATCAGCTGGTGAGTTTGAACGGCCGACCTTGTGGTTCAAACCAACCTTATGGTCTAGTGCTATCCCACAGCGCCACACCCAGACTCCGTTCAATTTATTATGGTAACTTGTATTTTCTAAATGCTTATGTAAATAAATATATGTGTGTGGGCTCCTGGTGTGGTGCTGTAAGGTCAGCATTGAACTTCAAATCACAAAGTCAGCAGTTCAAACCTACCAGCTGTTCCTTGGTAACCCTATACAGGGTTGCTATGAGTTAAAACCAAATCAAAGGCATTTAGCAACAAATAACATATATAAACATCCTACTAGCAAAACAAATGTTTTTCATCACAATAGAAAGCTTGAAAGTCTGCAGCCTATAACTGATTGGAATACCTTAAAGGGGGCTAGAAGTTGCCCAGTGATCCAGGCTTCCTGTGGAGCCTTTTGCATTGCATAAGACCATAGGTGGAATCCTGAATCCTATCTAGAATCCTCTGAGGTGGGAAATTTCCACTTGAAAGGACAAGTAGACCAGCCTGGAGCAGCTAGAAGAACAGCAGATAATTCATTAAAGAAAGACCAGCAGGAAGAATCAAAAACAATAACTGCAGTCTGATTGTTTACTACAAGAATAAGCAAGCTGTTCACCTGGGAGCCATCAAGGCAAGTGGCTGGGTCCCATCAGAGCAAACTCCCTTCCAAGATTAAGACTCAAGCGGAATACACAAGCAGGCATGTGGTCTGTCTGGTGAACACGTTGGTCACCGATAAGGGGAAGAGGAGGAAAAACAGCAATGAAGTTGGGAGCTAAGTCCGACCACATTCAATTGACCCCTGTGAACCTGGGTGGAGACCTGGTTGGCCAGCAGTACAGCAAGACCCAGGGACTCCTGGGCCCAGAGACAGTGACAGGGCCACAGAAGACTAGACCAGAGAGTGAAGCATCCAGCTGATAGGAAGTGAGGGAAGATGCACACGAACACCCATACTTGCAGATAGTACCCACTTGACCTGGCTTCAATGGCTGGATGATCAGAACTCGACTAGAAGAAGGAAGAGGAGAAAAAAAAAAAAAGAGTAACTCACTACAATTTAATGAACTTTACCTATACTTATGGACATAGTAGCTCAAAAAAGGGAACAAATCTTTACAGTGAGGCTCACTCCCACCCCCTTGGTACACTGGGTTGACAGGGATGGGCAACTTAGACATTAGCTACCCAAAATGGGGGGTGGGGAGGGGCTGTAAAGGCAAAAAGTGACTGGCTTACAAGCTTTCAAGAGGAAGCCTAGTTCCAGACGGGGCTTGGGAAGGCAGAATCTCCACTGAATAGTTTTCGATCTGTTGGGACAGGGCTAATGAAAGGAAATGGGAATAAGACTCTTGTGGTACAATAGTGAATAATTGCTATCAGGACTGACTGTGAGAGTCAGAAATGTAAAGGTAGATGTTGTTGATGTTTTTTAACAAAAGGGGGGGAGTGATTGATTTTGCAGTCCAGGAATGGAGGTCCCAGGGGCCATCAAGGGAGAAGAGCAGAGTGCAGGACCCTACCCAGAGAGGCAGTGACACCAGGGATGGAGACAGAGAAGATGACCATGGACAGATGGAGTGCCTGGGGACAATGGACTCAGGGAGGGAGAGGGGCTGTGTGCTGACGGCCGGGGGGCAGGCTTGTGGGGTGTGCCCTTTGGTTATTTGATGATGCATGGAGGGGATTGTAATAATTGCAATGAAATGGAATACAATAGGGTGAATGTAAAACTGATGTTCTCCCATGTAAACCCACATAATTCACAATAAAAACTTTAAAAAAAAAAACCACACAGATGTTTTTCATTACTAAACCTGTATGTAAATACTGGCAATACTTGGCTTTGTTGTTGTTGTTAAGCACTATGGAGTTGGTTCCGACACATAGCAACCCTGTATAGTGTTTCCAAGGAGCAGCTGGTAGAATTGAACCTGTGGTTAGCAGACCAGTGTTTATCCTATAGTACCATACTAGGAATACACAAACACACACATATATATGTTGTTGTTGTTGTTCTTCAAGTGCCATCAAGTGGGTTCCAGCTCAGTGACCCTACATATAGGGTTTCTGAGGAGTACCTGATGAATTTGAACCTCCGACCTTGCGGTTCAGCGCTTACCCTACACAGCAACACACCAGGACTCCATATATATATATATATAATATATATATATATATTCAGATTTTTTAAATACAACTAATTTATTTTTGTGTATGATGTGAGGTGGAGATCCATTTCTTCCCGAAGGTACAACCTAGCTCAATTTCCATTTAAACATTATACTTGTCATTGTGTTGTTAAGTACCATACAGTCAGTTCCGACTCACAGTGACCCTATATAGGGTTTCTGAGGAGCGGCTGGTGAGCTTGAAGCGCCAGCCTGTGGTTCAAAGTGACCTTGCAGTCCAGCACATTAACCCACAATGCCAGATGAAGATTACAACAAAAGTGTCAATCTCAAACAGCCAAAAGAAGGAAGCTGTGTCGGTAAAATAATAAACCAACAGTCTCTGGATAGGATCACACCATAACACTCTCCATTTCTGAAGGTATTATCTTTAGAAGAGGGTCCCCGCCATCCTACTGTGGATTTAAATAGCACAAAGCAATTGCAGGAACAGGAACAAAACTGCTGCTATGCTTGACTCTCTTACAGTCACTCTGGCTCAAAATCCGATCGCCAAAGAACTGCCAACATAACTGCATATGACTCTTTCTGAATCTTACTATTTGTCATACCTGTCAATTGGCATGCACATCAAAATGACCCACACTTAACAATAACTCAACATTCCCAAGTCTCCATCCATTCCTTATGGCACTGTAGAATCAGCACTGGACTGCTAACCATAAGGTCAGTGGTTCAAACCCACCAGCTGCTCCTTGGAAACCCTACACAGGGTCGCTATGAGTCAGAACAGACTCGATGGCACCTAACAACAACAATCTTAGACTACAGTGTCTTACAGACAATTACTGAAAGAATGATTTAGTAAGAATATGAATACACTCATCCAAAACAATATATCCCATGAATATTCTAAGTCTATGGTACCAAAAGTCAAAGTTAACTTCTCTTTATAACATAGGTCACTGCATTTCAGGGGTCAGTGAACTTTTTATAAAGAGCCAGGTCTCAAATAACCTTTGCAGCAGGTTATACGGTCTCTGTCACAATGAAAGAACAAGGAATAATCTGAGTATCATATTACAAAACTGAACACTCTCAAAATGGATCACTATCCTTTGTCTGTAAGTGCTTCCCATAATATAACAAGCTTCTCAAAACACAAAAATTTTAAATCTGTTTATATTTTCAAAGATAGTTAAATGAACATCAGTAACTACTATAAGAAAACTATGGCATCTACACAGCCAAATTCAGTAATCTTTTTATTCATTATTCTGACCATTAAGAGAGAGGAGAGAAGGAGAGAAACCCACTAAATCCATGGTCATGATTCATAACTTCATGGTCATTATTCAAACTACAGTGTACTTAAATGGGAACACAAATATATACCTTGGCTTAGTTACCAGAAGCCTTGCTAAAACACAATACAGTTTTGCCAAAATAGTTTAAATTAGAAAGTAAAACCGAAACCTTTCTTGGCACAGTATGTGTCTATTAAAGTTTTTAAATATTAATTTGAATTCTAATTTGATAGCCTGGTAAGACAGACGTTATATTTTAAAGGCACAAAAGGATGACAACCATTTTAATGTCCTTAGTGTTTAAGTGTGTATTCACAGTCTAAACTTTCAAAGTTTCTTATACACAATATACATTTGAGGTACAAAATTGTTGAAAGAAGAAATACTTCTGAGAAGGATGTTAACATTGCTTACAGAAACACTGAGTATTATATATAGTAGAAAGGAGTAAATTTAACATTGAAAAAGTCCATAAGACTCTCCTTGAAACCAAAAGCATGATCCATTAAAAAATGAAGAAGCAACTGGAACTCATCAAAATTTCAGCTTTTTGCTCTATGAAAGACCCCATGCCTGTGAAGAGTATAAATGGAAAGGCAGGCAACAAACTGAGAGAAATATTTGCAAATCACATATCTGACAAAGGACTGCTATCTAGGATTATATAGAATTCTCTAAATGTATATAAACAATGACTCACACACATGTACCCCAATGTTCATAGCAGTATTATTCACGATAGCCAAAATATGGTAACAACCCAAGTACCCATTAACATATGAATGGATAAGTGTGATATATATTTACACATATAGATATTCCGTGGAGTTATTACATACCTGTAAAGAGTAATGAAGTTCTGATACATGCCAGTACATGGACAGACCTTGAAAAAACATTATACTAAGTGAAATAAGGCAGACACAAAAATGGCATGATCCCACTTATATGAAATATTTAGAGTAGTTAAATTCACTAAGATAAAAGAGTAGTAGTTACCTGGGGATAAAGGAAGGGCAAAGAGAAAAAGGGGAGTTAAAAAATGTACACCAAGAATTGGTAACTTTTGCTGTGTGTGAATGATACCCTGTTTAAAAAAAAAAAAAAAAGTTGTCTTGGATGTGAAGGACAGCACTTTTGAATTTTCCATGGTGTGGCGCTGTGGGTTCATGCGCTGGACTGCAACATCAGTTCCAACCACAAGGTTGGTGGTCAAGCTCACCAGCTGCTGCTCCTCAGAAACCCTATACAGGGTTGCTATGGGTTAGAACCAACTCGACAGCGCATAACAAAAACAGAATTAATATTACCCAATATAGAAGAAAAACCTAGATAATACTAAAGAATTCTCAAAACTCAATAGCAAGAATACAATCCAATTAGATAATGTGCAAAACCATTAATATATATTTCACTGAAGAAGACATATAGATGGCAAACAAGCACAGGAATTTATGTTCAACATCATTAGCCATCAGGGAAACGCAAATCAAAACCACTAGGAAATATCACTGTGCACCTAACAGAATGAGTAAAATAAAAAATAGTGACACCACCAATTGCTGACAATGATGCAGAGAAATTGGGTTGTTCACCCATTTCAGGCGTGAATATAAAATGGCACAATCTACTGGTGTGTCGCTGTGGGTTAATGCGCTGGACTGCAAAGTCGGTTTGATCCGCAAGGTTGGCAGTTCAAGCTCACCAGCTGCTCCTTGGAAACCCTATACAGGGTCGCCATGGGTGGGAACCGACTTGGCAGCACTTAACAACAGCAACTCTCTGGAAAACAGTTTGGTGGTCTCTTACATCACACAATTATCAAACAAACCAGTATTTGTAGTCTTCTATATTTATCCTTGTTGCTGTTGTGAAGTACCGTGGAGTCGGTTCCGACTCATAATGAACCTGCACAGGGTTTCCGAGGCTGTAAATCTTTGCTAGAGACATGAAAATTTCTTTTCACACGAAAACCTGTACATAATTATTCAAAGTTTTGTTTATTTATAGTAGTTATAAAACATGTAAGAACCCAGATGTCTTTCAGTGGGTAACTGGTTAAAAAAACAGTGCTACATTCATACCATAGACTACTACTCAGAAATGAAAAGGAATCATCTATTGATAAGGTTACCAAGGGTAAGATTTCATTTGCACAGCATTCCTGAAATGATGGAATTATAGGAATAGCTTAGTGGTTGCCAGGGGTCGGAGAGGGAGGGGGGTAGGCTGTGGCTATTAAAGGGCACCACCAGGGATCTTGGTTGGAGATGGAAATGTTCTATACTTGACTGTGGAGGTGGTCATATGAATCTACACATTTGACAAAACTGCACAGAATTAAATACACACATGCAAATGAGCATATGTAAATCTTGTGACATTTGAGTAAACTAGATACTCAAAACCAAATCAAACTCACTGCCATCTAGTCAGTTCCGACTTATAGCAACCTTGTTATGGGGTGTCCAAGGCTGTAAATCTTTACAGGGGCAGAAAGCCTCATCTTTCTCCTGCAGAGCTGCTGGTGGGTTTGAACAGCCAACCTTGTGGTTAGCAGTCCAGTGCTTAGCCTGCAGTACCACCAGGGATTCTTTTAAACCTGGTGCCATTTGAATAAATTAGGTGGTGGTGGTGGTGTGCCATGGAATCGGTTCTGACTCATAATGACCCTGCATAGGGCTTCCAAGGCTGTAAATGTTTACGGGAGCAGAAAACCTCATCTTTCTCCCACGGAACAGCTGGTAGTTTCAAACTGCTGACCTTGAGGTTAGCAGCCAGACTCCTAGGATGCCAGAGTTCCTTGAATAAAGTAGACAGATTGTATTCATTCCAATCTCCTGGTTGGAACACTGTACTACTATTATGTTAAATGCTGCCATGGAGGCAAGGAGAATGGAATCTACAATCAGCTCAAAATAAAAAAAGGAGATTAAGAAAAGCTTTTATTATTATTATTTTTTGTTGCTAACGTCTCAGCAATTTAAAGTCAAAGCAAAAAAAAAAAAGATAGTAATACCAAAAAGAGAATCTACAGGCTAACAGTCTATAATTAATGAATATCATCTTCTCCTCCTCCTCCCTTAGGAGTCTTACCCTCCCTCCCAGGAATCTGTTTATATCCCCGATTTGATTGTTGTTGCTACTGCTAATAAAAATAAACTGTATCTACATCTGTCTTTCCCAACACTACCACCTCCACTACGACTGGAATCCAAGACTATAAATTCTCTCTCTATATATAGGGGCAGTCTTCCTAAGGTTATCTCCCAAGGGCCCAAAACTTGGTAAAGGAATAAGATAAGTTGAATGAGTGAATGAGCCGATGAATGAATGATGGTCGCAAATTCTCCTATGTGCCTAGCCAATTACAGTAATAAGGCAGTGCATACACATTCCCTTAGGAGTCCTGGTGTGGCGCTGTGGGATAAACACTGGACCACATGGTCGGTTTGAATCATAAGGTAGGCAGTTCAAGCTCACCAGCCACTCATTGGAAGAAAACCTTGTACATTGTCACTCAGAGGCAGAACTGACTCCACAGCACCTAACAACAACAACAACACATTCTTCTACAAATTTCTAAAACAAAAGAGAACGCAGAGGGTTACCGAGGCTGTAAATCTTTACGGGAGCAGAAAGCCTCATCTTTCTCACGCAGAACAGCTGACAGTTTCGAACTGCTGACCATGCGGTGATTCATAACCACTGCGCTAGCAGAGGCTCCTTAAAAGCAGTATTTGGTTGGTTGGTTATGTGCCGTGGAGTCGGAACTGACTCATAGCGACCCTGTACAGGGTTTCCAAGGCTGTAAATCTTTATGGGAGCAGAAAGCCTCATCTTTCTCCCGCGGAACAGTTGGTAGTTTCGAACTGCTGACCTTGCAGCTCGCAGCCCGATTCGTAACCACTACGCTACCAGAGCTCCTAAAAGCAGTATTAAGAACATAAAATTTCTAATTGGGTTTTTTTTCTGGATCATTCTGTCCAACCATATCGACGCTTGTTTTACACACTTTAACAACTAGAGCTGGGACTGAAACGTGAGTCGCTCCAGAGTCCCAATTCACTTCTATTCTCATTGAATCAGGCAAGGTTCTTTCTTCACCCAATCCACAATGAACAAACACACATACAGTTCGATCCGAATCACTTTTGTATGTGTTTTTAATATAGACTTTCTTTTCTAAATGAACAGAATTTACTCAGGCTTTTCATTATGGCATTACATCTTCCATGAATTTTGAAAATAGATATTAAATTACTTGTCACATCAGGACACTAAGGTTCTATTGTGCAACTACCCTGACAGTTGGCTGTTTTATCCCTCATGTAAATGGCAGAGCCGGTTTGAATTCTTAGGGAAGTCTCAGGTATCTTACACTTTCCTTTTGTCAGTTCAATCGAAAGGGAGCTATCTTACAAGTTAAGCAGCTTTAGTCTATAAAACCTTAAGTTGATATCCTTACGGAAGGTACTTTAATTGAGTCCTTCTGTTCTCCACTTGCAAATCAAGAACGGTTAAAACTATTTCTAGTCAAAGGCAAATATCAAAGAAAAACTTCAAGTGACAAGCAACTAGCTGGAAATAGTGCTTTAATTGGATTAAATCTCCGTTATGAAGCAACATGAATTTACAAAGCATGAATTAAGAGGTTCTTGAATTAAAACACTAGAAGGAACCTTAGTCATTTTTGCGGATGAGAAAACTGAGGCGCTGATTAAGCCATTAACCAATAAAGCAAACTGCTTACTTTTTCAAAGGGATTCATTTAAATGCCATTTTACTTATTCTGTATCTCACTGCCGTTTCTTAGTTCGACCACAGAGATTTTTTTAAAGTGAAAACGGTGAACAGAGTATTATATTCTTTTTTTTAAAAAAAAAAAAAAACCTTTGGAGGAGACGCTGAAGTGATGAGGAGAAATGACGTCTTATTCAAAATATGTAACCCCTTGTTGGGGGGGTTAGGCAGTGAATCATATTCTCCTGGATTTTTCTATGTGCTACAGACAGCCACAGTTCGGTCCGGCACTCAAAAGAGAGGAAGAGGAAGTGAATAAAGCTAATACTAAATATACAGCACTCACTGAAGACGAGGATGTAGCGAGAAAGAACAGGAAACAAAATAAGACCATGCTTCTGCTAGAACCCTGCCGTTTTCTAACAGATCTAAATGTACGGAAGCGGAGATGATATGGAAAGGCAGAGAGAGCATCCCTGACTTCCAGGGTCAGAATGGATGCTTCTAGGACCAGAGAGACCCCTTATCCTGCAGCTAGAGAGAGAATGGGAGGGGACAAAATGGAGTTGAGGTCTAGGGGCGCCCTAAAGGTCGTTTGGAGGTCTGGCACGCACTTGAGGTGCTCCTCTCGAAGTGGTCCTGGCACAACATAGTACCCCAATATGGAAGATGACTTCTGGCCCTTGGGGAGGCATGAACGGCGGGAAGAAGAAGGCTAGGGTCTCAAGGAGTTCAGACTTCAGCACAGAAGAAAACCGGGTGACCTCGGGGATCTTGCCAGCCCGGGCATAAAAAGAAAGCGAGTTGATTTGGGGAGCAGGAATGCCCACTCACCCTCCTCCTAGCTCACTTGTAGGACGGGAGCCTGGGAGAAGCCGGGGACCCCCAAGGCGACAGGGGCAGGGGTACCAGGGCCATAGCCTCACCGGATGGGGTTACTCACCGCAGGCGCTGGCCACCACGTCTTCCCAGCTGGACCGCGTCTAGCACTCTGGAAGGTAGCGAGCAGGAGCCGCGTGCCCGCTAGCGCTGGGTGAGGAGGGGCGCGCCGCGGAGGCTGGAGAAAAAGCCGCAGCAGCGCGCGCGCACCCGGACGAACGGCGGGGCGGGGCGAGGCTCGCGCCCGGAAAAAGACGCGCCCGGAGGGGCGGGCGGAGCGGGGGCGCGCGGTGGTGTGGCTGAGCCCGCCGAATCGCGGGCGGCCTAGGGCTCGGCCCACCCACGCGCCCGCCGCCGCTGCGGGGCTACGTCACACACACATACACCTCCCGAAAAGAGGGGGCAGAGCAGGTTTGGAGCAGCTTGGGAGAGGCTTTGCGGTGAAACCCAGGCGGCTTAAGGCTCCCCACCGGCTTACTGCTGCAGGTTGTTGCTCTCTCTTTGGAGCCACCTCTGCTGGTCTGTCTTGCCATATGTTAGCGATGTTCTGGCAACTCCTCAAGCCTATCTCATTGCAGTGAGGTACAAAGCGCCTCAAGTCCACACCTGTGCTTGGTTCCCAATATTCATTCTAGGAATAAAGTTACCCTCGGGTCATTCTTTAGCCGCCCTTTCGAGATACCCATCTTTGGCCTTCACTGCTTTCTTTAGAGAAAGATCTTAACACTCTTTGACCAAAGGCATCCTGCTTGTTGAAGACTGAGCTACTGCCATTTTTCTTGCCTCTTAGCTGCGTTAAGACCCCCCACTCCTTCCCACTAATGCAAATATCACTATGATGCAAGGTTTTCCCTTGATACCTTTCATTTCCATGGTGGCAGAATGTCAAAAGGGCCCACAATTTAAAAGGAAAACTCACAACAGTATAGTGATATCTTACTGGCCCTAATCTTTGCTTCTGCACCAGTCCTACAAATACTGTTCCCAAAACTCAAGAAATTACTCTATTGAAAATGAAATTCCAGTGAAATGTCTCAGGACTTCAAAAGAGACAGACCATAATTGCCAAGGAGTTACTACACGCTGCCAAGACCATATTACCAAAAGAAGGCATGCTGCAGTGATCTTCCTGATGCATAATGGTGGACTGGCTACTGCTTCCTCCTGGTAATGGACGTTGCACTTTATCTCAGATGCCTCTTATTTTCTATGAAAATATCTTTATTATTACATTATTTAATAGCTGCTTATCATGGATTGAACTTTGTTCCCCAAAATACATATCAGTTTGGGTGGACCATGATTCTTTGTGGTTTGGCAGTCCTGTGATGATCCCCCATGATGGGATCTGATGTGATAAACCAATAAAAGGATTAAGAGTAGGATGTTGCTGTTATTGTTCAATGTCATCGAGTTAGTTCTGATTCATAGTGACCCTGTCTGTATAGGATTTCCAAGGAGTGACAGAGTTTGAGGAATCGGCCTTGTGTTCAAATCGACCTTGCAGTCCAATGCTTATGCTACAGCAACACCCCAAACTCCAGACCACCCTTTATCCCACCATGACCCTGATCCCATATACAGAAGATTTCCATGGGTGTGGCATGTAACACCTTTTACAAGAGATAAAACAAGATATATAAACAGAGAAAGGCAGAAAGAAGACCTGGGAGCGCAGGGTGTCCTTTGGACCTGTGGGCTCTGCACTGTGAAGCTCCTAGATTTACAAAAAGCTCAAGACGACCTGGAGAACTACAAGGAATACTGGGCCTGAATGCTGACAGGAAACAAGGACCTTTCTGCAGAGCTAGTGCTCTGACTTCTCGCCTCCTAAACTGTGAAAGAAGAAATGGCTATTTATTAATGCCATCCACTTGTGGCATTTCTGTTACAGCAACGCTAGAGAACAAAGACTCTAGCTATGTCCCATTTCCCCAGAGAATTAGGAGAGGAAACAGCAACAAATATGTGCACATATGTGTGTGTGTGTATACATATATTGTTGTTAAGTGCCATCAAGTAGATTCCAACTCATATAAACCCTGTTTCCAAGGAGTGGCTGGTGGGTTTGAAGCACTGACATTTCAGTTAGCAGTGCTTACCTTACAGTACCACACCAGGACTCCATGTGTGTGTGTATTTATATGTGTGTGTGTGTATATAGCTATAATGTGTGTGTGTGTGTGTGTGTGTGTATATAT
>NW_006408749.1:214881-231220 GCF_000296735.1 Chrysochloris asiatica
AACTACCAGCTGTTCTGCGGGAGAAAGATGAGGCTTTCTGCTCCCATAAAGATTAACAGCCTCAGAAACCCTGTACAGGGTTGCTATGAGTCGGTATATATATATATATATATATATATATATACTATTGTTAAGTGCTGGCGAGTCAGTTCTGACTCATATCCAAAACTATAAATCTTTGTGAGAACAGAAAGCCTCATCTTTCTTCCACAGAGCAGTGGGTGGGCTCAAACTGTGAACCTTGTGGTTGGAAGTCCAGTGCTTATTCTACCGAGCCACTGTGATCCCAATATAATAACATACACATGTATATTTATGCATATATACATATACATATGGAGTCCTGGTGTGGCGCTGTGGAATAAAGCACTGAACTGCAAGGTCAGTTTGAACCACAACGTCAGTGATTCAAATTCACCAGCTGCTCCTTGGAAACCTTATATAAGGTCTGAACTGACTCAATAGTACTTGACAACAACAACAACAAATTATATGTTTAAATCTATGCATTTGACATATATATATATATGTTATTGTTAAGTGCCATTGAGTCAGTTCCTATTCATAGGGACCCTTATATAGGGTTTCCAAGGACCAGCTGGTGGGTGTGACCTGCCAACCTTGCAGTTTAAACCAACCTTGCAGTACAGCACATTAACCCACAATGCCACACCAGGACTCCATATCTCTATCTATCTATATATATATAGAGAGAGAGAGAGAGAGAAAGAGAGAGTCCTGGTGTAGTGCTACCTATATATATATGGAGTCCTTATGTGGCGCTGCAGGTTAATACACTGGATTGCAAGGTCGGTTTGAACCACAAGGTCAGCGGTTCAAGCTCACCAGTCTCTCTGTGGAAACCCTATACAGGGTCACTATGAGTTGAACCCCAATCAATGGCACTTACAACAACAACAATAACAATATATATGTATCTATATAATCCAGGTGTGGCACTCAATCATAAGGTTGGTTTGAACTGCAAACCCTATACAGCGTTGCTAAGTTCCATCGAGTCGGTTCCAACTCAAAGCTGTCCTATATAGAGTTCTCAGGGAACAGCTGGTGGGTTTGAACCCCCAACTTTGCAGTAAGCAGTCCAGTGTTTATCCTGCAATGCCACACCAGTGCTCCATATATATGAAGAAAAGAGATCTGATGGTGCGGCGGTTAAGACACCAATTGAAAGATTAAACAGACCAGCCATTCTGTAGGAGAAATATGTGGCAGACTCCTGGTGTGGCACTGTGGGATCAGCACTGGACTATGAACCACAAGGTCAGCAGTTCAAACCCACCAACTGCTCCTTGGAAATCCTATACAGGGTTGCTATGAGTCAGAACTGACTTGACAGCACTTAACAACAACAAAACAACAACTTTCATAAAGATTGACAGCCCTTGGCAAACTGGTGGGACTGCTCTACTGTGTCTTATGGGATCACTATGAGTCCAAATTGACTCCATGGCTGTGGGTTTGGGTTTTTTGGGATGTGCATGTATGTGCATGTGTGATTTATCCATAAAGAAACCCTGGTGAAAATGGTTAAACGCTTGATTATTAACGAAAAGTTCAGTGATTTGAACTCACTAGCATGCTTCTAGAAAAAAGACCTAGCAATCTGTTGCTATAAAAATTACAGCCTGGGAAACACTATGAAGCAGTTCTACTCTGTCCTATTTCAGTCAGAATTGACTCCACAGCACACAGTAATAACAGATATTTTTTGGAAGGAAAGTTCATGGAAACATGGAATTAAAAGATAAGGAAGTGTTTAGGTCAAGATAGCAGAGTAAGAAAATGCACTGGACTGACCCTCTGCAACAAAGACATGGGAGACCTAGTGAAACAGATACAGACGGTAATCCTAGAAACCCTGGGCATAAGAGAATAGGACAGAGAGGTGGACTGGGTACCCACAGGAGCAGTGAGAG
The DNA here is from genome assembly GCF_000296735.1 of Chrysochloris asiatica. Classification (NCBI taxonomy): domain Eukaryota; kingdom Metazoa; phylum Chordata; class Mammalia; order Afrosoricida; family Chrysochloridae; genus Chrysochloris; species Chrysochloris asiatica. The sequence goes on from NW_006408749.1 coordinate 216,819, forward strand.
AGAGAAGCAAAACAGGCGATCGTGGGCTGGTGTGGACCAGCGCAGCCGTCTTGAGCTTTTGTTCCAGGCTGTTGGTAGGATGACCTGTGGCACAGGAGACTGGAGGCAAGGAGGTGAAGTTCTCCCTCGTTCTCATGCACTCCTGTGGATGGGAGCTTCACTAGTCCTCTGCTCTGCCTGGGGCTGGGCACCTAGCTTATCACCCCAGATTCTGGAGGTGCATGGACCTGCCCTGAACTATACTACACAGTGAACAAAGAACTAACTGTATTCACACTTTCAGTCTCTATCACATCTACCAGGAGACAGATGATGAGTGCCTGAGAAATCACCAGTATACAATCATTCATCAGCTGAGTATAATAAAGATGCCACCACAATGTCTCAGAAAAAACCAGACATTTCAGCTTACACACACACACACAAAAAAAAAAAAAACAGTGCCTCAAGTCACCAAAATACAGTCTGAGAATGTAACACCATAAATGGTATCAGGACTACCTGATAAGGAATGTAAAAGAATGTTGATTAGGCAACTTTCACTGATTGAGAGAAAGATCAAGAAAACTGCAGATGAAGTCAAGGAAAACATAGACAAAACTATGGAAACATCAGGAAACAAATTGGGCAAGTAATTGAAAAAAATGGGAACCATATAAAATCAACAATAAGAAAGCCAAAAGATTAACACTAAGAAGTAAATAATACACTGAAAGGGCACAGAAATAGAACTGAGTCAATGGAAAGCCAAATTACTGAGCTTGAAGAAATAGTTCTCAATATCCATCTGCTAGACAAACAAGAACAAAAAAACCCAAAGGAAGCCTCAGATTTATATGGGACACTATCAAGAGGAATCAATTATGTATGATAGGAATTCCAGTACAGGAAGAGACCAAAATAGAAAAATCCATAGAGAATATTGTCCAAGAGGTATTAGAAGAAAAATTCCCTAACATTATGAGAGACGTGAAGATAGCTTCAAGAAGTTGAATGATTCCAAACAGGATAAATCCCCAAAGAAAAACATATTAGAATCAAACTTTTCAAAACCAAAGACAACGAAAGAACCCCGAGAACAGCTCAGGAAAAATGAAAAGTTACCTGCAAAGGAGAACTAATAAAGCTAAGTTCTGATTTCCTAGCAGAAACCAGGAAGTCAAGAAGATAGTGGGATAACACATATAAAACTCTTAAAGAAAAAAATTGTCAACCAAGAATCATATATCAGCAAAATTGTTCACCAAATATGATAGAAAAATAGGTCATTTTCAGACAAACAGAAATGAAAAGTATTTGTCAAAACCAGACCAACCTTAAAAAAAATACTTAAAGAAGTATCTTTGGACATAGAATCATCAACAGCAGACAACAACCTGAGACTAATATGCATGACAGTATCAACCTAGATATAGAAATACGCAAAGTAAAATAAACCTATATGAATGAAAAGGGGGATTCAGAGAAACAGTTGCAACAACCACAACAAAAAAAATGAAAATCCACAAGGTAAAAAGAGGAAATAACCCACTTACGGCAGTTCAAGCTCAAACGACGAGCTTCCAAATGAAGAGTAAACCAAAGAGATTTGAAGATAAGTAAATAAATTAAAATAACCTGATTGTGACCCTAAAAACTAGACCAAGCCTTACTCCTAGCCCTAGCCCAACCCTTACCCCTAACACTTACCCTAGTTCTAACCATAATCCTAACAACAGTGAAGTCCTAAACCTAGCCAAGACCTAGCCATAGTCCCAACCCTAGCCCTCATTACTTATTTCTATTCCCTCCAAAATAGAAAAGATAATGGAATTTTTCCATGAACTTTTTAAAGCCCATAGGGTTTCCAAGGAGTGACTGATGAGCTTGAACTGCCAACCTTATGGTTCAAATAACTTTGCGGTCCAGCACATTAACCCACAGCACCACACCAGGACTCCTTAAAGCCTCCTTATATGTGTTTATATATATCATGTAAATATATCTATGTATACGAGGAGGCTTCAAAGACTTCGTGGAAATTTTCTATTCTCTTTTAATTCCATTCTTCCACAGCCCTTTGAAGCATCCTTGTAGATGAAGGAATCCTGATGAAGGTTGATAACTGAAAGGTCAAGGTTCAAATCCACCTGCAGCAATTCAGAAGAAAAGACCTGGTGACTTGCGTCCTTAAATATTACAGCCCATAAAGGGGATAGAGGTAAATACTGTTATATACACAACCTTGGAACAACAGTGTTCAGCAGGTAGATACATGGACAGAGACACAGGCTGAATGGGTAGGAGAGGAAGAGTGGGAGTATACACACAAATATTTAAAGGTTTGAAAGAGGATATGTGTACATGGTATTTATTTACCTTTGCTGCAAACACAGCTTTGAATGTGGTGGTGTATCAGTGGGAAAAATGATGAAAACTTCTTAGATAATATCAAACATCTTAAGGCAATGAGTTCCTGTGCCTGGAAGTTCCAGACCATAGTCTCAGGGGGCACCACAGTCAATTGGTATAACATAGTCCACAAAGACAATGGTCTACATACTACTTTGGTGAGTAGCATCTGGGATCTTAAAAGCTCATGAGTGGCTGTCTAAGTTGCAGGCATTGGTCTCTCTATGTGTAGAAGAAAACAGAGTAATGAGAACTGAAGAGGCTTGGAATCAATTAACCTAATAGACTAATGGAACATATGAACATCAGTCTCCATGACTCTGAGACCAGAAGAACTAGATGGTGCCCGGCTCTTAAAGGGATCACATTAGAAAGTCCCAGATAGAGTGAAAGAAAATGTAGAACAAAACTCAAATTAAAAAAAAAAAAAAAGTGGTCAGAAAGAGACTGGAGGAAATCAAGATCATGGCCCTCAACCACACTTCAGGTCTGGAGAGGAACTCACCCTCATGGCCTAATTTTCAGTCAAGCAGTTGACAGGTAAATAAGGGGACAACAACACTAGTGAGATAAACTCACCATGGTGGTGGTGGTTATGTGCTGTGGAGTCAGTTCTGACTCATAGCAACCCTGTACAGGGTTTCGGAGACTGTAAATCTTTATGGGAGCAGAAAGCTTCATCTTTCTCCCATGGAACAGCTGGTAGTTTCCAACTGCTAACCTTGAGGTTAGCAGTCTGATTCATAACCACTGCGCTATTAGAGCTCCATGCTCACCATGGAATGGTCAATTATTCAAAATCAAAATGGCAACATTTCCCTAAGGACAAAGTTGAGAAGGGATGGGAAGGTGGGTGGAATAGAAATAGGAACCACATGGAGGAAGTGGGATCACTGTTATTGCATGGAAGGGATTATAATTGCTGAGATGATACAAAGTGTTGCATATCTAAAACTGATGATCTCCTCTGTAAACCTTTACTCAATTCACAAGAAAAAGTAAATTAAAAAAGCTAGATTACACCCCCTTCCAAGACTAAGACTCAATGGGAATACATGCTCTGATTGGTAACCAGGTTTGTCACCGATAAGGGGACGTGAGGGTAAAACAGCAATGAAGTTGCGAGCTAAGCCCTACAACATTCAATAGACTTCTGTGAACCTGGGTGGAGACCTGATCAGCCAGCAGTGTGGCAAGACCTAGGGACTCTTGGGCCCACAGTCAGCAGCATAGCCATAGAGGACTAGAGTGGAGAGTGAAGCATCCAGTTGATAAGAAGAGAGGGCATATGCACAAGAACACCCACACTTGCAGATAATACCCACTTGACCTGGCTTCAATGACTGGTTGATCAGAGCTCAACTAGAAGAAGAAAGAAGAGGGAAAAAAAGAGTCATCTGATACAATTTGATGAACCTGACCTACACCTATGGATACAGTAGCCCAAAATAGGGAACGAATCTTCACAGCGAGGATCATTCCCACCCCCTCCATACACATAGTAAACAGGGCAACTTGGATATCGGCTACCCAAAATTGGGGGTGGGGGGGCTATAAAGGCAAGAAGTGACTGGCTTACAAGCTTTCAAGAGGGAACCTAGATCCAGAGGGTGTAGAGGAAGGTAGAATCTCCACTGAATAGTATCCAATCTGTCTAGGTGGGACTGATGATATGAAATGCGGATAGGTCTTTTGTGATACAATAGTGAATAATTGTTATAAGGACTGATTGTGAGGGCTGGAAATGTAAAGGTAGACATTTTGTATCAAAGAGGGGAGTGATTAACTTTGTAGTCTAGGAGCAGAGGTCCCTGGGACCATGAAAGGAGAAGAGTGGAGAGCAGGACCCTACCCAGAGAAGCAGTGATGCCTAAGATGGAGACAGAGACGATGATGACGTGGAGAGATGGAGCAGCTGGGAACTTGAAATCCAGAGAGAGAGAGGGGCTGTGTGCTGACGACAAGGGGGCGGGGCGGGGGCAGGCTTGCAGGGTATACCCTTTGGTTGGTTGATGATGCATGGAGGGGATTGTAACTGTGGCAATGAAACAATATACGATAGAATGAATGTAAAACTAATTTCTCCCATGTAAACTATCACATAATTCACAATAAAACATTAAAAAAAAAAGCTAGATAACAGCCCAGAAAACCCTATAGGGCTCTCACATGGGATCGCTATGAGTTGTAATTGATTTGATAGTATACAACATATGTGTATGTGTGTGTGTGTTTGTGTGGATTGATTAGATTGAGATTAGAATAAATTCTTAGACTAGTAAAGTCTTAAACTTTAGTATGTGTCCGAATCATCTGGGTGCGTGTTATAATGTGGGGTCCTGGAGGAGCCATAGTGTCCAGATATTTTGATTCAGATCTGAATAGAGCTGAGAAATTTGGATTTTTCATCATCATCCCAGGTGATGCTTTGATGATGGTTAGAGCTCACAGCTTGAGAGCACAGAGCTACAGTTTATGAGTGTTACTACTCTGAAGTTGGATTACCCATCCAATTTTCCAATTGGGCCCACACACATGTATATAAAATGTCTATAAATATTGCTATGGCAGTCACGTAACTTCCTTTTTCAAGACTGACCTAGAAAGTTCAGGACTTCAAACAACAAGTTTCATTGTCATATTTATTTTATGAGATCTTGTCGTAATACTAGAAATCAGTCATCGTTTGTCAGCTATACTTCATTGGGGACCTACAGTACACCACTACCCTCCATTTTGTCTAAGAGGGCAATGCAAAAGAAATGGAAGAAATGATTATCCCTGCCATCAACAAACTTAGCATCTAATTGTGGAATCAAAACCTAGACAAAAGTGACCAGCGTAGCACATGAATTATTCTATTGGATCAAGGTGAAAAAGAGCTTGTAAATCCAGAGTGTTTTCATCAATTTCCTTTATTATCAGTCTCTTAGCCCAAACTTTTTCAATGAGGTCATTTTCTCTGAACAGTGAGTCCTCAGCTTACTGAAGTTCCTCTAACTTTACAAAGTATAAACTAAAGAAAAGGTCCCTGGATGGTGCATACGGTTTCCGCTCAGCAAGTAAACAAAAAGTTGGAGGTTTGATCTCACGCAATGTTACCGAGGAAGAAAGGCCTGATGAAGGTTACAACCAAGAACACCCCATGGAACAGTTCTCTGCACACATGAGGGTACCATGAGTCAGAATCGACTGGATGGCACAAGACAGCAACAACAAAGGAGGAAATCACTGGAGCCTAAAGCTATCCATTTTTGCTTGTATATGTATGAACTCTATTTTTAATCAGACAAGAAATTACTGTACTTGAATTTTTAAGATCTTTATCATATACGCTATTCATGAATGCACACCATTCTGGCTACCTTTGTTGCCTACCATATCTCACCTTTTCCTCCACATTTAACCGCACCCAGGTAGAAGAGGAAAGAGGAACTAAGTCTTCAAAAAAGAAACAGAAAAAAATATATATCCACAGCACTTCCAGCTTCTCCTTTTTCCTGATTTCAGGATTAAAACAAACCTTTTTTCTTTTTCATCATCAGAAACCCTCAAGAACTACTGTACTACCCAGGAGCAAAACCTTTCCCTAACCAGCTGTTTGACATTTTAGAAAGAACATTTGCACCATTGTTTACTAGTTAGGAAGACAAGGGATTATTATCCCTTTTTCACAGATGAAAAAACAGATGTAGGTTACACTACTTGTTTACTCACACAACAAACTAGTAGCAGAGCACTTGCCACCACATCAGTTTCCCTCAGTAAAAAGTAGTTCTACCCAGACTACCAATTCAATTAGAAACAGAGTACATAAACACATAGAATTAGGGAAGCGAGGAAAACGTGCATTACAATGGAAAAATTCCAAGTACAACCCCAAAAGATGCTGAAAGCATGAGGATTAAACTGTTCAAAGCTAAATAGAATTTAACAGAACAGCTTTGTTAGGCAGGCAAGGATATTTAGGCCTTATCCCTTTTACCCTCCTGTAACAAGAACCCGAAACAGATAGCCCGACTGCTCTTGGCATTAGTTATTTATGGAAGGGCAGAAAACAACTGTTCTCCATTGACTGCGTAAAAAAAGCCTTTGTGTGTTAAACATACTTCACAGGTTTATACAATAATAATTTCCTCCTGTGGTCCAACTAAAAGCAGCAGGACTTTATAATAATATTTTCCATTAATAAAACTACTTTTTGTAGGCCCAATAACCAGTGGTGTGTCTGAAACAACTGCTGAAATCAGAAACCTAGGCAGAAACTGTGAACATAAATAATAACCTAAGCCAGTCCTTTCAAAATCGGGCAAAGGCATAGTCAGTAGATCTAAATGTTCTTTTTTGAAAAATGAACATTTAACCTTTCAAAACAATAATTTCTTGTAATTCCAGCAATTTTTACAGGTTTTTAAATTTTTCTAAAAGAAACAGAAAACACCAAATGCTAGCAAATGTGTGGAGAGACTGAGACCCTTCTCCATTACTGGTGGGCCTGTACAATGGCACAACCACTGTGGAAAATCATATGGCGCTGCCTCAAAAAGTTGGAAATAGCAATGCCATATGACCCAGCCATCCCTCCACTCAGCCTCAAGAAATAAGAGCTGTGATACAAATATGCAGACCCATGTTCACTGCAGTACTATTCACAATAGCAAAAAGATGGAGAGAGAGCCTAAATGCCTATCAATAGAAGAATGGATAAACAAACTTGGATACATACACACAATGGAATTACTATGTAACGTTGAGAAATAACAGTGAATCTGTAAAACACCTCACAACATGGAGGATATTATGCTGAGTGATGTTGTTGTTGTTAAGTGCTGTCAAGTCGGTTCTGACCCAAATCGACCCAGTATAGGCATTCTGAGGAGCAACTGGAGAGCTTGAACCACCGACCTTGAGGTTCAAATCAACTTTGCAGTCCAGCATATCTTTTTTATTTCTATTTTTTCCTTCAGAGCATCTTTCTCCTGCAGCTGGTAGATTGACCTTGAGGTTAGCAGCCGGACTTATAACCACAATGCTTCCAGAGCTCCTAGCCATAAGCTTGAGAGTCCACATATCTCCTTGAACTTCTGACCAGCCATCTGCTCTCTCTCTCATCTCTAACCCCCATGGGCTAGGATGTTGTTATTGTGAAGTGCCTTAGAGTCGGTTCCGACCCATAGCGACCCTGTATAGGGTTTCCAAGGAGCAGCTGGTGAGCTTGAACTGCCAACCTTGCAGTTCAAACGGCTTTGCAGTCTGGCACATTAACCCACAGTGCCATACCAGGACTCCTTAACAGGTGCCAATTGAACATTCCCAAAGGGAACCTTTGGTTTTTCATTGCTTGCACATCAAATAGACCCAAACCTTCCCCGCCCCCCACCCCTGTAGATCCTTCCTTCAAATGCAGATCTCACATTCTCTCAGCAGTTCTGGGTGGGTCGGCATGTCATTCCAAATGTAAATTTCCTAATTGGAAAGAATGTGGGTAGATTTCAGGTTTTGTACTTAATACTCTAAACACCCCTGCCAAATTCAAAGCAACAGCCTGTGTTTCTCCTGAGACAATTCTAGTTCCCCTTTTAGCGTATTCACTCACGTACCGGCTAAAGGTGAAATTACACACTCTCTGTTTTCTATAATACCCAACGTTCACTTTCATCATGCATGTAGGTTTTATAACACTAGTTAGGACAAACAGTCACGATCCATAGTACATTCAGATACATACATAATCCTTTTAAGTACATCCTAGATGTATCTTCTCCACACCTTAACTATCTGCATCATCATATACATATGGCCTTGAGCCTCCGACTGGGTGGAACTAGCAGACCTTGGCACCCCATCAATCACCTTGTTTAATTAGCCTGGGTTTCCCCCGCAGGTCACTCCAGATGGGGCTCTTCTCCCCTCAGTTGTAGCATAACATCCTTTACCAACATTTCAGCCATTACAGGAAATAACAACCAAAATAACCATGTAAGAATCAAAAGTCATGCTTCCACTCCCCTTCTTTCTTTCTCTTACAAAGTCCCATGCTTCCATTAGTATGAAACCTTTGTAACAAATTCCAATTCTGATGTCCACTGAAAAAATGGTGTGGGGGTGGCATCTGATATCCTCTAATTTCATAAGAGGGGGAGAAGGAAGATTCAGATCAGCAGCAGCCTAAGGCTGATTATTCCTAGGAAGCAGAGGTCAGATCTGCCTCCACCTTTCAACCTTTTTACAAATTCTGACACCAACTACCCCTCCCACACGACTCAACTTTTCTGCTGGGTTTGATCATTCATTGCAATGACCACACAGAATTTACAGACAATCCTTAGGATTACGGGGTTTATTAGGGAAGTAATAGGTTACAATTTAGGATCAGAAACACTAGGATACAGTTCTTCAATTAGGACAGCTTTCCCTCCACTATGCCCAAAGTTAGGTCTCTCTCTGGCCCTTGACCCCTTGGCCTGTCCCTACTGGGACAAGTGTTACAAAGTTCTTGTCGCTCTGCTGAATAAGTGCCCAGAGACACCCCACTCTTCTAGTAAGCTTTGAATCAGAGCACTCGGCTCTAGCTCTATGGGTTGGCACTCCACCAGCAGGCCTCCTGCCCAAAGACACTCAGCTTCAGTCTTGTGCTTGTCTCTTGGTTCTGCTACCTTTGCTGCCACCATTTCTCCGTCACTGCTTCTCACCATCTTTCACCGTCTCTGATCTCACAGCTCTCCTGGTTGGAGAAGGTTCCGCACAGGTATCTCAGGTGCAAAGGATGTGCTCCACTCCAGCTTCTTCTTTCTTGATGGTGGTGAGATTCTCACTTTCCTGTCGCTAGAATGGCTCATTTTAAGCCCAGTGGAATGGTAAAACTGATCAATCTCCACATTAGGGTTCCATGTACCTTATTTTAATGGTCCCACCTCTGGTAGCGTAGTGGTTACGAATTGGACTGTGAACCTCAAGGTCAGCAGTTCGAAACTACCAGCTGTTCTGCAGGAGAAAGATGAGGCTTTCTGCTCCTGTAAAGATTTACAGCCTCAGAAACCCGTACAGGGTCACTATGAGTCGAAACCAACTCCACGGGCTCATAACCACCACCTTACAAAGGTGTTAAACACCTTATTTACAGAATTAGCAAGCTATCTAATTCCCTTGGTGGGCCACAAGCACCATATGTTTGCATAGGAGCTCTGGTAAGGTAGTGGTTACGAATCAGGTTGCAAACCACAACAAGGTCAGCAGTTTGAAACTAACAGCTATTCTGCGAGAGAAAGATGAGGTGTTCTGTTCCCGTAAAGATTTACAGCCTCGGAAACCCTGTACAGGGTCGCTATGAGTCGCAACCAACTCCACGGCACACAGCCACCACCACCCAGTCATTTGGTGGGAGTTGCAAAGCCACAAAGGCCATATCTTTAAATCTCTTTTTAATAATCTTTGCCTTTAACACCCACACTCACCTGTCGACTTTGTCATACTATGGTGGCTTCTGTGTTACTGTGATGTTGGAAGCTATGCTACACGGATTTTAAATACCAGCAGGGTCACCCATGGTGGAAAGGTTTCAGTGGGGCTTCGAGACTAAGACAGACTAGGAAGAAGGAGAGGTGGCCCACTTCTGAAAGGTTAACTACTGAAAACCTTATAAATAGCAGCAGAACATTGTCCGATATAGTGTCAGAAGATGAACCCCTCAGGTCAGAAGACACTCAAAATATGACTGAAGAAGAGTTGTCTCCTCAAAGTAGAGTTGACCTTAAGGATGTGGATGGTGCAAAGCTTTCAGGACCCGCATTTACTGATGTGGCATGAATCAGAATGAGAAGAAACAGCTTCAAATATCTATTAATCAGAAGCTTTTTGTTAAATCGTGAAGTTCCTTAAAAAGGAGAACACAGTCACCGCTATGATCCAAATTCAGAAAGGTAACCAAGAATTAAATAAATTATTAGTAGATTATTCTCCAGAATATTGCAAAATCAAGACTCTCATATAGATATACAAATGACCACGGGTTAAAGATTTTATTTTACTCATATGATATGAGAGAACTAATTAGATATTATAATTAATACAAAGGAAAAGTAAAAAAAAAAAAAAAAAAAAAATTTTAAATGGTTGCAGTAATACATTGGCAGGTAACTGCCAGAAATTCAAGCAGTGGAATGAGGGGTATGGTTACTGATATCAGATGAATCTTGGTTGAAAACAGAACACCAGAAAGATGTTTACTTGTGTTAATGACTATGCAAAGACATTCGAATGTGTGGATCATAACAAACTATGAGAGCATTGCAAAGAATGAAAATTCCAGAACATTTCATCATGTTCATGAGGAACCTGTACAAAGACCAAGTTAGTTAGAACAGAACGAGGGGATGTTAAGTGGTTTAAAATCAGGAAAGGTGTGTGTCCAGGTTGTATCCTTTCACCATAGTTATCCAATCTTTATGCTAAGCAAGTAATCAGAGAACCTGGACTATATGAATAAGAACGTGGCATCAAAGACTCATTAACCACCAGCCATATGCAGATGAGAAAACCTTGCTTGTTGGACGCAAAGAGGACTTGTATATTTGTTCAAGGATCTCGGTACGGCCCTAGAAATGGAAACGATGGTGGGTCAGTCTGTGCATTTAAATTTTTTAAAGATACTGCCAAATTGTCTTTTAGGAGGGCCAAACCAATTTATACTTCCATTCAGAGTGTACAAGAGTGCCAGTTTCCTCATATCCTTGCCAACCTTGTATATAATCAATCATAAAATCTTGCCAATCTGATAGGTAAAAACACTATCTCAATTTCTTTGATTTCATTTTAAAAGTTTAATACTTTCTGATATCTTTTTCTAAGTGCAATAACTAACTATTCATTGCAGAAAATATTTTTTAAATCACCAAAAATATAAAAAGAATGTTTTAAAATCAATAGTTCTGCCACCACAAGAGAGTCATTATTAATATTTTGATACATCCTATCAGTTTTTTTCTTGTAATTGTTGTTGTTAAGTGCCATTGAGTCAGTTTTGACTAATAGCAACCCTGTGTAGAGTTTGAACTGCTGACCTTGTGGTTCGCAGGCTGGTGTTGATCCAATAACGCCACACCAGATGTCCTATGCATATTTTTTTCTTAGAAAATGTAATATTTAGAACTGCATAAAATGTGCACTTGTAGCTATCACATACTCTATTTAACTAGCTCCCTACTGTTTGAGCCAGCTCTATGCCAAACAAAAACAATCTATTGTTTGTGGGCCATTTAGGTTGGTTCATAAATATTTCTAGTATTTATAAGTGATACTGTTATGAAGATCCTTGAACTTAACTTAAAATTGTTGTTGTTGTTAAGTGCCCTCAGTCAGTTCCGACTTATAGCGACCCTGTACAGGGTTTCCGAGGAGTGGCTGGTGAGTTTGAATGGCCAAACTTTCAGTTTAAATGAACCTTGCAGTACAGCATATCATCCTGAAGTGCCATACCAGGACTCCTAACATAAAACAGCCAAGAGGTAATAGAAATATATTTAAGCAAAAACAGAAACAGGTGTTTGAATACAGTCATGCTGGTTAGATCAGTTCCCTGAAAAAGTGCTGTGACCGTGAACTTAAATAGAGCTTTTATCAGTTCATCCAGTCACTTCCAACTCCCAACAACCCTGTCTGCCCTGTATAGGGTTTGCAAGGAGCAGCAGATGGGTTTAAACCACCCATCTTGGGGTTAGCAGTCCAGTGTTTATCCTACAACACCACAGTAGTTCTTAAAATGACAAAAACCTCTAAAATTGGGAACAAATAATAGGCATTAGCCATGTCAGTTACACGCAGTTGAGATGATCAGCCTCCCGGTTTCCACTGGGTTTCTTTGCAATCCCATGATTAATCCCACAGGTTTATTCTATACTGCACCTAAATGTAATATACTCTGCCCCAGGTTGATTTTATGCTCTTGACATAAAAAGACACTAAAGACAAATGTGACGACTCAGAGTTAGTTGGGGACCTGTGTTAGTTAGCCTAGGGGGGCACTCCTATGATAGTAGGAATGGATCACCTTACCATGAATTACAACATATCTAGCCTTACAGGTTAAGGGGGAGGGAAGTGGGGGAAGTAGCATTTTAAAACCCGGTATCTTCTCACAGAAAAGACAATGTGTCATCAGAGTAAGTGAGAGTCAAGGTTTCATCATTTGAGGTCACAGAAGTTATGGAGTAAAAGACTAGAAAAGTTCAAGAGAACACAAATGTTTCAGCCACTGAATAGAAAATAGTACTGTTTCCGGAATGAGGCAGTTTGTGCTATGTTTGATAAACAAACATCTATGACACACATTGCATAATGTAGATTAAGAAACCTCATCACATGTACAAGTCTACTGAGGCACTTAGCCAATCAGTGGCGTTACTAGTGGGGTGGGGTGAGGTGCAGACCACACCCCGTGATACTGTCTATAACATTTTTCTTCAATGTTTAAGCAGGAATTTATTTATTTATTTTTTTATAAAGATACCCCTGTATTTTGTGAAGTTGTCAAGGATTTCGTTTTACTTGGATTCCACAATTTCTATGGAACTAGTAATCAAGAAATCTAACAATATATTGTGTTGAGCAAATCTTCTGCAAAAGACCACTTTAAAGTTAAAAAGGAGCAAGATACACCTGACCCAAGCCATAGTATTTGCAGTCACCTCATATACATATGAAAGCTGAAGAATGACTATGGAAGACCAGTGAAGAATTGATACTTTTGAATTCTGGTGTTGGTGAAGAATATTGAAAACAAGGCAGCTACAAAAAGTTCATTAAAAAAGTAGCAAGACAAGATAATGGAATTTGAAGCCCCCTCATATATAGGGTCTCTATGAGTCGGAACGGACTCAACGGCAACGTATATCATGGACTGATGGAAGAGCAAACAAATCTGTCTTGGAAGAAGTGCAGCCAGAGTGCTCCTTGGAAGCCAGGATGGCCAGACTTCATCTCTCATACTTTGGACATATTGTCAGGAGGGACCAATCACTGGAGAAGGATATCATGTGTGGTAAAGTGGAGGGTCGGAGAGAAAGAAACGAAGACCACAAACAGGACTGATTGGCAAGGTGGCAGCATTAATGGGCTCAATCGTAGCAATGACTGTGAGGTTGTCCCAGGACTGGGCAGTGTTTCGTTCTGTGTGTAGGATCGCTATGAGTAGGTACCGACTCGATGGCACCTGACAACAACAACAATGCACTCTGATCCAAACTGTCATTATTACCCAATTGTAATGATGCTTTCAATCAGATGGCTTCATCTGCATGTGCTACAAGCACACACTGTTGCTACTTGTGTTTTTATAGTTGTTTATTTTCTAAAATGTTCTGATGATTTTTCTACCATATTGTGGTCATTAGTAATTTTGAAGTGGATATATATCAATCACTTTTTTGAGAATCAAGTTGTAATTAAAAGAAAAGAAGAAGAAACCAAACAAGAATTCCAATCAGTTACTAATAATCTTGTAACTAATGATGATGTAATTCAGTGTAGAAAGATACTACAAAACAATTCTGTTGTTGGTGTTCATATAATCTAAGAAATGTTGTATTAAGCAATTTACATCTACATTGATCACATATTGTTCTCTGATTAAAATTGATAACAAATATTACGGAAGGTTTGAGTATGGGGTCCTAGTTGGCACTGTAGGATAAGCACTGAACTGCTAACCAAAAGGTCACAGTTCAAAACCACCAGCTGCTCCTCAGGAAAACATGTGCAGGGTTGTTATGGGTTGGAATCAACACAGCAGCAATTAACAACAACAACAGTAGTACTGCTTGTCATCACAAATGGTAATTTAACACTTAACAGCAAGGAAGATTATGTTTGGTCTGTTTCTGGAGGAGGTCCATGAGGGTGTAACATTGTGAGCTTTTATATTGGATGGCACTAACATTAACTCTGGTGATGCCATTGTAGTACACAAAGAGGAACATGGCTTCAAGCACTTCAGAACATGTATCCTTGGATATATA
>NW_006408749.1:232305-284480 GCF_000296735.1 Chrysochloris asiatica
TAGTGAGGTTGGCCCAGGATCGGACATTGTTTCGTTCTGCTGTGCATGGGGTCACTATGAGTCGGTTCCGACTCGATGGCACCTGACAACAACAACAAGAATTCAACCATTTATTTGCTGATGAGAAAACAGGACCGCCAAGAATTTAGTGAAGTCATTTGTCCAAAACTTACAAATTAAGTTATTTTAGAACTGGCCAGAAACACAGGTTCCCTGACCTCTGGTTCAATGCCATCCTGCTTTGCCACATTGCCTACCTCATACCAACTTCCCAAAGGTTTTATAAACCAACTGTAAGTTAAATTACCCTAGCCACAACAATTAAAGTGCCCTGAATTGCTTGGAGAAAAAATATTGTGAGTATCTAAAGGAAAACAGGAAAATACAGTCTACTTAATTAATGTGGAATGTGTCTGAGGAAGTAAGTGGAGTTTTTGAGGGGAAAGATTATGTTTTCTTTTTTATATAATTCTAAGAAAAAAGGAACTTTCCCAACGCATTTTTGGTTACCTGAATGTGCTCAATCTACCCCTTCAGTAAGGAACACTTGCAGTTGCAGCCTCCTCCATACTCAATGAATGTATGGGATCGATAGTCAAATGTATCCATCTACCAGTGTTCCAATTTTCTTTCCATTGACCACTTTTGAGATTCCTGCTATTTCATTGTATTGCATCAGAAAAGAATTACAGCTTTTAAGGCTTGATATCAGAGAGATATTTTCCAGTGTTGCATAAAATCCAACAAACACCCTTAGGGGTTGGAGCCAAGAAAATATTTGAGGTCTCTGCCAAAGATCTAACTATTGTTACATACATTTTTATTATTTTCTTTTATTCTTGTTTGCTTCTGTTCTTTTCATCT
This sequence comes from Chrysochloris asiatica, assembly GCF_000296735.1. Classification (NCBI taxonomy): domain Eukaryota; kingdom Metazoa; phylum Chordata; class Mammalia; order Afrosoricida; family Chrysochloridae; genus Chrysochloris; species Chrysochloris asiatica. Next base: position 233,170 of record NW_006408749.1, read on the forward strand.
TCTGCCCTATATAAAAAAACTCAGAATGTTTACATGTATCTTAAAGTATGAAATAATTTACATTAAAAGATCAAAACAGGAGATTATAACACTTCAATATTATGGAGAAGATGAAACACAATATCAACGATGACACTGCTGATAGTAATTTCTCAGAAGATAAAACGTTACCCTTGGGGTAACGTTAAAGTATGCATTTAAATTTTTAAAAAAATTTTGTAAATTAATTTTTTTTTCTTTTTCCTTTTTTTTTTCAAAGTTTTCATCATGAATTGAGTGAAAGTTTACAGGGCAGATCATCAGTTTTATATTCAAGAAATCATATACTTTGTTTCATTACAATGATTATAATCCCCACCATGTACCATCAGTTAACAGCATTCTTCTCTATTCATTTTAGCTCTTTAAAAAACAAAAAACAAAACAAAACAAAAAAACTCAGACATACATAATAATTTATACCACCAAAGGGCACCTTCTGTAAGTCTACCTCCTGGCCACCAACTCTCAGTCCCTCTCTTTCTATGAATCTAGAGTCCTCAGCTGCTCCCTCTCTCCATGTCCGCATTTCTGCCTTCATCTCTGGTATCCCTGCTTCTCTGGATAAGGACTCACATTCTGCTTGTGCTCTTCTCCCTTGATGGTCGGTTCCAACTCATGTTGTTGTTGTTAGGTGCCATCAACTTGGTATTGACTCACAGCGACCCTATGCACAACAGAACAAAACAATGCCCAATCCTGGGCCAACCTCACAATTGCTTGCCACACTTGAGCCCATTGATGCTGCCACTTTGCCAATCCATCTCAATGGGGTCTTCCTCTTTTTCTCTGACCTGCCACATTACCAAAGATGATATCCTTCTCCAGCGACTGGTCCCTCCTGACAATATGTCCGAAGTAAGAGAGACAAAGTTTGGCCATCCTGGCCTCCAAGGAGCACTCTGGCTGCACGTCTTCCAATACAGATCTGTTGGTTCTTTTGGCACTTTCAATAATCTCCTCCAACACCATAACTCAAAAGCATCAATTCTTCTGCGGCCTTCCTTATTCACTGTCCAGCTTTCACATGCACATGAGGTGATTGAAAATACCATGGCTTGGGTCAGGCTTACCTTAGTCTTCAAGCTGACATCTTTGCTCTTCAACACTTTAAAAATGTCTTGATCTTCATCAGTAAATATTTTAAGTCCTCTTCACTTTCAGCAAGCAAGGCTGTATCATCTGTATATCACAGGTTGTTAATGAGTCTTCATCTAATCCTGATGCCATGTTTTTCTTCATATAACTCAGCTTCTCGGATGATTTGCTCAGCACACAGGTTGAATAAGTATAGTGAAAGAATACAACCCTGTCGCATACCTTTCTTAATTTTAAACCGTTCAGTGTTCCCACGTTCTGTTCAAACTACTGCCTCTTGGTCCATGAGCACATTAAGTGTTCCGGAATACTCACACTTCACAATGTTGCCCATAGCTTGTCATGATCCATACAATCAAAAGCCTTTGCATAGAAGAAAATGAAAACAAGTCCATGAGAGCCAAAGTATGACCTTGAATATATCCCACCTGAATTTAGAGATCATCTGATGAACAGATTTGATACATTAAACACTAAAGACCGAAGACCAGAAGAGTTGTGAGATGACATTAAGAACATCATACATGAAGAAATCAAAAAGTCATTAAGAAGACAAGAAAGAAGGAAAAGTTCAAAATGGATGTCAGAAGAGACACTGAAACTTGCTTTCCAGCGTAGAGATGCTAAAGCAAATGGAAGAAATGAGAAGGTACAAGAGTTGAATAGAAAATTTCAAAGATCAGCTCAAGAAGAAAAAGCCAAATATTAAAACAAAATGGGCAAAGATCTGGAGTCACACAGTCAAAAAGGAAGAACACGCTCAGCATTTCTCAAGCTGAGGGAACTGAAGAAAAAAATCAAGCTTCGACTTTCATTATTGAAGGATTCTCTGGGCAAATTATTAAATGATGCAGAAAGCATTAAGAGAAGATATTAGTAATACACAGAGTCACTTTACCAAAAGGAAATGGTTGATGTTCAACCGTTTCAAGAGGTAGCATATGATCAAGAGCCAATGATACTGAAGAAGGAAGTCTAAGGTGCATTGAAGGAATTGGCAAAGAACAAGGCACCAGGAATTGATGGAATAAAAATTGAAATCTTTCAAGAAAGTGAGGCAGCACTGGAGGCACTCACTCATACCTGCCAAGAAATTTGGAAGACAACTATCTGGCCGACTGATTGGAAGAGATCCATATTTGTGCCCATTCCAAAGACAGGTGGCCCAATGGAATGCGGAAATCATCAGACAATCTCTTTGATATCCATGCAAGTAAAGTTTTGCTAAAGGTAATACAGAAACGGCTGCAAGTACACATTGAAAGAAAACTTCCAGAGATTCAAGCCAAATCCAGAAGAGACTGTGGAATGAGGGATATCACTGCTGATGTCCGATGGATCTTGGCTGAAAGCAGAGAATATCAGAAAGATGTTTACCTGTGCTTTATTGACTACTCAAAGACTGGCTGTGGGGCACTACAAATAGAGACTTCAGCTAAAGAGACATGATCCCTGTTCTCAGCGAGCTTTATACTAATTTTGAAGACAAATAACTTCAATAAGGGATATGTACTCTGGACTATATGAGGGTAAGTAAAAAAGTATTGCTATAAAATCATAGACGCCTTTATTAAACAAAAATACCACAACGTAAAACTATTGTTTTTCAACACGTCCTGCATCTAGATCTATGTTGTTGTTGTTGTTAAGTGCCGTCGAGTCGGTTCCAACCCATAGCGACCCTGTACAGGGTTTCCGAGGGTGTAAATCCTTACGGGAGTAGAAAGCCTCATCTTTCTCCCACGGAGCAGCTGGTAGTTTCGAACCGCTGACCTTAAGGTTCGCAGCCCGATTTGTAACAACTACGCTAAATTTAAAATAATTTTTACTGTGAATTAGGTGCAAGTTTACAGAGTAGACTAGTTTTCTATGCAGCAATTCATACACATCTCATTGTATTTCTCTTCAACAATTGTTTCATCTCATTGGGTGATCCCCACAATGTAATATCATTTATCCCACTTCCTCCCTGTGTTTCTTATTTCTGTTTCCTCTTCTTTCCTAAATCTTCTAGGCAAATGCTGTAATTTTGATAAAAAATTCTTGATTATTCTAAGTTGTGTGTCTATCACTAGTGTTATTATCCCCCTTATTAGGTCTGTAAACTTTTGAATACCGTGTTTCCATCTCTTTAATCTTTCCCCAAAGAATTCTGCACTCTTTGATTTATACCACATCAAAACAGCCATTTTGGCACCCTGGAGGGATCCAAATTGTGTTCTTTGAGTTTCGGGAACAAAAAGAAGTCTGACAGGGCAAGACTAAGGCTGTAAGGTGAAGATCAAGTTTTCCACTAAAATTCGGGTAGGGTAGCCCTTGCTACTCTCAAAGGATGAGCAGGTGCATTATCATCATAGAAAAAAATGTCATCCTCACAACTTGCATTGCTTTATTCCTACCAATGCAGTTTTCTTAAAACCTCTTCCTAATAAGCCCCTGTGGTAGTCCTGTGTCCTTCATGAAAATTCATCAAGATTACTGCTTTAGGATCCCAAAACACCAGATCCCTATAGCCTGCTGAGCTGACCTATACCTTGGATATAACTAGCTCTGCAGATCCCCTTGGAAGCCACCATTTGATTGGGTCTTTTTTGCATGCACCCTTAAGAGATTAAGGTTAAGTGTATCACTGAGAGAACTTGTCTGCAAGCATCCATTGATTACAGAGACATGTTTAGACATGTTTTGTTTGGAATAGAGGTATGCATATATCACAATAAACCCATACTGGAATCATAGTAGTGATGCTTTTTAACATCCTTGTGGAAGATCTCAAGAGTGATTTTTGTGTGGAGGTTTATTTTAGGTAGGATGATTAGGAAAGGACTTTCTAAGAAGCTGACCTTTGAGCTGAGATGTGAATGATGCCCAGATTTGAGTGGAGAGTGGCCCAGGTAAAAGGATAATCAAATACAAAAGTTATAAAGTCAGTCTTAACTTGGGCCTTGTATGACTTCTTTCTGTTTACCAAACTCACAGAAAACCAAGGATAGAATGATATGGAAAACAATCAGAGAGGTGGGGAGGACCCTGGTAAGGAGTTCACTTGTGTTCAAAGTGCACTTATGTCCTGAAATGTCTTTGAAGACTAACAATAATCTTGTCAAAGCAGTAGATTGAAAGCATTGGTGAAAAAAACACACGGACACACATTTAAAAGGGAAATATACAATGACTCATTTTCTGGTTTTAACTAGAAATTGATTTCGTCAGTCTGGAAGATTGTTTTCCATCCCTCTAATCATAATTTCTTAATCTCAGCACTATAGAGACATTAGGCCAGATAATTCTCTATTATGAACAATTGTCCTATGCACTTGCAGGGTGTTTAGCAACAACCCTGGTTTCTAGTCATTAAGTAGCCCACCCACCCCCAGCTACACAACCAAATATATATCCACACATTTTAACTATCTTCTGGAGGCCAAAGTGATCCTGGTTGAGAATCACTATCCTAATACAAGGCAAGGAAGTGAAAGGACACAATTAAGAGGAGGTAGATCTTGGAGGAAGTAGCATTTTATTTTTGTTTTCCTTTCCCACCTCTACGATCATTCCAAATTCTCTCTTTATTTCACTGCCTCTAGAACCCATATAAGGAGCTCTGGTAGCATAGTGGTTACGGATCAGGCTGCGAACCACAAGGTCAGCAGTTTGAAACTACCAGCTGCTCCGCGGGAGAAAGATGAGGCGTTCTGCTCCCGTAAAGATTAACAGCCTCGGAAACCCTGTGCAGGGTCGCTATGGGTCGGAACCGACTCCACGGCACTTAACAACAACAACAACAGAACCCATATAATGGAGTCCTGATGTGACGCTGTAGGTTAATGTATCACTCTGCAAAGCCATTTGAACTGCAAGGTCAGCAGTTCAAGCTCACCAGCTGCTCCTCGGAAATTCTGTACAGGTTCTCTGTGGGTCGGAATCGACTTAAAGTCACTTAACCCACATATTTGGGTTAAGTCATTCAGTAAATTCATTCACTGCAGACTACCAATCTGTACACATTGAGCCAAAATCTGCTTCCATAACAGGGTTGTGAGTGGAGGATACCACTGGATTATTGTTTGCGTAGGACCCTCAACTTTTCAGCTGATTTTGTTTAGAGAAAACCTTTGAGAGATTAAACCTCCTACTGTATGCCTACAGAACACCAAAGGAATAATAATTCATTGTATTCATTCCAGTAAAGTTTTCTGAAAATACAACCTTTATTCACTTACTTCATGTATACAATAGAACTGCATTTCCAGATGCAATATTTCCTAAAATATTGGAACATCAGAGGTTCCAGAGCGGGGTTTCTCTATCTCTTCACTACTGATATTTTGGGCCAGATAATTCTTTGTTGTTGGGGAGCTTTCCTGTGCATAAGGATCCCTGGTGGCCCAGTGGGTTAAGGATTGTGCTGCTAACCACAAGGTGAATGGATCAAAACCACCAGCAGCTCTGTGGGAAAAAGATGAGGCTTTCTGCTCCGGTAAATATTTAGTCTTAGAAACCCTAAGAAGCAGTTCCGCACTGTCCGATAGGGTCACTAACGAGTCAGAAGTGACCCAATGCAGTGGTTTGGGTTTAGTTTTTGGTCCTGTGCGTTTGGTTCTGAATGTTGAGCAGCATCCTGGTCTCCTCTGTCCATTAAGTGTTAGTAGTGTCCACTCCCACCCGCTCATGACAATCAAAAATGTCTTCAATAAATATGCATGAGTCTCTATTAATGTAAATGAGTGATTGGATAAATTAATAAATGGAGAAGAGACAAATGTCCCATACAGAAGAACTCCAACTAATTTATGCAGATACTCCCACTTCAAGAAAATAGAGTTTAACTGCTCACCCTTAAAGCGAGAGCGGTGCATAGTGGCTTGCTTCCAAAGAGTAAAGTACGGAAAGGGAAAGGGAGGTAACTTTACAGTAGAGAAACTTCACAAACAATATCTTGGAAAGATCAAGGTTAATAGTATCAGTGATAAGTCATGTTGGTCACATGTGCCCTTGATATAGTACAATGACAATGACACTTGACCTTTATGGTCTTCTCCCAAATAAACCATAACTTCAATCTAATCACGGGAATAACGTTAGAAAAATACCAACTGAGAAACATTCTGCAAAATACTGCCTAATAGTCCTCAAAAATGTCAAGGTCATCAAAAACAAGGAAAATCTGAGAAATGTTCACAGCCCAGAGAAACAAAAAGAGACACGATAACAAATGAAATGTGGTATCCTGTATGGCATCCTGGGACAAAGAAAAGACATTGGGTAAAGACTGAGGAAATTTGAACAAAGTTATCAGTTTTGATTAATACTAATGTATCAATATTTGTGCCTTAACTATCGCCTGTGTATTGTACGAATATAAGATGTTAACTATAGAAGATACCAAGTAGAGGCATACGGAACTCTCTGTTCTTTGTTTGCAACTTTTTCTGTTAACTCTAAAACACTATACTAAGATAAAAAGGTTATTTAAGAAAACATTTCTGCAGACATTGCAAAATGTCCCCAAAACTCCCTCAATTGATAACCGCTTCTCTTGGCCAATCTATTACTCCCCTTTGAGCAGAAATCCCAAAGTCTCCTAGCTTTTGTTGTTGTTGTTGCATGTTGTTGAGTCAGTTCCGACCCATAGCGACCCTGTACAGGGTTTCCGAGGCTGTAAATCTTTACGGGAGCAGAAAACCTCATCTTTCTCCCGCGGAGCGGCTGGTAGTTTCGAACTGCTGACCTTGCGGTTTGCAGCCCGATTCGTAACCACTACTCTACCAGAGCTCCTTATCCTTGCATATAGATTTGTGCAAATATGTAGAGCAAAGTAACTTTGGGGGAAATGTCACTGAATTTCTCTCATAGTTCTAGCGTTAGCTCCAGTTCAGCCAAGACACACTGGTACACATATAATAACACATAGGGTGTATTTCTATTAGAATGTGGGGTGGGAATAGGGATAGCTTATCAAAGAGAGGAAACAGAGATTTAAAAAGAACCTCCATTTCAGAAAAAGGATTAAACCAAATAGTCAATGACTCCCTTTTATTTTTCTTACTGCTCTCTCTCTCTCTCTTTTTTATAGGTTTAATTTATATGCTGAGTCCAATTCTTTTGGTCTTTTTTTCTTAAGACCCAGAAGAGGGCAGAAATTAGTATTCATGGCTTAACAACTACTAGGTAAGATGGGTTTTCATTACATTATGATATAGAGAATGATTGATGATGTTGAGTTTGGCAAATCTCTTTGCCTTGAATTAATACTATTTCATATCTGCTGCTGATGCCTTCCCAGGGCACAACAGCCTTAATATGAAGACAATATCTCTTTCAGGCGAGTATTGTTGCAATTGTGATAAAGCGCAAGTCATTGCAGTGTGTATGTAGATTTTCAAACTTTCTTTTTTAAAAGAGAAGCACAAAACAAGGTCAATTTACTAATTACCCCAAGTCTTGAAGAATTTAAAGACTTGGTTTGTTTTGGATAGCGCTACCCACAGGAGCTCTGGTAGCGTAGTGGTTACGAATCGGGCTGCGAACCTTAAGGTCAGCAATTCGAAACTACCAGCCGCTCCGCTGGAGAAAGATGAGGCTTTCTACTCCCGTAAGGATTTACACCCTCGGAAACCCTGTACAGGGTCGCTATGGGTCGGAACCGACTCAACGGCACTTAACAACAACAACCCACAGGGAAAATGAGATTGAATCTAACTGCAGTTACTAACTGTTGCCATCGAGTTGATTCTGACTCGTAGTGACCCTATAGATTCTGACCCCATAGAACAGAGTAGAACCGCTCCACAAGGTTCTGAGGCTATAAGTCATCATGAAAGCAGACTCATCTTTCTCGCACAGAATGGTTGGTGGGTTCAAACCAATGATGTGTTGGCTAGCAGCGCAAATCTACTGCACAGCCCCTGGGCCACCCGAGTGCCTTATGCTGTGAATAGGTAGCCGAAAGTGAAAAGGAGGAAAGTTCTGGAAGTTGTGGGTGAATACTCAGGAGATTAAAAGTCATAAAAAGTATTTGTAAACACCATGAGTTGCTGACAATAAAAAGGAGAACATGGAGATAAAAGGTGGAAAGTACTAGAATGAAAATGCAGATGTCTAAATAATTCCATTTCTGTTTTGGGGAGTTTTGCTGGGGTACATGGAAGAAAAGAGATAAGGGACCGGCCCTATTCATTTGAGGCCCAGTGGGAAGAAGGCTAGGACCAAAGCTGAAGGAGCCATTTCCATGAAAGATATTCTAGAATTCTGAGCTCAAATATTGCTGTTGGCATTATTTGTGACAAAATTATCATAGAATTGGATAAATGGTCCGTATCTAGCACCTTCAGGATTGGCAGGTTTGGGAAACCTGGCAGCCAGAGCTCTGACAGAGGCAATGCTGTTTTCATAGAGGATATTTGCAGCCCAGGCAGTGATGAGGTGCCTTGACTTGTAGGCGGGAGCATAAGAACGTGAGTAGGCTTGTTACAAGCACATGTGGTAACCACCCTGCTGAGGATGGCCAGAAATAACTGGAGAGTTTTTGGAAGGGTGTTAAATTCCTTTGTGAGCAGGTGGGGACTTGCAGCTGATGAAATCTGTATGTTAGTGTTAATGTGATCTCATTTCACCAGCTGACAAATCCTGGGATATTTGGATTACATATTTCTTATTTCACTTCTAATAAGAATAGGGACTTCTTAAGCATACCTCTATCTTGAAAGAACACTGGCTCAAACCTAAGCCATCACTACTCTTCCGGATCTAAAGGGACTTGAATGCAAATTCTTGTGAGCTATCTTGTCTGACATCGGAGACAGTGGCTACAGTGCTAATCCTTTTGCAAGTTCCCTAGAGTTTGCCTTCCTTAGTCTCCTAAATCAACAATGATACTCCTCCTTCAGCGGGGTCACCTGCTAGTTTATTTGTACTTCATCCCCTTGGTCAACTCCAAGGATAATTCCCACTTACTTGTTTCAATGACCAGTGTTTCTTTCTTTCTTTCTTTTTTTTTTTTTTTGTAAAAGTGGGTCCCTTTTAAGCATGAAGGAGCCATGGTGGTACAGTGGGTCAAGCACTGGACTGCTAACTAAAAAGTCTATGGTTCAAACCCACCAACTACTCTACATGAGTAAGATGAGGCTATCTGCTCTAGGAAAGGTTCACAGACTGGGAAACCCTAAGAAACAATTCTAGTCTGTCCTATAATATCATTATGAGTTGGGATCGGCTCGGTGGCAGCAGTTTGGTTTCGTTTTTATCCATTGCTTTGCTGAAAAATATCTGAATTTTGTAATTCTTGAATAGGATAAAGACAATCATTATTTTGCTCTTTGTCTCATTTTCTTTGGACTCTTTAGTCAACATAGAATAGCACACATTAACGCTCTTTTCACTACAGCAGAGAGAGAAAAAATTTCAGTGAAGACCAAGATTAGATTAGATTAACACCTGACAAAAGATTTAGAAGGCATAAATGCTTTAGACTCTGGCAACATGTTTTATGGCCTGATAATTTCTTTCAAGCACAGACGTAACCCATAATAACATGTCTAGTTGTATTGTAGATGATGGTGTACTATCCATTCCCCCATATCATTAAAAGAGGAGAAAAAAAGTTATGTAGTAGGTTCATTTTTATCTTTGTCAGCCAGAGCTATTGACCCAAAAAGAAACTTGGGGGAAAAAGAGGAAAGAAGCGTGGAAACTAGTTGTTGGAGTAAACTTCTCATTTTCTTTTTTGTAGTCATACGTTAGATATAGTTACAATAATGACAAAAAAAAAAAAGTGACTTGAGGCTGTTTATGTACAACCAAAATCCTCATGGAATCAATACATCTTGTTTGCATATTTGATCAGTTTCATGCTGAAGAACTTGGTAGAATTCTTCAATTTCATCATCACTTGCTTTAGTGGTTGGTGTGTAAAGTTGAATAATAGTGGTATCAACTGTTCTGCCTAGTTTTTGTTAAGTGCTGTCGAGTCAGTTCCGACCCATAGCAACCCTGCATAGGGTTTCCAAGGAGCAGCTGGTGAGCTTGAACCACCAACTTTGCAGTTCAAACGGCTTTGCAGTCTGGCACATTAACCCACAGAGGTACACCAGGACTCCGTTCTTCCTAGTAGACGTGTGGATATTATCCAATCAGAAACAGCATTATAATTCAAGATAGATCTTGAAATGTTCTTTTTGATGATGTATGTGACACCATTTTTCTTCAATTTGTCATTGCCAGTGCAGTAAACCATATAATTGTCAGATTCAAAGTGGCCAATACCAGTCCATTTCAGCTCACTAATGCCTAGGATATCGATCTTTGTGCGTTCTATTTCATTTGCTCCATTTCATGTTTTACAATTTCCAATTTTCCTAGATTCATACTTTGTAAAGTCTACATTCAGGTTCGTAATGGATATTTACAGCTGTTTCTCCTCATCTTGAGTTGTGCCCCACCAGCAAATGAAGGTCCTGAAAGCTTTACTCCATTCGTGTCATCCTGGCTAACTCTACTTAGAAGAGGCAACCTTTTCCTTGTGATATTTTGAGTGCCTTCCAACCTGGAGGGGCTTGTCTTCCAGAACTTTATCTGACAAAATTCTGGTGCTATTCATAATGTTTCAATATTCAACATTCTAGTTCTTTCTAACAGCATTCCATAGCTTTTCATAAGATTTTCAGTGTGTAAACATTCAGAAGTAGTTCGCCTCTCATTCTTCCAAGTTTGTCTTACTCTGGAAGCTCAGCTTAAACCTGTTTACCATGGTGACTCTGCTGGTATTTGAAATACCAATGGCATAGTTTCCAGAATCACAGCAACATACAAGTCAACACAGTACAACAAACTGACAGACTAGTAGTGGAAAACCAAACAATAGTTTAGCTTAACTAGTAAAGCTGTCGACCTAGAGCATTATGCTCTATTTATAGCTATCTATACGAGATCAAAGTGACAACAGCAACTCGAAAGATTAGATAGGAAACTTAGGAGACAGTGGGTTTATTAATTGGAGAGGAACAACTCAGAAAAAGAGAGTGAAATTCGTTGAACAACTTAATTAATGTAATCAATTTCATTTAACTGTTGAATTGGTGCATGTCTTGCTGTGTATATTGTTGTTGTTAGATGCCTTCGAGTCGGTACAGACCCATAGCGACCTTATGCACAGCAGAATGAAAAACTGCCCGATCCTGGGCCAACCTCACTACTGTTGCCACGCTTGAGTACATCAATGCTGCCACTCGGCCAATCCATCTCGTTGGGGGGTCTTCCTCTTTTTCTCTGACCCTCCACCTTACTAAACATGATATTAGAAGTAACAAAAAGTAAACGTACAAAAATGAAAAATATTAACCTAGATCCATAGGGTGTGGAGGAAGGTAGAATCTCCACTGAGTATCCAATCTGTCTAGGCGGGGCTGATGAAAGGAGACGCAGATAGGTCTTTTGTGATACAATAGTGAATAATTGTTATCAGGACTGATTTTGAGGGTTGTAAATGTAAAGGTAGATATTTTGTAGCAAGGAGGGGAGTGATTAACTTTTCTGTCTAGGAGAAGAGGTCCCTGGGACCATCAAGGGAGAAGAGCAGAGTGTAGGACCCTACCCCTACCCCCAGAGAAGCAGTGATGCCTGAGATGGAGGCAGAGATGATGACGTGGAAAGATGGAGCAGCTGGGGACTTTAGACACAGAGAGGGAGAGGGGCTGTGTGCTGACGATCGGGGGTGGGGGGGGCAGGATTGTAGTGTATACCCTTTGGTTGGGTGATGATGCATGAAGGGTATTGTAACCATGGCAATGAAATGAAATACAATGGGATGAATGTAAAACTAATGTTCTCCCATGTAAACTGTCACATAATTCACAGTAAAACATTAAAAAAAAAAAAAAAGTAAAATATTGGGTGACATTCTTTACAATGATGCACATCAGAAACTGCAGTTGCAAAACTCTATTTCAGTCATTACACTAGTATTACAATTATGCAAAATATAAAAAGGAGCTCTGGTAGTGTAGTGGTTACGAATCGAGCTGCAAGCCACAAGGTCAGCAGTTTGAAACTACCAGCTGTTCTGCGAGAGAAAGATGAGGCTTTCTGCTCCTGTAAAGATTTACAGCCTTGGAAACCCTGTACAGGGTCTCTATGAGTTGGAACCGACTCCATGCACATAACAACAACAACAATATATTTTTGCAACCATAGAACTCCCCCATCCCCCAGCATATTTGAATTTGTGCATGGTTATGGAATCCATTCAGTAGTTTTAAAAAGGTCAAAAATTGATAAGGCCCAGTCTTTTTTTGCCAATAGAAAAAAAGATGCAACTATAGTCTGTCATTTACTCAAGTATTTATTAAGAGCTGATCACACGTTGGTCAACTAGGGATACTAAAGTCAGTCACTAGGGATAGTCTACAGAGTTCTTGTTCTCATGGAGCTCATACCCTATTGGGGAGGGAAAGACATGCAATACTCAAGTTATCAAAACTAATTTAAAAAGGAATTGTGACAAGTGCTACAAAGAAGAGCACACAATGCTATGACACCTTCGAATAGCAGGAGGTGACCCCAAGGATATCAAGGAAGGCTAATTCAATGGAGTAACTCAAAACAAGTTAGGGCAGGAAGAAAGGAGCAAGTGTTCATGCTGATAGAGCAACCAAAATATGTAAAGACCCCATGGCAAGAGGGAAAATGGTGGCATGATGAACTTATAGAAGGCAAATATAACTTTGCAGTGAGGGAATTTAAGATTAACATGGAGAAAAAAAAATTATCTGCTAGAAGATGCAGAACCTTACAGACCACATTAAGACATTTTTGTCTTTGTTGTAAGAGTAATGTGGACTCATACAGGTCTTAAGCATAAGGATGTGATAGTGTTGGTCATTAAAAGACCATTATGGCTGCAGTCAGGAGAACAAATAGTGTGAGAACCAGAGTTACATGAGGATAGATTAGTAGCTATTGTAGTAGTCTATGAGAGAGGTGATGGTAGGATGGTGGTAACAGAAAGAAATGGATTCTGGATATTTTTAGGAAGCAAAAGACAGGCTATGGCAGGGTGGGACATGGAGTTTTCAAAAACACTTAAGTACAACTGGATAGAAAGGTAGGGCAATCCATTGGAAGAGTTTTGTGGAGCAAGATGGGTTTGAGGGGGAGCTTTGGGACATCGTAAAGGAAAGGTCAATTGTTGTTAGGTGCCATTAAGTCAGTTTGGACTCTTAGTAACCCTATGTAAAATAGAACAAAACACTGCCTGACCCTATGCCATTCTCATAAGTCTTATATTTGAGCCCATTGTTGCTGCCACTGTGTCAATCCATCTCGTTGGAGGTCTTCCTCTTTTGTGATGACCTCTACTTTACCAAACACGATGTCCTTCTCCAGGGACTGGTCCCTTCTGATAACATATCCAAAGGTCAATTGTTGTGTTGTTGTTAAGTGCCGTCAAGTTGAATCTGACTCCGCAACCCTATATAGAGTTTCCAGGGAGTGGCTGGTGAATTTGGACTGCCGTTCTTGTGGTTCAAACCTACCTTTTGGTCCATTGCTTATCCTACAGGACCACATCAGGGCTCCCAAAAGGTCAATTCAACAGCTGCATATATCTGTGTGGATCTTGACAAGATATGGATACCATTGTGAAGAACGGGTATGCCAGAACACTTCATTGTGACCATGAGGAACCTGTTCATAGAACAAGAGGCAGTCACTCAAACAATACAAGGGGATACTGAATGGTTTAAAATCAGGGTAGATGTGTGTCAGGGTTGCATCCTTTCACTATATTTATTCATTCTGTATGCTGAGCACACAGTCTGAGAAGGTGAATTATATGAAGGAGAACATGGCATCAGGATTGGAGGAAGACTCATTAACAGCCTGTGATAAGCAGATGATACAACCTTGCTGGCTGAAAGTGAAGAGGACTTCAAATATTTACTGATGAAGATCAAAGACCTCAGCCTTCAGTATGGGTTGTACCTTAATGTAAAGAAAACAAAAATCCTCACCACGGAACCAATAAATAACATCATGATAAGTGGAGAAAAGATTGAAGTTGTCAAAGACTTCATTTTGCTTGGATTCACTGTCAAAACTAATGAAAGTAGCAGTCAAGAAATCAAATAACATATTATATTAGGCATATTTGTTGCACAAGACTTCTTTTAAATGTTCGAGAGCAAAGATGTCAGATTGAGGACTAAGGTGTGCCTAACCCAAGCCATGGTATTTTCAATAGCCTCATATGCATCTGAATGTTGGACCTTAGAACAATTGATGCATTTGAGTTATGGTGTTCAAGTAGATTATAAATAAATCTGTGTTGGAAGTACAGCCAGAATGCACCTTAGAAGCCAGGATGACAAGACTTAGTCTCTCATACTTTGAAGATGTTATCAGGAGGGACCAGTCCCTGGAAAAGGATGTCATGCTCGGTAAAGAGAAGGGTCAGCGAAAAAGAGGAAGACCTACAATGAGTGATATGGATTGGCACAGTGGCAGCAGTAATTGGTTCAAGCTTAACAACAATTGTAAGGATGGTGCAGGACTGGGCAGTATTGCATTCTATTGTGCAGAGGGTTGCTTTGAGTAGGAACTAGAGGCTGGGGTGTTCATGCGTGTGCAAGGGGTAACTAAGCTGTGGGTGTGGGTGAGCTTGCCTAGGGAGAAAGTAGAACTTTGAGATGAGGAAAAAGCTGTGGACTGGGCCTCAAGAAAAGCCAACATTTATAATGAAAAATACATGGTTGATGTCTCCATTTCTGAAAGTCAGAAATCCTGACTTCTGTTTCTTGTTGTGCCTCCCAATTATTTGGTAACACTCAAAAAAAAAAAAAAAAAAAAGAACCCTCCCATGTTTAAGTCAGCATTACATTTTCTGAAAAGTACTTTTATGAGAGTAGGTACTTTTGCTTTTTACCAAATATTATTAGGAAGCTGCTAATAAATGATGCTGTAAATTTGGAATTGTTGTTGTCAGGTGCCATCGAGTCGGAACCGACTCATAGCGACCCCATGCACAGCAGAACAAAACAATGTCCGATCCTGGGCCAACCTCACTGCCGCGGCCACACTCGATGCCATCAATGATGCCACCTGGCCGATTCATTTGGAATACAGAGACAGAAATTTAAATTGTTAAAACATTGAACTTTATTCTTAGAAATGTGGAACTGTGTGTGCTGCTGTATTCTCTCAACAGTGATTTCTGCTGAAGTGGGAAAAGGAATCGTTTCTCTATTATTGTAGTTTTTCAAGGTTATTGGGGTCCTATACTCCCAGTTAGTCTCTGAATAAAACTATGCTTCCCAGAAATATAGGCCTCAGGTCAAATCCTGCTTTTTGCGGAGGAGGGGGAGCCATGGGGAGATAGGGCAGGGAGGCAAAGGCTTTTCTTTCTTTGTTGGGTCAATTAGGTAATGCCTGTTTTTATGTCCTTGGGAGCTGGAAGAAAGAAGCAAAGTGATAATTTAGTTGATTCAACAACATTTTGACTCTTAGTCAAAAAGTTAGTCAATAATCCTTTTCGAAGGAAATGTGGGGGTACTGCATTCAGAGCAGAGTCAAGATCTCTAGCTTTGATACTGACTTATATGCTGGGTTATCTGGGGGTAAATCTTATAAACTCCTTCCATCCAGTATCAGTAATACTGCTTCCCCACCCCGCCCCCATCTATATTTTTTATGAAGGTCTGATCTTATGCAGATCTAAAGCATTTTGAAAATGTCAGATATTACCATGTAAAAGAGCAAACCATCTTCAAGAAGCTAGTATGTCTTGTATATGATACAACTTTGATATACCACGCAGGTATCAATTACTATTCTCATGTTCTTCTTTCCAAATCTGGTTTTCTTTGAGGATAAATGCTTCTGAGTGACTAAGATGTAGGCTTGCTGCTTCTACCATAGCAGCTAAATATCAAAATATCTAAAGGAAACATTATTGTTATATTAATCAATGGCCCAGTTTACAAACAGAAACTCTAAAACAAACAAATGTAAAACGGAGAGGAGTTTTTAATCATAATATGCCTTCAAAGATCTTGACATAGCACACTAGGTCCTATATCATCTGTTGTTGTTGTTGTTAAGTGCCGTGGAGTCGGTTCCGACCCATAGCGACCCTGCATAGGGTTTCCGAGGCTGTAAATCTTTACGGGAGCAGAAAGCCTCATCTTTCTCCCACGGAACAGCTGGTAGTTTCGAAATGCTGACCTTGCGGTTCACAGCCCGATTTGTAACCACTAGCTACCAGAGCTCCTTCTATATCATCTAGTTCCCAAGTATTTTTTTGACCTTATCTCAGCCCACTCCCCTTTCTTAACTCTGTTTTTTAGCTAATTTAGCCTCCTTGCTGTTGCTTTGTAACACATGTATTATCTCGCCCCAAGGCCTTGGCATCAGTGCTAATCACTGAAATACAATTCTTCCTGACATCCCTTGCTTCATTCCGGTCTCAGGGGATGGGGAGGACTTTCCTAACTTATGTGGCTGTTGTTGTTAGGTACCACTGAGTTGATTATGCCTCATATTGTCAGAACAAAACATTGCCAATTCCTCCATCATCCTTACAATCCTGTTAGGTTTGAGCCCCTGGTTGTAGCCACTATGTCACTTCATCTCAATGTCCGTCTGCCTCTATTTTGCTGTTCCTCCACTTTGCCAAGTATGTTGTCCTTCTCCAGGGACTGGTCCCTCCCGTTAACATGTCCTAAGTATGTGAGACGAAATCTGGTCATCCTCCCATCTAAGGAACATTCTGGCTGTAATATTTCTAAGACATATGTGTTTGTTCCTCTAGCAGTCTACTCAATATTCAAAGGCGTTCTTCTTTGGTCTTCCTTATTCATAGTCCAGCTTTCACATTCATATGATGTGTTTGAAAAGAAATGGCTTGAATCAGACTCTTAGTCCTCAGTGACATTTTTGCTTTTTACCTCTTTAAAGAAGTCTTTTGCAGTAGATTAATCCAATGCAATATGTCATTGGGATTTCTTGACTGCTGCTTCCATGGGCATTGATTTTGGATTCAAGTAAAATGAAACACCATTTATCATGGTGTTGTGATCATTCTTGTGTTCTTTATGTTGAAGGTTTTGATCTTCGTCAGTAAGTACTTCAAGTCTTCTTCACTTTCAGCAAGCAATGCTGTGTCATCTGCATACCGCAGGTTGTAAAGAACCTTCCTCTAATCCTCATGTCACGTTCTTCTTTGTATAGTCCAGCTTCTTGAGTTATTTGTTGGGCATGCAGATTGAATAAATATAGTGAAAAGATACAACCCTGAACACACAATTTTCCTGATTTTAAACCATGCAGTTTCCTTTTGTTCCATTTCAATGACAGCCTCTTCCGCATGAGCGCAGTTAAGTGTTCTGGAATTTCCATTCTTCACAATGTTATTCATAATTTGCTATGATTCATTCACACAGATGAATGTCTTTGCATAGTCAAAATAGCACAAGTAAACATCATTCTGGTACTCTCTGCTTTCAGTCAAGAGCCACCTGACATCAGCAATGATACTCTTAGTTCCATGTCCTCTTCTGAATCCAGCTTGAATTTCTGGAAGTTCCCTGCTGGTATACTGCTTCAAACACTTTTGTATTCTCTTCAGCATATTTTTACTTGCATGTGAGATTATTGATATTGTTTGATAATCTCAGCATTCTATTGGATCACCTTTCTTTGCAATAGGCATGTGTTATGGATCTCTTCCAGACGGTTGTCCAGGTAGCTGCTTTCCAAATTTCCAAACATAGACGAGTCAGTCCTTATAGCATTGCATATTTGTTGAACATCTCAACTGGCATTGTGTCGAGTCCTGGAGTCTTGTATTTTATCAATGCCTTCAGTGCATCTTGGACTTCTTCCTTTAGTACCACCGATTCTTGATCATATGCTACCTCCTGAAATACTTACATGTCAGCCAATTCTTTTTGGTATAGTGGCTTTGTGTATCGTTTCCATCTTCTTTTGATGTTTCCCGTGCCACTCAATTTTTTGCCTGTAGAATCCTCAGTATTGCAACTTGAATCTTGAATTTTTCTTCAGTTCTTTCAACTTGAGAAATGCTGAGTGTATTCTTCCCTTTTGGTTTTCTGACTTCTAGGTCTTCGCACATTTCATTATAATACTTTGTCTTCTTTAGCTGCCCTTTGAAATATTCTGTTCAGCTCTTTTGCTTCATTATTTCCTCTGTTTGCTTTAGCTACTCTATTTTCAAGAGCAAGTTTCAGAGTCTCTTCTGAACTTCATTCTGGTCTTTCCTCCTACCCTGTCTTTTTAGTAAGCCTTTGTTTTCTTTCTGTATGATGCTCTTGATGCCATTCCACTACTCATCTGATCTTTGGTCATTAGTTCAATGTGTCAAGTCTATTCTTTAGTTGTTGATTTGTGCCGTGGAGTCGGTTCTGACTCTTAGCGACCCTGTTCAGGGTTACCGAGGCTGTAAATCTTTACGGGAGCAGAAAGCCTCATCTTTTTCCCACAGAACAGCTGGTCGTTTCAAACTGCTGACCGTGAGATTAGCAGCCCGATTCATAACCACTGCGCTACCAGAGCTCCTTCTATTCTTTAGATGGTCTCTAAATTTAGGTGGGATATAGTCAAGGTCATACTTTGCCTCTCCTGAATTGTTTTAATTTACTTTAGCTTCAACTTGAATATGAGCTGTAGTTTGCTCCTAACCTTGTGCCGACTGATGATATTGAGCTTTTCTATCAGCTCCTTCCATAGATATAGTCGATTTTATTTGATTCCTGTGTATTCCATGTGGCAAAGTCCATGTACACAGTTGCCATTTATGTTGTTGGAAAAGGTATCAGCAAGGAATTAGACATTGGCCTTGCAAAGTTCTATCATGCGATCTTCATAATAATTTCTATCATGTTGTTGTTGCTAAGTGCCATCGAGTCGGTGCCAACTCATAGCGACCCTGTATAGGGTTTCTGAGGAGTGTCTGGTGAGCGTGACCCACCGACCTTGCAATTCAAACTGACCTTGCAGTCCAGCACATTAACCCGCAGTGCCACACCAGGACTCCGATTGCTATCATGAAGGCCATATAGTCCAACTACTGATCCTTCTTTGTCTTCAACTTTTATATTCCAATCACCAGTAATTATCAATGTATCTTGATTAAATAAATATATGATCAATTTCAAACTGCAGAAGTTGGTAAAAAATCTTGCATTTCTTCATCTTTGGCATAGTGTTTGGTGAATAAATTTGAATAATAGTCAAATTAATTGTCCATCTTTGTAGGTGTATGGATATTAGCCTATCATCGACAGAGTTGTACTCAGGATATATATTTTTGACAATTAGTGAAATGCTTCTTCAATTTGTCAGTTTCAGCATAGTGGACCACATGATTCAGAATGGCCAATACCAATCTATTTAAGCTCACTAATGTCTAGGATATTGGTCTTCAAACAGACCATTTCATTTTTGATGACTTGCAATTTTCCTAGATTCATACTTTGTACATTTCACATTCCGATTGTTAGTGGATGTTTGTTTGCAGCTGTTTCTTCTCATTTTGAGTCATGTCAAATCATGAAATGAAGGTCCCAAAAGCTTTACTCCATCCACGTCATTAAGGCTGACATTACTTTGAAGAAACCGCTCTTCCCCAGTTACATTTTGATTGTCTTCCTTCCTAAGGGGCTCATCTTTCAGCACGCTAACAGGCAATGTGCTGTTCCTATTCATAAGGTTTTTCACTAGCCCACTTTTTCAGAAGTAGATCATCAGATCTTTCTTCCCAGTCTGTCCACCAGATGATTGACAGCTGTGGTCAGCCTCAGTCCCAAACCTCCCCAGTCAGGGCAAGCAGGTCCCAGAGCCTGGCTTGCCCCAGCGGTCCCATACATTCCCTGGTAGATTCCATACCTCCAGGGCCTCTGGGTTCAGTAGCAACCAGGTCTGGCCTAGTCACCATTACCTAACACGATGGGCCGGGACTGACCTGGCCTGAGGCTAGACTGGAGTTGGGCCTTGCCCCCAGCTGTTTCCATACCTTCCTCTGAAGCCTGAACAGCCTCTGAAGCCCACCCCCTTTGTCTCCTTACTCAGAATTACTTTCTAAAAATAAAAGCATTTTTATACCCCCCCAAAAAAATGGCTGCTGCTGCTGGTATTTGAAATACTGATGGCATAGCTTTCAGCATCAGAGCAACACGCAAGTCACCACAGCATGAGAAACTGGAAGAAGACTGGGGAACTTCTCTAATTTCCCTAACTACCCTATCTAAAATAGCACATATCTCTGGTCCACATCACTCTTATCTCTGTCTCTTCTCTCAACTTGGCTTGTTATTTTTCATATCACATATCATCATTTGATATCCTTTACAGTATTTGTCTGTTTTCCTCTCAGCGAGAATGTAAGCTCTGTGAAAGCAGGAACTTTGGTCTGGTTTATTCTACTGCTGTATGCTTGCACACAGTTTGTTGTTGTTGTTAAGTGCCATTGAGTCAGTTCTGACCCATAGCGACCCTGTATAGGGTTTCTAAGGATTGACTGGTGAGCTTGAATCACTGACCTTGCAGTTCAAACATTATAGGCACATAGTAAATAATTTCTGAATAAAAGAATGAAGGAACCTATTCTTTTTTTTTTTTTTTTTTAATGCTTGTTGTTGTTGTTAAGTACCGTGGAGTCGGTTCTGACTCATAGTGACCCTACACAGGGTTTCTGAGGCTATAAATCTTTATGGGAGCAGAAAGTCTCATCTTTCTCCCACAGAACGGCTGGTAGTTTCGAACTGCCGACCTTGAGGTTAGCAGCCCGAATCATAACCTCTACACTACCAGACTATGCAAAGGTTTTCAACTGTGTGGATCATGACAAGTTATGGACAACATTGTTAAGAATGGATATTCCAGAACACTTAATTGTGCTCATGAGGAACCTGTTGTTAGAACAGAACAAGGGGATACAAAATGGTTTAAAATTAGGAAAGGTGCATGCTAGCATCATATCCTTTCACCATGTTTCTTCAGTCTGTATTGTTGTTGCTGTTAAATGCCATTGAGTCAGTTCCCACCCATAGCAACCTTGTATAGGGTTTCCAAGGAGTAGCTGGTGAGCTTGAACCACCAAACTTGTGATTCAAACTGATTTTGCAGTCCGGCACATTAACCCATAGCGTCACACCAAGACTCGGTCTGTATGCTGAACAAATAATCCAAGAAGCTGGATTATAATGAAGAAGAAAGGGGCATCAGGATTGGTGGAAGACTCATTAACCTACGATATGCAGTTGATACTATTTTTGTTTGTTAGAAGCAAAAGGGACTTAAAATACTGATGAAGATCAAAACTTACACCCTTAAAGTGTGGATTGCACCTCAGTGTCAAGAGTACAAAAATCCTCACAACTGGGCCAATAAATAATTTCATGATAAATGTAGAAAAGATTGAAGCTGTCAGAGACTTCATTTTGTTTGGATCCAAAATAAACATTCATGGAAAGAAAGCAACAGTCAAGAAATCAAATAATGAATTGCATTAGGCAAATCCACTGCACAAGACCTTCCTCAAGTGTTCAAGAGCAAAGAAAAACAAATCTGTGTTGGAAGAAGTACAGCCAGAATTCTTCACAGACACTACAATGGCAAGACTTCCTCTCTCATACTTCAGACGTATTATCAGATGGGGTCGGTCCCTGGAGAAGGACATCACGCTTGGCAAAGTAAAGTGGAAGGTTAGCAAAACAGAGGAAGGCCCCTCAACTAGATGGATTTACATAGTAGCAGTAGATTCAAAGGTAACAATAATTGGGAGGGTGACCCAGGAGGTGTTTCCTTCCATTGTGCGTAGGGGTGCCATGAGTTGGAACCCACTTAACGGCACCTAGCAACAATAACTATATAAATGTATGGGTTATGATGTATGGTGGAAGTTGGGACTGAGTGGGTAGGAATGCTAAAAAATGAACAGGTCATTTTATGTTCTAATTTTCAAAGAGACTGAAGTTTAAGTTGGAAATGTAAGTTATATTCAGGTCAGCTCTTGTATAAGCAGTTTGTAATAAACCTAATTGTTTTCTTTGAGGAACCTATTCTTGCTGCTCCTCTTACTGGCAAAATCCTTCCTAACACCCCACAACTGTGCACACAAGGAATTAGAATGGGACACTAAGCAGCAAGATGTTCCTATGACTATGATCATTTGGCAGATTTTCAAAAATGCAGACAGGAATCTCAAGATTACACATGGTATTTTGACTAAGAGAAATCCTTAATGCTATCAGCAGAAATGAGCTGTTGGCAATGTTTGAATAAATCTGATTGCTTTGAAAATTCTTAAAGATTCACAAGTATCCCTGTCATCCTGAGACTGTAGATGGGAATTTGTCATCTCATCTAGATGTCGCTTACACTTGTTACCTTACTAAATTCAACGTGTTGGGGAAAGCTAGGAGATATAATTAGCATTGTCAGGATAAATACATCAATAACCAAATCCAGAGACATAGCCAAGGAGCCCCGATGGACCAGATGTTAATCCCTCAACTACTAGTTGTAAGGAGCTCTGGTAGCGTAGTGGTTATGAATTGGGCTGCGAACCTTAAGGCCAGCAGTTCGAAACTATCAGTTGTTCCGCGGGAGAAAGATGAGGCGCTCTGCTCCTGTAAAGATTTACAGCCTCGGAAACCCTGTACAGGGTCGCTATGGGTCGGAACCGACTCCACGGCACATAACAACAACAACTAATTGTAAGGTTGGCAGTTTAAACTGACTCACCAAGAGGCACCTCAGAAGAAAAGCCTGGTGATGTGTTTTTGAAAATCCCATGTTCTGTTCTGGAGCACATGGCATCGCCATGAGTCAGAATAAGTTACACCAACTGTTATTTATTTATTTATTTTTAAACTTGCATTGTATAACAATGTCAGTTCATCACAACACAAACCAGAGAACAAAGGCTAAGAAAACTTACTACTGCCAAATCTTGACCCCCAAATGACAGTTATCATTACAGAAGGATGAATCTCAATTCTGTTGGAATTAGGTGTGTATTTTTTAAATGATCATATGACCACCTTATGGAAAGAGGCAATGGTCTGTCAGAGTATATCACTGAACTAATGGAACTCGTAGAACAGTGAACCAAATATAGAAAGCAAAATAAAGCTAAGTTTTAGCTGTGAATATCTAGTCATGATAAGGAGCTCTGGTAGCATAGTGGTTACGAATCGGGCTGCGAACCACAAGGTCAGCAGTTCGAAACTACCAGCTGATCCGTGGGAGAAAGATGAGGCTTTCTGCTCCCGTAAAGATTTACAGCCTCGGAAACCCTGTTCAGGGTCTCTGTGGGTCGGAACCGACTCGACGGCACTTAACAACATATAGTCATGATAGAACTCTTCTGATACAGTCTACTCAGTTGTATCAGAATATGGAATGAAACAGGTTACATTTCTCAATCACACATTTTATCTAGTTGTTGTTGTTGTTAAGTCCGTGGAGTCGGCTCTGACTCATAGTGACCCTGCACAGGGTTTCCGAAGCTGTAAATCTTTACGGAAGCAGAACGCCTCATCTTTCTCCCATGGAACCACTGGTAGTTTTGAACTGCTGACCTTGAGGTTGGCAGCCTGACTCATAACCACTACACTACCAGAGCTAGTAGGAGGTGTTATAATTATTTAAAAACTTTATAAAGTATGGCTTATTGGTTTAGTACTATAGTTAATGAAATATTAATTACTTATAGTTTCTAGTTTGCCTACAAGGAAGAAGGAACACAACAAGTATTGAGACGTTCCTACTTCCTCTCATGTGCTCAGAGGTAGGCAGAATCCTAAGTAGTAAATGCTAATACCTGGAATTATTTCCTTACTCATTGGCAATGGTCTGGGACAAGGTAAAAGTCCTAGTAGAGAATTGTTTGTCTTCATCCTCTTCCTCAACATCATCTCACCACCAAACATTATAAAGGCATTCATTGATTGAATTTTATGTGTCTGGCACTCTGTCAAATGCTAGGATTTTTTAAAGTCTTCTAAATCTTACCTCTAAACCTCAAAACACTAAGTAGTCCCACATGGAAACAACAGCACATAAACTGGCTTGGTATTTCGAAATCGGGAATAGGGTGACTCTTTTGAAAAAAAAGTTTCAGATACGCACGGCAGTTGAGTAGTCATGAAGGTATGCTCTGTCTGGAGTCCAAGTCCACCATTCAGATTTCTGCTCAGGTACTTTTACAAGCTGTGTGATATTGGACAAACCGCATAATCTCTCTGAGATTTATCATCCTCACCTGTAAAGGAGGAATAATAATAGTTCATATACCATAGAGTTGTGAGGAATAAATGACATAATCTATGTAAAATGATCACTTGTTTGTCAGTTTGTCATACTGTGTTGACTTGTGTGTTGCTGTGATGCTGAAAGTTATGCCTCCAATATTTTAAATACCAGAAGGGTCATGCATGGTGGACAAGTTTTAGCAGAACTTCCAGACTAGGAAGAAGGAGAGGCAGACTCCTTCAGAATGCTTAGTCACGGAAAACTTTATGAACAGAAGTAGAACATTGTCAGGTATAGTGCCAGAAGATGAAAACATTGTGAATACTAGCAGCACGTTGTCAGATACACTAGCTGAAAATTAGCCCCTCAGGTTGGGAGACAGTTAAAATATGATTAGGGAAGAACTGCTTCTCAAAGTAGGCACTATAATGACATGAAAGGAGCAAAGTTTTGGGGACCTTCATTTGCTTATGGGGCACAACTCAAAATGAGTAGAAGCAGCTGCAAACATTCATTAATAATTGGACTGCGGAATGTATAAAGCATGAAACTAGGAAAATTGGAAGCTGTCAAAAAATGAAATGGAAGGCAAAAAGATCACTATCCTAGGCATTAGAGAGTAGTAGTATTGGCATGTAACAATAACAACAACTATTATAGGGTTTACTATGCTGGGAATGTCAAACTGAAGAGGCATGGTGTCGTACTCATTGTCAAACAAACAAACAAACAAACATTTTAGGATCTATCTTGAAGTATAATACTGACTGTGATAGGATAATATCCATTTGCCTACAAGGAAGGCCACTTAATACCACTATTGTTCAAATTTACACACCTACCACTAAAGCCAGGGATGATGAAATTAAAGAATTCTACCAACTTCTTTAGTCTGAAATTGATCAAACATGCAATCAAGATGTATTGATAATTACTGGTGATTGGATTGCAAAAATTGGAAACAAAGCCGAAGGATCAGTAGTTGGAAAATATGACCTTGGTGACAGAAACGATGCTAGAGATCACATAATAGACTTTTGTAAGACCAATGACTTATTAATTGCAAATATCTTTTTTAAACACATGGGCCTCCACCAGATGGAAACACAGGAATCAAATTGACTACATTTGTGGGAAGAGACAAAGGAAAATTTCAATATCTTCAGGCTAAAACCGAAGAAAATGAAAACAAGTCCACAAGAGCTAAAATACGACCTTGGATATATCCTACCTGAGTTTAGAGATCATCTCGAGAATACACCTGATGCATTAGGCACTAATGATCAAAGACCAGAAGAGTTGTGGGGAGACATCAAAAACATTATACAGGAAGAAAGAAAAAGGTCATTAAAAAGACAGGAAAGAAAGAAAAGACCAAAATGGATGTCAGAAGAGACTCTGAAACTAGATTTTGAGCATGGAGACGCTAAAGCAAAAGGAAGAAAGGAGGAAGTTAAAGAGCTAAACAGAAAATTTTAAAGGGCAGCTCAAGAAGACAAATAAAATATTATAAAGAAATGTGCAAAGATCTGAGGTTAGAAAAGCCAAAGGGAATAAATAACATGCTCAGCATTTCTCAAGCTAAAATAACTGAAGAAAAAATTCAAGCAACTTGCAATATTGAAGTATTTCCTTTGAGTTGGAACCGACTTGATGGCACTTAGCAACAACAACAATGGGCAAAATTATTCATCATTCAGATGCAGAAAGCATCAAAAGAAGATGGAAGGAATACACAGTCACTGTATTAAAAAGCAATGGTCAATAGTCAACTATTTCAAGAGGTAGCATATGATAAAAGACCTATGGTACTAAAGGAAGAAATTCAAGCATCACTGAAGGCATTGATGAAAAATAAGGCTCCAGGAATTGATAGAATACAAATTGAAATGTTTCAACAAACTGATACAGCACTGAAAATGCTCACTCATTTTTTTTTTTTTTTATGTTTTATTGTGAATTATATGATAGTTTACATGGGAGAACTTTAGTTTTACATTCATTCCATTGTATATCATCTCACTGCCATGGTTCCAATCCCCTCCATGCATCCTCAACCACCCAAAGGGTATATCCCAGAAATCCGCTCCCTATACTTCTCCCTCCTCCCCCCAGTTTTCAGCCCACAGTCCCTTTCCCTCTCTGGGTCCAAAGACCCCAGTCGCTTCATCACTCCACGTCATCATCTCTGCCTCCATCTCAGGCATCTCTGTTTCTCTGGGTAGGGTCCCGCTCTCGGCTCTTCTCCGTTGATGGTCCCAGAAGTCTCCGCTCCTATCCTGGAGAATCAATCACTCCCTTCCTTGTTACAAAACTTCTACCTTTGCATTTCCAACCCTCATAATCCGTCCTGAGATGCATTATTCACTACAGTATCACGAGTTACCCATCTGTATCTCCTTTCATCAGCTCCGCCCAGACAGATTGAATAGTACCTTCTGGAGATTCTGCTTCCTGCCATGCTCCCTAGCACCAGATTCCCTCTTGAAAGCTTGTAAGCCAGTCACTTCTTGCCTTTGTAGTCCTCCACTCTCCATTTGAGTATCCAATGTCCAAGCTGCCCTTCTCCATCCACTCTGTGTGTGGGGGAGTGTGTGTGTGTGAATGTTTCTTGCTGTGAGGATCTGTTCCCTCTTTTGAGTTGCTGCTCCATAGGTATAGGTCAAGTTCATCAGACTGTATCAGATCTTTTTTTTTTTCCCCCCCTCTTCTTTCCTCTCCTGGTTGAGCTCCGATCATACAGTCATCCGGTCCAGGTCATGTGGGTATCATCTGCAAGTGTGGGCGCTCCTGTGCATATGTCCTCTCTTCCCGTCAGCCAGTAGCTCCACTCTCCTCTTTTGAGTCCTCCGTGGCCACGCCACTGTCTCTGGGCCCAAGGCCTCTTCACACTGCTGGCCAACCACGTCCCCAACTGGGTCCACAGAAGTCCACTGAACATTGTAGGGCTTAGCTTGCCATTTCAGTGCTGCTTTTACCCCACTTCCCCCCATCGGTGATGTGTGTGGTCACCAATCAGAGCGTGTATTTCCGTTGAGTCTTAGTCTTGGAAGGGGGTTTGCGTTGAGAGGACCTGGCCACTTGCCTTGATGTTTTCTAGGGAAGCGATTTGTTTGTTCTTGTAGTAACAGCCCATCTGCCTCCATTTTTCCTGCAGGTCTTTCTTCAAGAGGTATCTTTTATTCTTCTAGCCGCTCCAGGCTGGTCTGCTCATCCTTTCAAGTGGCGATTTCTCATCTCTGGAGATCTGGATGTGGTTCCGGTTTCTACCTATAGTTTTATGTATGCCAAGAAATTTGGAAGACAGCTATCTGGTCAGCCAGTTGGGAGATACCCTTATTTGTGCTCATGCCAAAGAAAGGTGACCCAAGGGAATGAAGATACTAACCAACATAATCGTTAACATCACACACAAGTAAAAGTTTTCTGATGATTATTCAAAATCAGTTGCAGCAGTACATAGACAAGGAGCTGCCAGAAATTCCAGAAGAATTCCGATGAGGACGTGGAATTTGGGATATCATTGCTGATGTCATATGAATCTTGGCTGAAAGCAGAAAATACCAGCAAGATGTTTCCTTGTGCTTTGTTGACTATGCAAAGGTTTTCAATGTGTGTATTATGACAAATTATGGATAGCATTGGGAAGAATGAGTATTCCAGAACACTTAACTGTGCTTATGAGGAACCTGTATATAGACCAAAAGGCAGCAGTTAGAACAGAACAAGGGAATACCGAATGGTTTAAAATCAGGAAAGGTGAGCTCCATTGTTGCATCCTTTCACCACACTTATTCAATCTGTATGCTGAGCAAATTATCTGAGACGATGGATTTATATGAAGAAGAATGTGACATCAGGATTGCAGGAAGACTCATAGCAACCTGTGATACACAGATGATACAATCTTGCTTGTTGGAAGAGAAGAGAACTCAAAATGCTTACTCATGAAAATCAAAGAGTACAGACTTCAGTACCTCAATGTAAAGAAAAGAAAATCCTCACAACTGGACCAATAAATAACATCATGATAAATGGATAAAAGATTGAAATTGTTAAATATATCATTTTACATGGACTTATAATCAACACTCACTGAAGCATCAGTCAACAAATTAAATGATGTATTGCAATAGGCAAATCTACTGCAAAGGCCTCTTTAAAGTGTTAAAGAGCATAGATACCAATTTGAGGACCAAGGTGTTCCTGATCCATGTCATGGTATTTCAGTAGCTTCATATGCATGTGAAAGTTAAACAGTGAATAAGGAAGACCTTAGAAGGATTGATGCATTTGAGTTATGGTGTTGGAGAAGAATGTTGAAAGTACCATGAACTGCCAGAAGAACAAACAAATCTGTGTTGGGAAAAGTACAGTCAGATGCTCCTTAGAAGCCAGGATAGCAAGGCTTCGTCCCTTATACTACCGATATGTTATCAGGAGGTACCAGTCCCTGGAGGAGGCCATCATGCTTGGTAAAGTGGACTGTCAGTGTAAAAGAGGAAGCCCCTTAAATAGTTGGATTGGCACAGGCTCACACATAACAGTAATTATGAGGATGCCGCTGGACTAGGCAGTGTTTTTTCTGTTATACATAGGATTTCTATGAGTTGGAAGCAACTCGATGGCACCCAATATTATTACATAAGTAACTCAAACAAGTGCAGGTTCTACAAGGAACAGGTCTGGCTCTTCCTTGTAAAAAGCAAGGTAACTTCTTTTGTTAAGATTCTGTAGAAAGATTGTCAATTGCCCAACAGCTTTTTGGTTTCAAACCCTCACACACAGTGATCATTATATGTGTGTCGATAGAAGTCCAGCAATATATTAGAAGTCAAACACTGATATAGAGCTCAAACACACACAGCAGCAACAACATTGTTGTTGTTAAGTCCCATCCAGTCAGTTCCAATTCACAATGACCCTGTATAGGGTTTCCGAGGAGTGGCTGGTGAGTTTGATTCACCAACCTTGTGGTTCAAACCAACTTGGCAGTCCAATGCATTAACCCACAGCACCACAATATTTCTCTCATTCAGAGGTTGTAAAGTGTTTCTTTAACAGGCCAGCTAGGAAAACTTTTAGGGGTTTGCAGGACATATGATCTTGTTGAGATCACCCAACTCTGCTATTGTGCTGCAAAAACAGCCATGTTGTTGCTAATGGTGTTGAGCTTTGCTGGGTTTTTAATTTTATTATTATTCATAGAGACCCCATGTAACAGAGTAAAACTCCCCCAGAAGTTTTCTAGACTGTAATCTTTATGGACTACGCAAAGGCTTTCGATTGTGTGGATGATGACAAGCTATGGACAACATTGCAAAGTATAAGTATTTTGGAACACTTAATTGTGCTCCTGAGGAATCTGTACATGGACCAAGAGGCAGATGTTCGAACAGAACATGGGAACACTGACTGTTTTAAAATTAAGAAAGGTGTGCGACAGGGTTGTATTCTTTCACCATACTTATTCAACCTGTATGCTGAGCAAATAATCCAAGAAGCTGGGTTCTAAGAAGAAAAACATGGAGTCAGATTAGAGGAAGACTCATTAACAGCCTGCGATATGCAGATGATACAACCTTGCTTGCTGAAAGTGAAGAGGACTTAAAACATTTACTGATGAAGATCAAAGAGCACAGCCTTCTGTATGGATTGCATCTCAATGTAAAGAAAACAAAAATCCTCACCACTGGACCAATAAACAACATTCTTATCAACAGAGAAAAGATTGAAGTTGTCAAGAACTTCATTCTTCTTGGATCAACTATCAACACTCACGGAAGCAGCAGTCAAGAAAACAAAGGACGTATTGCATTAGGGAAATCTGCTGCACAAGACCTTTTTAAAGTGTTGAAGAGCAAAGATGTCAGCTTGAGGACTAAGGTGTGCCTGACCCAAGCCATGGTATTTTCAATAACCTCATATACATGCATGAATAAAGAAGACCGTAGAAGAATTCATTGATGCTTTAGACTTATGGTGTTAGAGGAGAATATTGAAAGTGCCATGGGTTGCCAAAAGAACCAACAGATCTGTGTTGGAAGACATGCAGCCAGAGTGCTCCTTGGAGGCCAAACTTGATGGCCAAACTTCGTCTCTCATACTTCAGGCTTATTGTCAGGAGGGACAAGTCACTGCAGAAGGATATCATGTTTGGTAAGGTGGAGGGTCAGAGAAAAAGAGGAAGTCCTCCAGTGAGATGCATTGGCAAAGTGACAGCATCAATGGGCTCAAGTGTGGCAATAATTGTGAGGTTGGCCCAGGATCAGGCAGTGTTTCATTCTGTTGTGCATAGGGTCGCTATGAGTCGGTACCAACATGATGGCACCTAACAATAACAACAATCTTTATGAGAGCAGATCACCAAATCTTTCTTCTGTGGACTTCTCAGTTAGCAGCTTAGCATCTAACTATTGTGCCACCAGGGCTCCTGTGTGCTTGTTGTTGTTGTTAAGTGCCATCGAGTCGATTCTGACCCATAGTGACACTATGTAGGGTTTCCAAGGAGCAGCTGGTGAGCTTGAACCACTGACCTTGCAGTTCAAACGACTTTGCAGTCTGACGCATTAGCCCACAGGGCCAGATCCTAGGAAAGTATATATGAAGGAGGGTTTTAACTAGTCACAGAACTCAAGGTAGGCTTCCCTGAGGAGCCTATAGTAAAACTTGAACTGAGAACTGAAAAGTGAGTTAAGTTAATCAGGCATTACAGTAGGGGATCTATCCAAGAAGAGTAGAGTCCTGAAATTCAGGTGGAACATGGATGGAGATGGGACAGGAAAGGGAGATAGAAGTCAGACCATGCAGGACCATGTGTTGTGGTTGTTGCTGCTGTTAAGTGCTGTCAAGTCAGTTTCAACCCATGTGGGCCAATATAGGGTTTCCAAGGAGCGGCTGGTGGTTTTGAACCACCGACCTTGTGGTTCAAACTGACTTTGTGGTCCAGAGCATTATCCTGCAGCAACACACCAGGACTCCATGCAGGACTATGCAGGATTATGTAGTAGCAATCAATTATTCATTTACTCAGTAAATATTTATTGAACACCTACTCTATGCCAGGCTCTGGCTGCTGTGGTGAAGAAAAAAGGGAGATATTAAAAACAAATAAACACAAATAAATCAGTAATTACAAAGTTCTGTCTCTTTAAGTTCAGCATCCTGAACTCTGTTCAGTGAGTGGCGTAATAGCTTTTTTCTTTTCTTTTTTTAATTACCTAACATACTCACAGAATGCAATTTAACCAGATGCTCTTAAAGACTCAACAACCAAATAAGTGCTACATGTAAACATATTATTCAACCCATCAATTTCTTTTGGGAATCCTGGGTGAATTTGATATCCTGAATTTGCTATCCTATCCCTAGGACTTAGTTTCATGAGTCACCATTTCAAGCATCACTTATATAGGTTAAGAATGAGCCACTGATTGCCCCTCTCATGTTGTTCACAGTAAGTCTTTAAGACTTGCAATTGTGGATGGTATCATGGACAAGACTGTCCTAAGAAATTGAATCTTTCTGAGTAGCTGACATACTAATTTATTGTTCAAATCTGAGCTCTTTTTGTTTTGCTGTACTACCTGCTTTTCTCACATATTTATTTCTGTGGTGAAATCTGTCAATGTATTCTAGTTTACATTAGAAGAGACAGGGACCTGTTCCAGGGTATTGCAACTTTAACAAATGCTTTTTGATGTCAATGACCATGAAAAACTAACAAGGCTTTTCAACAGCTTCAAAGTGATTTCATTACAATGATACTGTTTCACTCTTATCTCTTTGGCCTATTTTTCTACCAAAGACAGAAATTACAATGTCATGGAATGATTTGCTTTATATTAAGCTGGGCTGATTGCTATCCTATACTTGATGCCAGTTTAGGTGAATAGATGGATTAATTGATGATTTCGTCTACTGCAGTTCAGGTTCTCAAACTGTAGTCTGAAGACTCATGGAGATCTTCTAGATCCTTCAGGGGGGTGGAGAAGTCAAAACTATTTTTATAATAAAACTAAAATGCCATTTGCCTTTCTCTGGGTTCTGGAAATTGTACTGATGGTACAAAAGCGATGATAGAGAAAACTGCTGGTGCCTTCGCATGAATACCAAACTACATGTGTAGTCACTGAACTATTTACCACCATGCACTTACAGGAATGTCCTTGATGAAGCAGTAGACATTATAATGATTTTTCTTGGAAGTGAAATCGTTCACAAGCAATAGTTTTATTATTTTTATTTTAAAACACATGAATAAATATTTTTTAAAAATTTTGTTTGAATTTCTAATTCAATAAATTGATTGGCGTGGCACTGTAGGATAAGTACTGGACTAGACAGCTAACCGAAAGATTGGCAGTTCAAACCTACCAACCACTCCTTGCAAACCCTATACAGGGATCACTATGAGTCAGAACCAACTCAATGGCAATCAACAACAGCACAACAAAACGTAAATAAACAAAAATCCTTTGGGAGCTGCAAGAATCTTTAAGAGTAGAATGAGCTGCTCAGACCAAAATGTTTGAGAACTGCTGTTCTATAAACTTTTCAAGCATGACTATTATCAAGATACACTTTTCTTCTTTTCAGTTATGCTTTGTATGCAGACTTTTGGTATCTCCAGGTCTCTCTTCTTCATGACTTCTAAAACATTATGGCTCAGAGCTCCAAAATAACCTTCTAAAATTTCTAAAATATTCCCCTGTGTCTTCAACCAGTTTATTCTTCCTCAGCCTCCTAGAATGGTATTTTAGAATGAGCACTGTAGCACGGGACCTGTCTTTTCCAGAATCTTGGCACAATAGGCTATGGTAGTTGCTGTTTGTAGTCTCCACTACACACCTTTCCATTGTTCTTTGGCCAGTAACATTTCATTTGGAGGACTCAAGTCCCTTTTCACTGGTAGCATAGTGGTTAAGGATCGGGCTGCTAACCTCAGGGTCAGCAGTTCGAAACTACCAGCTGTTCCGTGGAAGAAAGATGAGGCTTTCTGCTCCCGTAATGATTCACAGCCTCAGAAACCCTGTTCAGGGTCGCTATGAGTCGGAACCGACTCCATGGCACATAACAACAACAACAACAACAGTTCCCATTCATAGTGTTCTTCTCTCATCTCCATCCTAATTATAAGGGCAACGTGATTCAGGACTGCATCTCCCTGGAAATAGTGATTGTTCCAAAGGTGAGAGCATGTGACTTGAGTTAAGGGAATTGGAGTAATTCTAACAAGTTTTCTGAAGTCAAGGCAGCCTTCACTTTGATCATGAGCTGTAAGGGTACGTCATTGGGGTTACTACCAACCATCTTTCCCGTAATATATAGAGTTTGTCTACAGAATGAATCTAAGCAGAGACAAGAA
Organism: Chrysochloris asiatica; assembly: GCF_000296735.1. NCBI lineage: Eukaryota > Metazoa > Chordata > Mammalia > Afrosoricida > Chrysochloridae > Chrysochloris > Chrysochloris asiatica. Next base: position 266,942 of record NW_006408749.1, read on the forward strand.
GAAATAAATATGAGTGGAGAGAAATTTCTGATAATGTTGAGTTCTTATTCCAGTCTGAGGACCTTGGTTCCTGCTCTTCCTTCATTTCTACTTGCTATGTGAGTGAATAAATTCCCCTTTGTGCTAAGGTTATTTTTTCCAGTTGAAAGAGTTTAGAATAATACATTTGGGAAAGTTATTTAGCCTTCTGACCTAAGTTTCCTTATGGGTATATATACTCCCTCACTTCACAGGTTAGGAGAATTTAATAATGTGATGCTAAAACACATTGAAAACTGTAAAGCATTAGATAAGTATTACCTACAATAAATGTTTTCCCTTTACATCCAAATAGCCAGGCAGCTAGCCTTTACTTGCCCAGTAACTATTTTTAGAACACTGATTATACTTATCCCAACTTCTGGGTCCACGTTTGTCTTAGTAGACCCTTGAATTTTCTCTGGAAATCAAGTAAGGTTTAGAAACCATTTTTAGCACAGTTACCCTACCTAGAAGGCACCACCCTACACTTAGGACAGTTTAGGAGTTCTGGGTCAGTCCTCAGATCACTTCAGGAGGTCTGAAAGAGGGAAAAGAGAAAGGAATATTAAAGCCATTGTGATTCTTCCTCACTGAGAAGGTTCACTCAGTCCAAAGTAACGAAGCAAAGACTAAAAAGACTTAAGGGGATTGTCACATGCTAACCAAAGAGGACTCCCACACAACTAAATGCCACTTACTATGAAGTATAAATGAATGAACAGCAACAACAAAAAAGCTCAAATGGTGGGAGGAACAAAGTCAGGTCAATCATCTATGGTATATAAAATTTGGGGTATAGGTGAGGGCTAAATGCCACAGGAATGTTAGTGGCTTCTATAACTTGCTCAACAGCTTTAGGTGGTGAGGCAATTTTAGCCAAGTGTTCTCGCGCTGTGATGTGAACTATCCAAAGACTTTACTGGATCCAAACCCAGGCTTTCTAATTCACTAGTGACTACTGAGTACTGTTTTCAGTTTAGAAAATCCCACACACGCACACAAATTAGATGCCTCCAGTGGAACAATCTTTTGTTCTTTCTTCTGACTTCTTAAATGACTCTTCCAATACTTCCCATTGCCCTTATGTTGTGGTTGTTGTTATGTGCCGTGGAGTCGGTTCCGACCCATAGCGACCTTTCGAGGCTGTAAATCTTTACCGGAGCAGAAAGCCTCCTCTTCTCCAGCAGAGCAGCTGATAGTTTCGAACTGCTGCCCTTGTGGTTCCCAGCCCGATTTGTAACCACTACGCTACCCGAGCTCCTTAGTTTAATTCAAATATATGCTACAGAGAGCAAGATTTCCTAGGTGAGACTTTCCAAGGGTTAGGGGATCATGTCAATGCAAATGCATGCCAAACCACTCAGCAAGAATTTGAGATTGGCAGAAGGGTAATTTTACTACAATTGTTAAAATAACAGAACTTCCCACTCATCTCAAAACATTCAAGAACACAGAGACAAGCACTTGTAATTTTTGCTCCTTAGATGTTAATAGTCCTTCTTTCATTTTCAGTTCCATCAAAGATCTGCCAGATGGCCTTGTTTCTGGAGGGAAAAAGGCTTACTCATCACTCAGTTATGTTTTTAATGTAATAATGTAGCAAATCTTCCTTTCTCATAGTCCTACAGCCCTCTTTTCCTCATTGGTGAGAAATCATGAGGATTCAAAATCATTAAATCCAAAAATGAACATAACATACCACCTGTTGAAACCCTGGATTTAAAATACGAAAACCTCCCCCCCAGCCCCCGCCACCCCCCACGACACGCTAAAATATCATTGAACTTATTCTTCTGTTAAAAAACACATTTAATCTCTGAGAACTTTTGGTTAGCCTGTCTCAACAGACTGTGTTCCTTTTTATAACCACATATGAGCTTTGTAATTTACCAGACCAAACTGAAAAAGAAAGAAATCGCTTCAGTTCACCACAGACAAGGAAACTCTGCAAGCTCAAGCTCTTGACAGTCCCTGTGACCCAACTGCCTCGGTTGTGGCCTACAGACAGGACAAACTAGAACAATGAAAGCAAATCAGACTTTTATTAGTGCTGCCTTATTGAAAAGCATGTTGGTTTGCTTGATATGATGAAACACTCATTTAAAGTTCTATGGTACCTGTTACTTGCTGTTGAGTCGGATTCAACTCATAAGGACCCTATATAGGGCTTCTGAGGAGCAGTAGGTGGATTTGAACCACATACCTTTAGGTTAGCAGTCCAGGTGTTACTTTATTATTATTTTAGAATGAAAAGAAGTGGGTTTAGCTGGTACTGGAAAATTGCAGAATAGGAAATGCAAGAGATGTGGGGGGTGAAGCCAGGGGTGAGCAGTTAGTTACTTTGCTGACTGACAGGTATAAATCTCTCCTTAACTCTGTTACAAGGCCCTTTGGCATACTTTACTTCCTGGCCCATTTCAGTCAGGTACATTCTAGGCTCCAGGGCACTTTTAACCTACCCTACCTGACACGAAGTTATTACAGTACTTTGAATACCTTCCAGGCTTTCTTTTCTTTTAGGAAGTACAATCAGTATTTTAGGAAAGCAAGATTAATTAAGCAGGGAGTCCTGATGTGGCACTGTAGGATAAGCACTCGACCTCAAGGTTGTTTTGAACCACAAGATCAGCAGTTCAAACTCACCAGCCACTTCTCGGAAACCCTATACAGGGTTGCTATGGGTCAGAACTGACTCAATGGCACTTAACAACAACAAACATTACAAATGTTCACAGACAGATTTATAATGATCCGCTGAGGTTAGACCTTTGACTATGACTGACTGATATGGGATCTAGAACTTGATCAGGAGAGTCACATTTGTATCCCAGCCGTAAGAGCGGAAGTCTTCAAGCCCCGAAGCTCACTTGCATAGATTCAGTTAGCCTCTGAGTAAAAGAAAACACAATAACCAATCATTAGATTAGTGTACCAATCATTAGAAGATATTACAATCTGATTCATTCAAAGAATGGATTGTGGGAATACACACTTGTTCCCATTTAAGCTTCTTCCAAAGCATTAAGCAGAAGCCTACCACCCAATGTCCAGAACTGGTCCAGAATAATGACATTTATTAAGTACATACAAGGGACTCTGAACAGGGCTAGTCACATGTTCTGTATAAATCATCTCATTTAATTCTCATACCCAGCTTACTGGACTTCTGGTGTGGTGCTGCAGAATCAACACTGGACTGAGAATCACAAAGTCGGCAGTTCAAACCCATCAACTGTTCCTTGGAAACTGGGTCGCTATGGGTCGGAACCGACTCGATGACACTTGACGACAATAACAATAACCCAGTCTATCAGGAAGCTGTTAATGTTGACTCCACTGCTCATTGTTGTTGTTGTTGTGAAGTGCTTCCGAGTCAGTTCCGACCCATAGTGACCCTGTGTAGGGTTTCCGAGGATCAGCTGGTGAGCTTGAACCGCCGATCTTGCAGTTCAAGCAGCTTTTCAGTCTGGCGCATTAACCCACAGCGCCACACCAGGACTCCTTAGCTGGGAATAAAAGCTTGTCACCAGATCCTGAACTTTTAACCTCTATTGTTGTTGTTGTTGTTATGTGCCGTGGAGTAGGTTCTGACTCATAGTGACCCTGTACAGGATTTCCAAGGCTGTAAATCTTTATGGGAGCAGAAAGCCTCATCTTTCTCCCACAGAACAGCTGGTAGTTTTGAACTGCTGACCTTGCGGTTCACAGCCCGATTCGTAACCACTACGTTACCAGAGCTCCTTTCTTTAACCTCTATAATACCCTATATCCCATATTTACAGAATGGATGATGAGGATTCTGTGGACTAGGTCAAAAGTGTGAGCTGCAGACCTTTGGTGGTCTATGAATTGTTTATTACAGGTCTGTGTTAAGATAAGTAAAAAATTGTTAACTTTCAAAAGCATCTATAGTAATTTAACTATTTTTTAATATCCGTAGAACCTAATTATTTTAAAGACTTGTTTTGGGGTATCATTAGCTTTTTTGTTTAATACCATGTTACAATAATTGATTTCCATGTATTTTACAAAAAAGTATCAGTCCATGATGAACTGGATTTTTGACAGAAAGAAAGAAAAATTGGCCCTTCACAAGCGATCATTTGAAAAGCACTGAACTGAATAGAATAGCAACGAATCTTAGTGACAACCATCTAGAAGGGAAAACAAGCTAGAGACATACTAACACTGCCAGTCTCCTCCTTTTTTTATGAGGTTCTGAGGGTTTTCTGTCTTTCTTATCAGCCCTTACCACTCCTCCCTGATAAATTGACCCACGGCTCTGTTGGCTTTTAGGAGAACAAATACCAGTAACATCCCTTTTCTTCTCCCTAATGTGAAAGCAACTGAGACATAAACACCAAATCAGACGGAAGATCAAAATAATTACAAAACTGAACTGGAAGACATAGCCGAGATATACAACTTGAACTGCCTTTCTAAAACCTCCCTCCCCCTCCACACCCTGAATCGGGAAACCTCACCCACCTAGTCACTAACAGGTGGAAGAAGCTCAGGCCTTTCCCACAAGTAAGAACAGACATAATACAATCCTTAGGGGAAATGCCTGGAAATGTCAGAACAGAGCATTCTCCGGTTACTTCTTACAAACTCATTATTCAGATAAATCCTTCATTTGTTAAGTTATAAGGGCCTCTGTGTGATGCAAACAGTTAAGTGCTTGACAACCAAAGGTAGTTCAAACCCACCTAGAGTCTCCTTGAAAGAAAGACCTGGCAGAAGTGGCAATTGGCTTCAGAAAAAGTCTATGGAGCACAGTTCTATTAGGACACACACGGGGACATGTTGTTGTCGTTAAGTACTGTCAAATTGGTTCCAACTCATAGCAACCCTGTATAAGGTGTCTGAGGATCAATTGCTGGGTTTTAACTGCCGACATTGTGATCAGCAGTCCAATTATCGTATAGCACGCCAGGACACCTCGTGGGAACCTAATGAGTTGGAATTGACTGAAAGGCAAACTGGTTTGTTGTTTTAGTTTTAAGGGGGTCTGGTAGAGAGATCATGGGTAGACCTCCTGTGTCTGCATCCTCAAGGAAGTGTGAGGCTAAGCGAATAAAGGTTCCCCTAGCACATTAACATGTATCATTTATCCTTTCATCCAATGTATGAGCTTATTTTTTCCACATCATTTAAACAGCTCCTCAAAGTCTCTCTCTACCAGAAAGCCTGGAGAGCGAGGTGGTAATTCCTCATTCAAGCTTCTTTGCTCAGTTCTGTGATAAGTGCACCTACCTTCTTATTTGCACTCAATGAAAGTGTGCAATTTACTAAATTAATGTAAGTTATTAATTTTTCAAGTTACCCATTTGTTTAATGTGTTTCCACCACAGAGTCAACTACAACATTATATGTCCCATGAGGGCAGGAGATGCTGTATGTGTTTATTCATTTGCAATAGCTCAATATGTTGTTGTTAAGTGTTATGGAGGCGACCCTGTACAGGGTTTCCAAGGAGCAACTGGTGGGTTTGAACCACCGACCTTGTGGTTCAGAGTCCAGTGTTGATCTTACAGTGCCACACCAGCATGGTATGGTTATGTGCCATGGAGTCGGTTCCGAATCAGAGCAACCCTGTATACGGTTTCCGAGGCTGTAAATCTTTATGGGAGTAGAAAACCTCATCTTTTTCCCGTGGAGTGGCTGGTAGATTTGAACTGCTAACCTTTTGGTTAACAGCTCAACTCATAATTTTCTATGCTACCAGAGCTCCTTACACACCAGTATTGTTGTTGTTGTTAAGTGCCGTCTAGTCGGTTTCGACCTATAGTGACCCTGTATAGGGTTTCCAAGGAGTGACTAGTGAGCTTGAACTGCTGACTTTGCGGTTCAAACTGACTTTGCAATCTAGTGCATTAGCCCATAGCGCCACACCAGGACTCCTACACACCAGTATATTAACAGGTAATTAATGACTGTCTTGATCTTAAGGATGATGAGAATACAGATGGTGTCAAAGATGTCACCCTTGGCTATTTGGCCTTACCCTTGCATGATAAACCAGTTTTTCCACTTCTGCTCTTGTTTTCCAGTAATACTTGATGTGCAACTTTGGTTCTCTTGTATTTGTTCTCAAATATTTTTCAATAACCTATGAGTATTAGGAAAATTTGATGCCTTTCATATAATATGTGTACTGATTTTCTGAAACTCAACGGAGCAATTCTTTCTGTGTGTGTATTGTTAGATGGAATCACAGGGCCATCACAGCCCTCCCGTATGACCAAGTTTGTCTTCTGATGCTTCCAGTCTCCTTGTCCCGCCCTCCTTGGCATTGTTCCTCCTACCAGGTGCCTAAGACTCTCATGGCATCTTCAAGGCTTCCCTGAGCTATCCATGTCCTTCTCAGACTTGCCATCTCTGCCTGCACTCTAGACCTTCGCATTCCACTCTGTTGTTGTTAGTTGCCATTGAGTGGGTCCCCAATGCACGATGGGATGGGACCATTATGATCCATAAAGTTTTCACCAGATTGTTTTTAGAAGTAGATCCCAAGGTCTTTCTTTCTAGTCTTTCTTTGTCTGGCAGATCCCCCTGAAACCTGTTCTGCATCATAGGAACCTGCAAGCCTCCATTGACAGGTGGTTGTATTGAGGTGCACTGGATGGGAATCAAGCCCTGTCTTCCATAAAGAAGGAGAGAATTCTATCACAGAACCACCACTGCATTCACGCTTTTGTTAGTTCTCTTTATAAGTTTCTGTTGCATTTTAACAAGTACCTTTGGATGTAACTCTTTTCACCAAAGAAGTAACACTAATGGTGGGAATGTCACACATTATGACAGATCACGAATGGGACATCTAGGAGCAGGGAGGCTTTTGATCATCCTTCAGATCACTGTGTAGGTGGTTATATGTATGTAAGGCCAAGTCTATGTATTAATATTTGTATCACCTTATATACATACATAATTACATTTTAAAGGGTGAGCTATATATTCCCATATATGGATATGAATGTAATTTTCTTAAGTGCATGTCTGTACAAACCATTCATTAGGCCAGCAATAAAAACGTTTCTGCTCATCTAGTATTGCTAGTTTTTAGCAGTAAAAGTATCCACATTGATCTCATAAAATTAATTGCTACTTTCTTAATAAATAAAAAAGCTGTGTTAGATATACATACAGGCTTAATTAAATGGTGGTTTGAATCTCTGCATCTGAGTGTTACAACAGCATTCAGCCTGGCGTGCACCCACCATCATCTACCGCTTAGCAACTTGAAAATCCTCCTTCTAGCCTCTCTTGAACGCCAAAATTGGCTTGGCTTAGAGCAGACGGCAATCGATGGCTCTCTTCATCACATAAAACCTACTTTGGTCACCCTTGCTTGAGTAGGTTCCTGGTGATAAGAGACTCTAAACCAACTTGGGAATCTAAGTTTTCCTGGGAGTACTAAACACACCTCTGCCCTACAAGAGAGGGTTCTGGCCTTTTACTGATTAAGAATAGTCAAGAGAGGGAGAGTTTCCAGATGAGCAAAGAAGGAGGCTTGCAAGTGAAGATGGAGAGGGTGTAATGCACCACTTAATCCCCACCCCTTCAAACAAAGGCTTTGCTCGGGTTTAAAAAAGTTTTGGTTGGGGAAAAGGCAATATGTTTATTCATAGAGATACACAGGGATTTACAGGAAGTGGCTCATTTAGGAGGGGCCATCTGAAGACCAGAAGAGTTGTGGGATGACATCAAGAACATCATACAGGAAGAAAGCAAAAAGTCATTAAGAATACAGGAAAGGAGGAAAAGATCAAAATGGATGTCAGAAGAGACACTTAAACTTGCTCTCCAGCATAGAGATGCTAAAGCAAATGGAAGAAATGAGGAGGTAAAAGAGCTGAACAGAAAATTTCAAAGGTCAGCTTGAGAAGACAAAGTCAAATATTACATCACAATGTGCAAAGATCTGGAGTCAGAAAATCAAAAAGGAAGAACATGCGCAGCATTTCTCAAGCTGGGGAAACTGAAGAAAAAAATCAAGCCTGGACTTTTGTTATTGAAGGATTCTCTGGGCAAGTTATTGAATGATGCAAAAAGCATCAAGAGAAGATGTTAGTAATATACAGAGTCACTTTACCAAAAGGAAATGGTTGACATTCAACCGTTTCAAGAGGTAGCATATGATCAAGAGCCAATGATACTCAGGGAGGAAGTCAAGGTGCATTGAAGGAATTGTCAAAGAACAAGGCACTAAGAATTGATGGAATAAAAATTGAAATCTTTCAAGAAAGTGAAGCGGCACAGGAGGCACTCACTCATATCTGCCAAGAAATTTGGAAGACAACAACGATCTGACCGACTGATTGGAAGAGATCCATATTTATGCCCATTCCAAAGAGAGGTGGCCCAATGGAATGCGGAAATCATCGGACAATCTCTTTGATATCCCGTGCGAGTGAAGTTTTACTAAAAGTAATACAGAAACGGCTGCAAGCATACACTGACAGAGAACTTCCACAGGTTCAAGCTGGATTCAGAAGAGGACGTGCAATGAAGGATATCATTGCTGATGTGTGCTGGAGCTTGGCTGAAAGAAGAGAATATAAAAAAGATGTTTACCTGTGCCTTATTGAGTACACAAAGGCTTTCAATTGTGTGGATCATGACAAGCTATGGACAACATTGTGAAGTATGAGTATTCCAGAACACTTAATTGTGCTCATGAGGAACCTGGACCTGGACCAAGAGGCACTTGTTTGAACAGAACATGGTAACACTGACTAGTTTAAAATTAAGAAAGGTGTGCGACAAAGTTGTATACTTATTCAACCTGTATGTTGAGGAAGTAATCCAAGAAGCTGGGTTCTATGAAGAAAAACGTGGCATCAGGATTGGAGGAAGACTCATTAACAACCTGTGATGTGCAGATGATACAACCTTGCTCGCTGAAAGTTAAGAAGACTTAAAATATTTACTGATGAAGATCAAAGACCACAGCTTTCAGTATGGATTGCATCTCAATGTAAAGAAAACAAAAATCCTCACCACTGGATCAATAAACAACATTCTTATCAATAGAGAAAAGATTAAAGTTGTCAAGGACTTCATTCTTCTTGGATCAACTATCAACATTTACGGAAGCAGCAGTCAAGAAATCAAATGACGTATTGCATTAGGCAAATCTGCTGCACGAGACCTTTTTAAAGTGTTGAGGAGCAAAGATATCATCTTGAGGACTAAGGTGTGCCTGACCCAAGCCATGGGATTTTCAATAACCTCATATGCATGTGAAAGCCGGACAGTGAATAAGGAAGACCGTAGAAGAATTGATGCCTTTGAGTTATAGTGTTGGAGGAGAATATTGAAAGTGCCATGGGCTGCCAAAAGAACCAACAGATGTGTGTTGGAAGAGGTGCAGCTAGAGTGCTCCTTGGAGGCCAAACTTGATGGCCAAACTTTGTCTCTCATACTTTGGACATATTGTCAGGAGGGACCAGTTGCTGGAGAAGGCTATCATGTTTGGGAAGGTGGAGGGTCAGAGGAAAAGATAAAGACCTCCAGCGAGATGGATTGGTCAAGTGGCAGCATCAATGGGCTGAAGTGTGGCAATAAAGGTTGGCCTAAGATCGACAGTGTTTGGTTCTGTTGTGCATAGGGTCGGTATGAGTTGGTACCAACTCGATGGCACCTAACAATAACAACAATGAGGATAAAATGGACTCCTGGTGTCATGCTGTAGGATTAGCACTAGACTGTGAACCACCACGTTGGCTGTTCAAACCCACCAGCTGCTCCTCCGAAACCTTATACAGGATCGCTCTGAATTGGAACTGACTCGACGACACCTTGGTGTCACAGGGGAGAAGAGCTCAGCTGCTAACCAAAAGGTTGACAGTTTGAACCCACCTAGGGGCTCCATTGGAAAAAGATGTAGTAGTATGCTTCTGTAAAGATCAAAATCTTGGAAACTCTAGAGGGCATTTCTACTATATTCTTTAGGGTTACTAACAGTTGGAATTAACTCAATGAGAACAGGTCCAAACAAAAAACCAAACCCCACTGCAAGTCAGTCAGGTCACTCATAGTGACCCTATTGTTGTTGTTGTTGTTGTTGCGTCTAGTCGGTTCCAACCCATAGCAACCCTACATAGGGTTTCTGTGGAGTGGCTGTTGAGCTTGAACTGCTGACCTTGCGGTTCAAACTGACTTTGCAGTCCAGCCTCATCATTTTTCATCAGCGCACCTAGTGGGTTTGAACCCCTGGCTTCTCAGTTAGCGGCTCAATGTGTAACCCCGTACACCACCAGGGTTCCTTGGTAAAAGGTTATGAGGATAAAGTTACTCTAGTTATGAAAAAGAATCATACAAACTAGAAAATGTCAAACACATGTAGAATCTTTACTTTCTGTTGCTGAGGAGAGAAGACCCCAAATCCAAATGAATTTTATAGAGAGCTTTTTATTAAGTCTTCAATAGGACATCGATGAAGCAAAGACAAAAAAGAAATCCTTTAGATGAGCGAGACCATCTGCATCAAGTCATAATGGTATCCAAAGGATTCGCCTCCATGTGGTTGGTATATAGGGCAAAGAAAACAAAGGAATTACATCAGAAATCACAACAGGCAGCAGATTAATACGTCCGTCACAGTTGCAGGATGGACTATGGACGCGGGAAGGGGATTATTGCAGATTAGGAAAATGTACAGGATTGTCCCTGAGACCCTCCAGGTATGATTCATATCTATGTGACATGCTACTCCAATTTCCATTAAGGGGCATGCCCAGGCAAGTCCCTAAGAGGGTGCCTGCCCTTCCCTGGGCTGGTTAGGAAAGTTACCTTAATCTGCTTTCAAATAAACAGGCTATCTCTCCCCAACTTTGGCAGTTCAATTGTCAAAAGTGTGTAAATCATTCAAGATGGCATCTGAATTTAATATCAAGGCTTAAGATGGAGTTAGGGCTCAGACTGTTGGCTGAAGTCGTCCACAGATCAAATGCCTTTGGGTTTCAGGCTCGAACACATCTAAATATTGCCCTCTTTAATACTCAGCGTCATTCCTTCTTTCATCACATGAAAATTTTGCCTGCCTTAGCCCAACACTGCTCTTAACCTTCTCTAAACTCAATATAGAACTTGTAGTTGCTGTGAGTTTATAGGAGCACTATCATACTGATCATTACTTATTCCCTGCTAGTGTGATGCTGTAGGATAAGCACTGGACTGCTAACCTCAAGATCAGCACCTCAAACCCACCAGCCACTCCTCGGAAACTCAATACAGGGTGGCTATGAGTCGGAACCAACTTGGCATCACTTAGCAACAACAAGTGATTTCATGTGTGTTAATTTCGTATTTTCAGGTCGATTGTAAAGTTCTGTAGGGCCAGGATAATGACTTAAGCTTGCTTTGTATTCACTGTTGCATATTGTAGTGTTAGGTTCCTAGTAGGACAGATTGAAAACAATATAATTCTGATGTAAACACAGTACCTACTTTGCAAATGATGTTCACTCAGGTGAAGATGATGATGATTATAAAGTTGAAGATGATTGGTACAATCACCATCAATCAGAAGCTTATGTGGAGGAAAAGATGATTCAGGAATATCCTGCCTTCATAAAAGTGAAAATAGCTAATAAGAATAGCTAATTATTTTAGAATTCTGGCTTTATCTTTTATATATATTCACCCATTTAAGCCTCACCACAACACTATGAGGTAGGAACTGTTATTATCCTCCATTTTACAGACAAGGAAACTTAGATACAGATTGAATAACTTGCTCTAAGGAGTCCTGGTATGGCACTGTGGGTTGATGTGTTGGACAGCAAGTTCAGTTTGAATCTCAAGGTTGGCAATTCAAGCTCACTAGCCACTCCTCAGAAACCCTATACAGGGTTGACATGGGTCAGAAATGACTCGATGACACTTAACAACAACAATAAATACTTAGAAAAGAACAAATGATGTGCAAAAGAGTTTTTATAGTAAAAAAAATAATTTTGCATTATTTTATACTATTGATTTTGAGAACAAGGAATTACAGTCAGAAAGTTGCAATAAGAGATAAAGAAAGATGCTGGCAAGGCAACAAGAATAGTAATGACAATAGATAAGCTTACAAATATGTGACCTAGGGCAAGATATTTGACTTTTTAGTAAGATAGATGAGACCCATGAGACAAATTGTGCAAAGTGCATAAAGCAGTACCTGGTACATAGGAAGCTTTCAATAATGTTCTTATTCCAAAGTTGATGAATAGAACATGTCTTCTTATTGTCAGTATCTGGGGTTTGACTCTACTTGCAAATTAAATAATTAGCCTACCACTGTTTCATGGATGCTATCAGTAGACAGGAGTCTCCTGGCTCAGGTACAAAACACTTTATTACTCATAGCAACATAAACATCAGCAAATTTGCGTTGGTTTCTGTTCTAGTTATCTAATGCTGTTATGACTGAAATACCACAAATGGATTGCTTTAAAAACCAGAAAGTCATTCTCTCGCAGTTTAGGAGACTAGAAGTCCAAATGTAAAGTGCAGACTCTAGGGGAAGGCTTTCCCTTGTCTCCTTTCAGCATCTGCAATCCTTGGAGATCTCCATACATCTTGGCATCAATCTTCCCCTGGATCTAAGAGCTTCACAGTGCAGTAACCCCAAGTCTAAAGGACGAACACCACTCCTGACTCTTCTATCTGGTGATGATAATTCCCTCTCTCTCAGCTCACATCTCTCCTTGTATCTCTTGTAAGATAAAAGGTTTTGCATGCTGTACCCTTAGGAATACCCTGTATGTTGGATTAGAGTCATGGTGGGATCGAGGGTGGTATGTTGTTGTTGCAAAGTGCCATCAAGTCATTCTAATTCATAGCAACCCTGTATAGGGTTTCTGACGATTGACTGATGGGCTTGAACCGCTGACCTTGTGGTTAACAGTCCAGTGCTTATCCTGCAATGCCAGATCCTACCCTAAATCCTCTTATTCATTGATCACATCAGATCACATCCTGGGGCATCATCATATAACTGTCAAACCACTGAGAATCATGTCCAGCCAAGCTGACACATGGGGGCGGGACACAATTCATAAAATTTTTTTGCCGCCAAGTCTGTAAGGCATGATGTGGAGGAGCCTGGTGGCTGCTGTACGCAAAATGGGTTTGCATCAGAGTTGAGGAACACTGATCTTGGGGGATTCATTGCTTTTATAGGCGTCAGTAAGCAAACCTACTCTTCTTCCGAAGAGAGCCATTGCCTCATCTCTCAAGGTTGCTCAGCGCAACTACAACTTGAGAAATGAAATAGTCATTTAGAGGACTTTTATTCTTGGCATACCCAGCAAGAATGTACAGGATTGCTTGGTGACCATGCCAGAGAAGTACCCCTGATGACAGTAATTATTATTAAGAACCAAAAGGTGCCCTGGTGGCACAGTGGTTAAAGCACCTGATTGCTAACAAAAAAGTCAACAGTTTAAATCTACCAGCTGCTCCTCAGGAGAAAGACGTAGTCAGCTTTCCAAAGTTTGTAGCCTTGGGAATCCTATGGGAGCAGTTCTACTCTGTCCTTGTTGTTGTTAAGTGCCGTCAAGTCAGTTCCGACCCATAGCGACCCTGAGCAGGGTTTCCGAGGCTGTAAATCTTTACGGGAGCAGACAGCCTCACCTTTCTCCCATGGAGCAGTTGGTAGTTTCAAACTACTGACCTTGTGGTTCGCAGCCTGATTCGTACCCACTACGCTGCCAGAGCTCCTTTACTCTGCCCTAGAGAGTAGCTATTTTGTCAAACTGGACTCCAAAGCAGTGGGTTGGGTTTGGATCATTATGAACCAGATAAGGTCCCCTGGTGGCACAGTATTTAAGTGTCAAAAAGTTAGCAGTTCAAACCAACTAGCTGCTCTGCCGGAGAAAGATGTGGCAGTCTGCTTCCATGAACATTGATGGCCTTGGAAAACTCTATGGGGCAGTTCTACTCTGTCTGATAGAGTCCCTCTGAGTAGGAAATGACTTTTAATAGCAGCAGGTTCTTTAGGTTTTATCATGAAACCAAGTAGAGGAAAATGCCTTAACTATTTTTTTGCCTGTCGAGTCAGTTCCAACTCATATCGATAGGGTTTCCAAGGAGCAGCTGGTGGGTTTGAACTGTTGATATTGTAGTTTGCAGTTCAGTGCTGATCCTATGAACCAGAAGTCCTTACTACACCTTATTACTATGGACCCTGAATTTTGGTCTTTTGAGGGATGATACAATTAAGTGAATTAAAAAGAGCCTGTCCTGGGCTCAAGCATTGCTGACCGTCCAAACCATAGGCTCTGAGGATCAGACTTTAGCCACCTAGCAGACATAGCAAAATGTCCCTTATCTGATTATTCAGTTATGCTGATTAGTAATTCCATACATGAGCCCTGGATACCCACAGATAAATGTAAAAACCTTCCCTAAAAGCCAAGACTGTAAATTCCAAAAAGGCAAAGTTTCCCCCCTCACCCCCCCCAAAAAAGCTAAAAAGGATAGAGAGAAACTCTGTTAACTGATGGTATGTGGAGGGGATTATAATCAATGTAACGAAACAAGGTATATGAATGTTTGAATGTGAAACCGATGATGTGCCCTGAAAACTTTCACTCAATCCACAATAAAAACCTTAAAAAAAAAAAAGATCCTGTCCTCCAAGTTCCTTTGATTTCCTTTGCCTGACTGCAAACTTTGTCTCTTTTCATACTTGCTTCCCATTTTTCTTCAGTGTGAGACATCGTACTCATCTTTAGTCTCCTTTTCATTCTGCACACTCACAATAAACATTTTGATAAAGCATTAATTTTGTAGAAGCAGAAAGGCATATCATCTTCCAGTATATACCACCTCAGCCTGGAAGCACTCTTTTTTCCATATGGATCTGAATAAAGCTTTACTTTCTAGGCAAGATGTGACTTCCTTCAAAATGAACTTTGAAGATAGATCATCAAGATAAATTGTATTTGGCTGCCTAGAATAGCTATCTACATTTCACTGGATATTAAATATGCCGGGCGCTGTTAAAATACAGTATCTGCCAGAAATGCTTTTCTAAACCCAACTCAATAAATTTTATTATAGAAAGATAACTTATATTTTGACTAATTATTTTTTTTTACAGATGATAAAACTGATG
The DNA here is from genome assembly GCF_000296735.1 of Chrysochloris asiatica. NCBI lineage: Eukaryota > Metazoa > Chordata > Mammalia > Afrosoricida > Chrysochloridae > Chrysochloris > Chrysochloris asiatica. The sequence continues at coordinate 282,081 of NW_006408749.1, forward strand.
CACAAAAACGCTATGAGCTACCCATGTCATAGCTCTTCAAATTCTGTGTCTTTTTTTTTGAAAGCTTTTATTGTGAATTGAGTGATAGTTGATAGTTTACAGGGCAGATTATCAATTTTCTATACAACCAATCATATTTTGTTTCATTGCAATGATTACAATCCCCTCCATGCACTATCAGTTAACAGTATTCCCTCTTTTCTTTTCTTTTCTTTTTTTTTTTTGATATAGTTTCTTGGCCTGAGGAAAGAATATAGAAATCCTAAATTGCAGGCTTAGAACCTTTGTTACTGTGCAGTATGTTGCTGTTGTTGTTAAGTGCTACTGAATCGGTTCCGACCCATAGCGACGACCCTGTATAGGATTTCCGAGATTTGGCTGGTGAGCTTGAACTGCTGACCTTGCAGTACACAAAACACACAGAAAATATATATTCATTTAAATAACCAACTGTGTGTACTGAGAGGACAGGTTTGATGTGAAGAATCTTTCCCTCTTGGTTAGAATTTTGAGCAACTACATCCATAAGGTCCAGTTCATCAAAATGTAGCAATTCACACTTGCTTTCCTATATCAAACGCCTTTATCTTCTTCAAGTCGTCTATATCTTTGTGGATTTGAAAACTTTCTCCATCTTTAAGAACAGCCTTGCCTAACTCCTTAAACTTCTAACCCATTTTTTCTGTTGGCTTTTTTGTTTGTTTGTTTTTAGAAAGCTTTTATTGTATATTGAATGAAGGTTTACAGGGCAGATCGTCAGTTTTACACTCAACAAATCATTGCAATGATTACAATCCCCTCCATGAACTATCTACTAACAGTATTGACCTCTGTTACCTTTTTTTTTTTTTTAATGTACACATACCACATTGAAAACATCTATTCATTTAAAAGTTCAAAGGGAACACTTTGCAAACCAGCCTCCTGCCCTCAGGCACAATGCCTCTCTCAGTTCATGAGCCTATAGTCCTCTGCTGCTTTATCTCCATGTCATCACCTCTACCACCATCTCTGTTGTCATAGCTTTTCTGGTTAGGATCCCTTGCTTCTCTCATACTCATCCCTCTTGATGGTTCTAGGGTCCTCTGTTCCAGAAATGACAGATTAACTGTTCCCTGCTTTTAGTTGCACCTCTTCTACATTTACATTTGTCATTAGTCTTGATAACAGTTACTCACAATTGGATCATAAAATTCTATCCCCATCATCACCAGACCCAACTGGACAAGAGGAAAACTATTCAGTGGGGATTCTATCTTATCCCCCTCATTCTGACACAAAACACCCTCATGAAATCTTATTAAGCCAGCCACTTCATGCCTTTATAGCTCCCCAAAAGTTGATAGCCGAAGTCTAAGTTGCCTGTCCCTATCAGTCCAGTGTACTGAGGAGGCAAGCTTGATTCTTGATATAAAGAATGCTTCCTTTTCAGTGGGAATTTTGGGCAACTTCATCCACAATCCAAGGTCCAGTTGGTCAAGTTTTAGCAATATATGTTTGTTTCCTCTATCAAACTTCTTTATCTTCTTCTGATCGAGTTCTGGTCAGCAAGCCATCCAAGCTAGGTCAGTTGGGTACTAGCTGCAAGTTGGGGAGTTTTCGTACACCTTCCCCCGCTTCAGACCAGTTGTCCCCAGTGGCTAGGTCAGTGTCCTTGGGCTTGGGAGTTCAAATGCTTCCCTGAACTTTAAACTAGCCAGCCCTTCCTATTTTCTCTCTCACCTCAAGGTCATCAGGTGTCTGTCTGTGGAACATGGCCAAACTCAGTCTATGTCTTCATTGCTGCATTTCCTACTCTTCCACTCACAAGTTGACCAGGGCACAACTGTTCATGTGTTTCCTTTGGGTTTCAGTCTTAGAAAGGGTTTTGCTCTGATGGGCTGACGTTTCTTACCTTGATGACTCCAAGGCAAAACAGCTTGTTTGATATTGTCACAGCCAAAGAGTCTGCTTTCCCCACTGTGTCCCACCCCCCAACTCCACCCATTGATCTTTCATTCAAGAAGTTATCTTCTGTTTCTCTAGTTGGTCCTGGTTGGTCTGCATGTCTTTTCAATTGGGAATGTCCCACCTCAGAAGGTTCTGGGTGGGGCTCAGAATTCCACGTAAGACCCCCCATACTCCACAAAGACTTAACAAGAAGCCTATTTCCTTGGGCACATTCTAGTACCCTTTGAGAGAATCCAATCAGTTATAGGCTGAAGATGGACTTACAAGCTTTCTGTAATCATATTTCCCAATATTCCTTTCTATCCCTCTTAAATGGCTATATAACAATAATAGGCAGAGGAAACCAAACAGTCAAGCACCTTAACATTTTTCCCCTCCTTTACCCATTCAGACTATGTCTCGATCCCTGTATCACAGAGCCTTGTTGTTCCAAGGCTGCTCTGCTGGCAT